>NC_141058.1:12462914-12507914 GCF_041138505.1 Cibotium barometz
ACAGTGTGCACTGCGCGCACGCACACACACACAACGAACAGAAAACTGCAGGGGAAAAGTAAATCTTGCAAACTCTGCAGACAACACCATGCTTGCTTGTAGCTAGCTGCAGGTGCCTGTGCTGATCCGCTTTCGTACTTCCTCCACCTTCAGAATTCTTGCGTGTGCTTAAACGTTTTTCGCTGTTTCATCTTCTGTGACAAAAGACAACTATATGTTACTCCTGCAGTCCCCTACACTTCACATTTTACTTCATTTAAAAGTTTACACAACAGATTCCATCTCTCCTCCTCTAACAAGAAACTACAGTGCTCCCAAGAGAACTAGTAACCCAAGAATAATGCAGGCTTCCATCATAGCTTCTGTAGTACACCTTCTAGGGGACTGTTTTTCCAGTTTTTCCCCTTTCTTTGACCATATCTTCACTATGGGTCTGGTACCCACATGATTCTCTATAAAAGCAACAAATGTATGGTCCACCTATTTCTCCTTAAGGTACCACCTTTTAGTTCTAGGTCTAAATCTAGGCAGTCTTCTTTTCAAATCATCATACCTTCTAACCTGCAGCAGTAAACCAGAGGTTAGGAACCCTCTCCTAGTATGTCTAAAGCCTTCCTCTATAACTTCAGTAACAGACAATCTAGCTCAGCACATCTCATCTTGTTCACATTACATATAGAGCAACACATGTAGATACATTTATGCATTACATCTGAAGCTTTAATAACAATGAAGACCTTTTGAAAAACAATGGCATTCCTAGTGTACGAGATTTCCCACAAAACACAAGCTCTGATAATGCGAAATAATGACCCTGCATGTTCATCATTGACATACCATTTGCCCAAAATCCAATCGCCCCGCAGTAAGCTTGAATACCCAGTCCCTTCTCCACCTATTTGGTAATCCTAGTCTAGGTCCTCCTGATGGCTGGGCACTCCCAGAAATCATGTCTTTCATCCTCTAAATAGGATCTGCATCTGGGGAAAACTCCACTAGAGATATTTTTACTTTGCAGTTTAGAACCAATGGGGAGGGCCCACATACTAACCTTCCACATAAAGACCTGAAACCTCTTAGGAACTTGACTTTCCTAGAGCTCTTTCCATCTTTTTGTCCATGAGGCAGATCTCCACCTCACTCTCCAAATCTTATTGCAACAATAACCAACATTGGCATCCCCACATCTCATCCTCGGTGGGGGGGGGGTCACTCTCATAAATATGTAAGCGTCGCGCGTGGGTTCAACAGAAGACCTTTCCTTCTCAACTTGCTAATTGCTTCTTTAGTGTACTCCACAAAAAGAGCATCCTTAAGAAGGAGATTATCAACTCTTAGTTTTGTTGTGGGGTAATGAGAGAGGTCAAGCTCATCCCCATCCTATCTCTTCCCTATCCCCATCCCAACACCAGTTCAAAGGCATATGATTAGAAAGAGCAGGAGAGCTGCAGTCAATTGAGACTCTCAATGTGTGTGGAACCCAAGTAGCTTTCTGACTAAAGAAAATCCTATCAATTCTTGAAGAAGAAGATATATATTATAGGCTAAAGTAGGTATGTCCTGGTTTGCACCTCCAATCCCCTAGCTACCAACTATCAATGACACCCAGATCTCTTCTTAAACTATTCCATTTTCCATTTTCCTTACCTATTAGAACAGTGCTTCCACCACATTTGTCCACAACTTTCTCTACCATGTTAAAATCCCACACCAAAAGAATACATAGGACTTGAATATTCAGGCTGGCAATCCAATTCCACATATCACTCCTAAATTCGTGGTTGTGGGCCCCATAGATATTAATGATCCAAATTCTTTCCCCTCTCACTAAGATTTCTACGACCAAAATCCTACGATTAGGATGGTTGTCATAATACTAGGGGACAATTCACTCTTAACTAGGGTCATCAATCCACTATACCCCGAATTTACACCTCCATACATAATCATCCAGTCTCTGAATCTATTCTTTCTAGAGATTTTACCAAAACAATTATGCTCTTGTATGGCCAATACCGAGTAGCCCCAAAGTCTCACTAGCACCCAAAAAGAAGCATTCTTTTTTTTGTCCTTTAACCCTTTCACATTCCACGTACAACCAAAAAAAAAATAGAATCTTTTTTCATAAAGGAATAGTTTCTAGGACCATTTCAACTTTGTCCTCCTCTATAGTCTGCTCTTTCTAGATTTCCTTCCAAGCCTCCTCAACTCTAAAATCAAACCTTTGTTCAGAAGACGAATGACTATCACTTTCTTTTAGTTGCCTTAAAGGGTTTGAGTATAAAATGGGGCTCAGAATTCCTTGATAATTAGGTTTAATACCCTCAACCCCCTCAATACCCTAATTCCTCAAGGCTTCCATCTTAGCTTGTCTAACACTAGATTTCCCTTTTACCCTAACCCACTCTTCCTTCTGGCTACCCTCAACTGACTCCTTCATCACTTTCTTTCCCTTCTCCTCCTTCTTTTGGCTCCCAACCTAAGCAATAGTTTTTCCCACTCCATTTTTTTCACCTTCTGTCTCCCCCAGGATAGTTTTTAGCAATGTGACCAAAGCCACCACATTTAAAGCATGCCCTAGGAAAGGCTATGAATTTCAAGCCTAGAATTTCTTTGGAAGAATTTCAAGAGATGCAAGCACTGTTATCTTGTCTACCAACTACATCATCATTTGGAATGTACAGCACAGGACCAAGAGAGAGTAAGCAATATCCCACATAGCCGGTCTCAGCCAAGGGGGGAGCCCAACCACTTCAACCCAAACAGGACAATCATTATGGATACTCTTGTTAACATCAAAAAGGGGGTCGAAGGGGAACACATGCACAAGGCGTTGGCCCAAGAAAAGAGGAACTTTGGTGAATAACTTTGTCATAGACTGACCTTTGACAAAAAGAACATTGAAAAAACCTTTAACTAGGTAAAACACCTTGGAAATGACATTTTCATGTAGTACACTTTCCTAAAGTGTTAAAACCCTAAAGATCTCTCTAGCTGATAAACATGCATAACATGCATCAACCAGGCATATACTCATCCACCCAACCACCCCGAGCGCCCAAGGGTGCACACATAAATACAATGAAGAATCACATATCGTACCTTAGTGTCCCATACCATCAAGAGATATGACTCCACTCCAATAGCACTTGGTTCTAGCTTGAAATGGCAAGAGAGTAGACACAATGCTCTACAAAAGAGAACCTCCCATGAGAATGCCCCATGCTTGTATTATATATAGGAGGGCCCTCAAGTGACTCTTGACTCTCCATTTCCATGTGTGACCCTTGGTTTCCTGACCCTAACCTCCATTTCCATGTGTGACCCTTGGTTTCCTGACCCTAACCTCCACCCAAGGTTAGACCTAACCCTTGCCCCACTAGAGCATGTTCCCATGCTCCCATATTCACATGCCTAGGGTGGGTTATCCTCCTAGTATATGCACATATAATGTGCACATAACATACTTCCCCTCTCTCAAAACATTGTACTCTTGCAATGAAAAGAAGGAAAACTGAGCTGAATGTTCTCAATTGACTCCCAAGTTGAATCCTCAATTTCCCTGTCTTTCCACTTAATTTTAACCTCAAGGATTAGGCATCTACGAAGTTTCCTTTCCTTGAATTCAAGTACCTTTTTAGGTTTATGTCATTTCCCTGAATTCAAGTACCTTTTCCTGAATTCAAGTAGCTTTTTAGGTTCATGTGGAACATAAGACAAATCTTTGACTTCAACGAGTTCTTGAGAAGTAACTGTGCTATCCTCACCTCCCAGCTTCTCTTTCAATCTACTGACATGAAACACCGGATGAACTCTGACCTATGGAGGTATAGTTTTAATTCATACGCAACCGTACCAATCCAACGTATAACTCGAAATGGACCACAATATCTAGGAGATAATTTTGAGCACTTTCTTGTTGTGTGACAAAGTCTGAGAATCTTTAGGAACTTTCAAATAAAGCAACGCTCCTGGCTCAAAAGATCGAGGTGAGCGTCCCCCCTATAAACATAAAACTGTGCTCTATCCTGAGCATTCCTGATAGAATCCTGAGCTTGGGTCAACATTTCCTGCATATCTCACAATAAATCCCTCAATGCATCAAGCTCAATACCCTTAAGACCGACATCAACAGGTGCCCTGGGTTGATACCCATACATAAGCATGAACGGACTATAACTAGTAGCCAAATGCTTAGAACTATTATAGGCAAATTCCATCATTGGAAGATATTTTTTCCAACTCGATGGTTTTCTAGAGACATGCACGAAGCATATCCTCAACAATCTAATTCACACGCTCTATTTACCCATTAGACTCTGCGGGGGTAATCAGAGAAATCATACTCAAAGTAGTTTCCAATTTCTTGAAAACTTCCTATCCCAAAAATGAGCCGTGAACTTAGAGTCCCAATCACTCACAATATCAAAAGAGATAGACCATACAGTCTACATAGTTGCTCGACAAACTGGTAAGCCAATTCCAAAGCTTTAACTGTTGTCTTTGTGGGTAAACATCTAGTCATCTTTGTCAATCTATCTACGAATACCCAAATGGCATCGTGACCCTTGCTGGTACGTGGAAGTCCCGTAATGAAATCCATGGAAATACTTTCCCACTTTTGAGATGGAATATCCAAAGCACGTAGTAACCCAACAAATTTAAGGGGCTCTGCCTTATTAATCTAGCATTGATGACATTTTACCACATTCTTCTAAACAAAATCCTTCATTTTTAGCCAATAAAAAGTCCTTCTAACCAAAGCCAAGATACGTTGTATCCTCGGATGTCCTGCCCCGATGGTGCATCATGACACTCAAATAGAATCCTTGATTTAATTTTTGGCACATTCTGTATGCAAAACTTATCATTTCGGAATAAAAGACCATTCCAAATAAAAGATTGGTTGGCTTTTTCTTGATTCACCAGGTTTTGATCTACCTCAGAGTTGGACCCTGATTTTGCCAAATTCCAAAATTTTCGAAAGAAAATATATGTACTGCATTTTTCCTTGAGTGAATTGTACAAGTTAGAAGGAATTTCCATGAAGCTAAGTTCACTAACTTTACCAATTTGACTCAACGCATCAGCAATGCTATTCAAGCTACCTTTTGTTGAGATGTCAAGATTAACATGAGCTGACGCTCACGAGGCGTCTGCATGACCGTTCGACATTAGCGTGGTCACATTATGGACCACTTGTATATACTCTATGATATGTGTTGGTCACTTTATCTTTTTTGTAGACCTCTTTTCTTGTGTGAAGAAGAAGAAGAAGAATTTCCAGCCTCTCACCTTATGTGTTCTCTTCTAGGGTTTTTGTGAGTGTGTATGTGCTTGTAAGAGCTCAACCTCTCTTCTCCCCTACATCTTTTCATGGAATAAGAGCCTGGTTCATGCTAACGGCTAAGTGGGCAAGCAAGAGAAGCACAAGAAGTGGTACGAGGGTAAGAGCTTCATCTACTCTTCCCTCTTTGTGTTGGCTACTGCACCCTTGTCTCGCAGGAGCTCTTCAGGAGGCACCAGCAAACAAACTCTGATTGAGGAGCTCTCTTCATTTGGTGGGGAGAAAAGCTACAGTGCCAAAAATGCGTTTCAGGCGTGTCTAGACCTCCATTTTTTAGCTCACAGGCATTCACCAAGCACTGCGGGTACGTTTCGATTCGCCTGCAAAACTCTGTTTTTGGAACTGCAGAAAGGGCGATTGGTTGTGTAGACACTGTGTGTTGCAAAGAGGTCTCAAAGTTTCCATTGGGTGTATGTATGCAAAGTAAGGTCACTGGTTGTGATAGGTTGGATGCATTATAGTACCACTACAGAGAATACAACAATTTGTGTAGGTCAAGCAAGAGTACTATTGTTTGTAAATTTGTGTTACAGAAAAGATGTCAAATGATGGAATAAACCAGATTGTTTTGCAGAGAAGCTTGACAAGAACAACTTCCATGCTTGGAGGTTTAGATTGACAAATTTCCTGATGGGAAAAGGTTACTGGGACTACATTGAAGGTGAACATGAAGAGGCACTGGAGATACTAGATTAATCCAACTATTGTAAATATAAAAGAATTCAAGGATTGGAATCAAGGAGCAAGGAAAGTCTTGTATTGGCTTTCTATCAGTATACAAGACACTATGATTGGGCATATACAAGATGCCAAGTCACCTAAGGAGGCATGGAACAACTTGGTGAAGCTGTATATGAAACCAACACCAAGGCATGAAAAATTCAGTTGAAGAATGAGCTTCATATTGTGGAAAAGAAGAATATGTCTATGAATGATTATGCTTTAAAGATCAAGGGCATTGTGGAATCCCTTGCATCAATTGGTGTTTCTATTAATGATGATGATGAGGTGGAAGTGTGTCTGCGTGGTCTCGGGCCACAATACAAGGTATTCAAGATGTCTATTCAGACTCGGGAGAACATTCCCAACTTCATAGAATTGGTGTCAATGCTGATCATTGAAGAGGGTGGACTTAGCCAAGGTGGTGGCCAAACAGAGAATCAGAATTATGGTCAATAGGAGCAACAGTCCCAGAATTCACAACAACAACATACAGGTGGAAGAGGCCAGTTTAGAGACAGGGGGAGTCAACGAGGTTGTGGTAATTGGCAAAGGCAGCATAATGATACACAAGACTGTTTTTATTGTGGTAAGCTTAGGCATGTGCAGATAGATTGCTATAAGAAACAGAGTGACATGCGAAATGGAAAAGTTCAGCAAAACAACTATGCATCCTCTAGCAGAAATAATGAGGATAATGAGAGGTTGCTTTTTATGCAACATGTGGTTAATGCTGTATCTGGAAATGATGTAGTAGCATATTAGGATGATATATGGTATGTTGATTCGGGTGCTTCGAACCACATGACAAGTCATGGTGAGTGGTTCAAGAAAATGAAGAGTCTTGAAAGACCAGGTTTTGTTGAAACAGGGGATGACATTGCTCATCCGATTACCCATGCTGGGGATGTGCCATTGTCTGTGCACGCTCATAAGGTGAAGCACCTTACAGATGTATTTCATGTTTCGAACATCAAAAAGAATCTAGTTTCTATTGGCCATATGATTGAGCAGGGTTTATACGTTTGGTTTAACCCTGATGGTTGTTATGTAGAAGAATTTGAAGATAAGTAAAGGGTTAGGTTTGTAGGTTCGGTTTATCCTTGATGGTTGTTAAGTAAAGGGTTGGTTGCAAAAGACAACAGAGTGGGTAAAATTTTTACATTAAATTTAAATATGCCTGAAGTGAGTGCTGCAATGTTTGCAAATGGTTCAGGAGTTGTTGCTACAGCTACATACATTTGGCATAAGAGAATTGGGCATGTCAATGTGTGCAAAGAATGAAGTCTATGCAGGTAACAAAATTGTGACAGGGCTACCTAAGTTAAAGTTGAAGGTATGCAGAAAGTTTGTGAAGCATGTCAATTTGGAAAGCAAACAAAACATGTATTTCCACATGGCACAAATGTGAGCAGAAATGTGCTAGATGTTGTGCATTCAGATGTATGGGATCGTGCAAAGACTATGTTAGTTGAAAATACTAATGGTTTGCTTTGTGGATCCTTGTCTAAGCTAGTGGATGCCATGAAAAGGAAGTGGGATGTGCATGTATCAGAGGTCCTATGGGCTTATAGAATCACTCATAAACTCTCTCTTGGTTTCACACCTTTTCAGCTAGTGTATGGAGTGGAGACCATTTTGCCAATAGAATTGGAAATCACAAGCCTTTGCACATCTTTTGCACGATCAAGTAGTGAAGAAAAAACTCATGCCCAACGCCTAGTACAAGTGAAGACCTCCAATGAGAAGCGGCTTCAAGCACTTCAATATTTGGAGGAGCACAACAACGGCACAAAAAGGCAAGGCATGACGCTCTTACAAAGAAGACGAAGAAGCCAGAACTCAAGGAAGGAAGCTTGGTCATGAGATTTGATGGTCATGTAGAGAAGCGACTAGATAAGAAGCTTCTTTAAACGCTGGGAGAGCCCCTTTAGGATTTTAAAAATTTTTAAAAATAACACGTATCTTTTGGAAGATGCAAATGGTCAAGAAGGTCCTTGACGGGCCAATGATGTTTTTACACGTATCTTTTGGAAGATGCAAATGGTCAAGAAGGTCCTTGACGGGCCAATGAATACCAGCTAAAGATGTTTTTATGAAACAGTCATAACTTTGTGCTCATTTCTCTATTTTTTATACCAGCTAAAGATGTTTTTATGAAACAGTCATAACTTTGTGCTCATTTCTCTATTTTTTATGAAACAATCAAAATCTTTATTTTTTCAACCTCTATCCATTGATATTTTCAATACTCTATTCTTAGAATCACAAAAAATGTTATGACTGTCTGATAAAAGCAAACTGTGTATTTGGGACAGTTTTGACACTTCTCACTAAAACAGTCATACCTTTGTACTCGCTTCTCTGTTTTGATAAAACTTATATCAAAATATTTATCTTTTAAAGCTCTATCGATTGATGCTTTCAATGCTTTGTTCCGAGTAGCACAGAAAAAGTTATGGATGTCTGATCAGTAGACTGTGTATTTGGGACAGTTTTGACACTTCTCACTAAAACAGTCATAGCTTTGTGCTCGCTTCTCTGATTTTTATGAAACTTATATCAAAATCTTTGTTTTTTCAAGATCTATCCATTGATGTTTTGAGACTTTGTTTTGAGTAGCATAGACAAAGTTATTAGTTGTCTGATCAAAGCAAATTATTTACTTTGGAAAGTTTTATTGGTTTTTTTTTTAATGATGCGGTCCAACCATCCGATCCGCCTAAATGAGCCGATCAATATACCCCTTTCACTTCAATTCACATCGTATTGAGCCGAAAGATTTTCTTCTAGTAGTAAAGACTTGTCCTCACTTTTGGAGCTAATCGCTTGGCTCAAATTTATGCTTCCCTAGAGCCTTTCCTATTTCCTCTTCTAGACTACAATCTCACCTTCGATGTCTATGTATTTGTCTTGATCTAGGGATATAGAGGGCGAGAGTGTGTTCATGTTTCTTTCTTTGACACCGAGACCGCCTCCCATTCTTCAACCTTTGGGTTTGAGACGTGACCAAAGTTAAACCCCCAACTTTGTGTCACAGCATCTATGAGTTATTAGGAAATGGTTACAAGCAACTAGTAAGAAAATCATCCCCAAGCCCTTGCTAATCCTAATCTTTCAAAATTAGGTTGCTTAACATCACTTCATCACCCATATTGTGTCAATGGCTATCTGCTACGTACTTGTAAGATTCCTTCCCTAGCCCCTCATGATGTCCAAATTCTCCCCTGTAGTCAAATCCCTCTTTAGAAATATAAAAGATCTTGTTTCTACCAGTTTTGGCCTAGAGAGAGAAAATCTTCTAGAGAGTGGTCATTCAGTTTTTAAATATTTTTGGATAAAAAAATATCTCTTCTTATTAAAATAAGTTCCCCCGAAACAGAAGTTCAAAAAGATTTTCAGAAGGTGCATTAGAAATCAAGTATAATATGTTCAAGAGGCCTTATCCTGAGGGTCAAGATTTTTTTGAAATTTTAAATTAAGGTTCCTATAGGGGGCCAATAAGATCAATCCATCCAATTTGTAAAAGAAAAATACCCAAAAATGAGTAAATGCTCACATAAGATGAAGAGTTGACTATGTACCATGGTTATTAGTAA
This sequence comes from Cibotium barometz, assembly GCF_041138505.1. Taxonomy (NCBI): domain Eukaryota; kingdom Viridiplantae; phylum Streptophyta; class Polypodiopsida; order Cyatheales; family Cibotiaceae; genus Cibotium; species Cibotium barometz. The sequence goes on from NC_141058.1 coordinate 12,472,581, forward strand.
AAAACTATGAGTATTACTAAAAAAAATGAGATATTTTGGGTATAATGATTCCATTTTAACACATGTGTAAGGAAGGGGAGTCCCTTCAAGGAGGTGCCTAATTCACATGCTTGAATGAGTTTTAAACTCAAAAATAATGCGATATTTTTATCTCTCCTCTCTCTTGGATCAAACCGAATAAAAAATAATGCGATATTTTTGTCTCTCCTCTCTCTTGGATCAAACCGAATCAAAATCGAATCAAAAAGGAACCAAACTAGGTCCAAATCTAGTCCAAATTCAACCAAATTGAATCTGGAAAATTATAGAAATCAATTGGTCTTGGTTAGAGCCTCCCTCTCCTATAAATAGAACCTGAGTCCTTTGTTAAAAAATAGGAGAATTATGCTATGCCAGAATTATGCTGAAATAGTGATAATTTTTACTATTCTCTAAAATTCTCTCCAAATTGAAGAAATTGGAGCTTCCCTCCTTCTTCAATCTCCATTGGTGGCTCCATCAACATACCAAACCAATTGATTGGTTGGGGGCCTCTACCGTGATCAAAGAATTAAGCAATTTGTAAGGTAAAGTGTGAATTTTGATCTTTTTTCATAATTTCTCAATGTTTCTGTCTTCTCAACCCCTCTCAAGCTTGAGAAGCTTAATTGGAATGGCTTTTTAATGCTATTGAAGTTAATTGATGAATGGCAGTAAGGAAATACATAAATTCCCATTTATGATTAATTTTAATGGCTTTTATGATTTTTTTCTTCTCTAAAATGATTATGATGTTATGCCTCATTGAAAAAAGGCATTCCCCTCTTTTCTTTAGTAAATCCAACCATTCTTTATCCTAGATGAATGATTAATTGATAGAATCAAGTTTTCATAATGTTTTTCTTAAATAAGTAGAAATTGTTTACATTAGAATGATTTAAATACTCCTGGTGAAATTCTAGTTGATTTTAGAGAGTTAAAAATTAAAAAATGGTCACCCATACAAAGGAGGTTATGGCAAAATTTTCTAAAATTGTGTAAAATAAGTTTTTTTTCAAAAAGAGTAATTCCCATCGTATGTGTATTCTTAAAGTGTTAATTTTCATCCTAGGTATAAGAAAATACATACTAAAAATATTTTATTAAAAAAGTGATACTTTCTTTAGAATTAAGTTTTATGCATAGAAGGAAGTATAAGATTATTAAAGTGTGATTTTCATCATAAATGGATTTTATGCATAAATTAGATGCATAAAAGAAATTCTTTTATATTAAAAGAGTGATTTCATCATAAATGATTTGTATGCATAAAAGATAATTTTTTTATATTAAAAGTGTGATTTTTATCATAAATGATTATATGCATAAAAGAAATTCTTTTATATTAAAAGAAAGAGTGATTTTCATCATAAATGATTTGTATGCATAAACATATGCATAAAAGATAATTTTTTTATATTAAAAGTGTGATTTTTATCATAAATGATTTTATGCATAAATTAGATGCATAAAAGAAATTCTTTTATATTAAAAGAGTGATTTTCATCATAAATGATTTGTATGCATAAACATATGCATAAAAGATAAATTTTTTTATATTAAAAGTGTGATTTTCATCATAAATAATTTTATGCATAAATTAGATGCATAAAAGAAATTCTTTTATATTAAAAGAGTGATTTTCATCATAAATGATTTGTATGCATAAACATATGCATAAAAGATAAATTTTTTTATATTAAAAGTGTGATTTTTATCATAAATGATTTTATGCATAAATTAGATGTATAAAAGAAATTCTTTTATATTAAAAGAGTGATTTTCATCATAAATGATTTGTATGCATAAACATATGCATAAAAGATATTTTTTTTATATTAAAAGTGTGATTTTCATCATAAATAATTTTATGCATAAATTAGATGCATAAAAGAAATTCTTTTATATTAAAAGAGTGATTTTCATCATAAATGATTTGTATGCATAAACATATGCATAAAAGATAATTTCTTTTATATTAAAAGTGAGATTTTCATCATAAATGGATTTTATGCATAAATTAGATGCATAAGAGAAATTCTCTTATTCTAAAAGTGTAATTCCTACTAAATTGGATTTATTCATGGAAAGATGCATAAAGAATTTATTTTAACCCAAAAGTGTTATTCTCATCAATTTTGATTTTATGCATAGAAAGATGCATAAAGAAATCTATTTTTAGTTCAAAAGAGTTATTTTCATCAATTTGGATTTTATGCATGAGAAGATGCAAAAAAAAAGATTGAATTTTAATTCAAAAGTGTCATTCTCATTTAAAATGAGTTTATGCATAGGAAGATGCATAAAAGATTGATTTTTAATTCGAAAGTGTTATTCTCCTTAAAATGGAATTTATGCATAAATAGATGCATAAAGACATCTTATATCAAGAATAAGAATTCTCTTGTATTCTATAAATAGATATGAGGATGTGAAATGAATCAGATAGATGAAAATGAATGAAGAATGGATGGAGATGTATGTATGTGAAAGAATGGATGTAGATATATGTATGTGAAAGAATGGATGTAGATGTATGTATGTGAAGGATGTATGTGAAAGGAAAGATGTATGTGTATGTGATAAGTATGGATGTGGATGTAGAAATGGATGTATGGATGTAGATATGGATGTGGATGTATGGATGTGGATGTATGAATGTGGATGTGGATGTGGATGTGGATATATGTGTATGTGATAAGTATGGATGTGGATGTATGAAAGTGGATGTAGAAATGGATGTGAAAATGGATGTGGATGTGGATGTATGTGTATGTGATAAGTATGGATGTGGATGTATGAAAGTGGATGTAGAAATGGATGTGAAAATGGATGTGAAAATGGATGTGGATGTGGATGTATGTGTATGTGATAAGTATGGATGTGGATGTATGAAAGTGGATGTAGAAATGGATGTGGAAATGGATGTATGGATGTGGATGTATGGATGTGGATGTGGATGTGGATGTATGAATGTGGATGTGGATGTGGATGCGGATGTGGATGTGGATGTATGAATGTGGATGTGAAAATAGATGTATGGATGTAGATGTGAATGTGAAAATGGATGTATGGATGTAGATGTGAATGTGGATGTATGGATGTGGATGTGGATGTGGATGTGGATGTGGATGTGGATGTATGGATGTGGATGTATGAATGTGGATGTGGATGTGGATGTGGATGTATGTGTGTGTCATAAGTATGGATGTGGATGTATGAAAGTGGATGTAGAAATGGATGTGAAAATGGATGTGGATGTGGATGTATGTGTATGTGATAAGTATGGATGTGGATGTATGAAAGTGGATGTAGAAATGGATGTGGAAATGGATGTGGATGTGGATGTATGTGTATGTGATAAGTATGGATGTGGATGTATGAAAGTGGATGTAGAAATGGATGTGGAAATGGATGTATGGATGTGGATGTATGGATGTGGATGTGGATGTGGATGTATGGATGAATGTGGATGTGGATGTGGATGCGGATGTGGATGTGGATGTATGAATGTGGATGTGAAAATAGATGTATGGATGTAGATGTGAATGTGAAAATGGATGTATGGATGTAGATGTGAATGTGGATGTATGGATGTGGATGTGGATGTGGATGTATGAATGTGGATGTGGATGTGGATGTATGAATGTGGATGTGAAAATGGATGTATGGATGTGGATGTGGATGTGGATGTGGATGTGGATGTATGGATGTGGATGTGGATGTGGATGTATGAATGTGGATGTGAAAATGGATGTATGGATGTAGATGTGGATGTGGATGTGGATGTGGATGTACAAATGTGGATGTGTATGTGGAATAATGAATGCGAATATGTATGTGAATGGATATGGCATCGATATGAGCGAATGGATAAGATGAGATGTCATGTGAATCAGAATGTGAATGAATGATATAAGATGTGAATGAATGAGATGTAATGAGAAATGGATGTGATGAGACGTAATGTAATTTAAGAAAGATAGGAATGGATGTTATGTGAAGTGAATGAATCTGATGTGATGGGATAGAAAATGATGTATCTGGTTAAGAATGGATACGCATATGAATTGGATTGGGTTAAGTAATATGGATTGATGTTGAACAATCTGGAAAGACGAGAGTTCATTATAGAAACTGTATTTGCGAACTGTTTGTAAATGACTGTTTTATTGCAAGAATGCTAGGAACTCAAATTTAGGAATTTTGGGAAATATGCACAATTTTGGGACAATTCTTTGTTAGATCCAATACAATGTTTACTGTGCGATATGCAAGATTTATTATTGGATGTTCTCAACAAGCATTCTTTGTTGTTAGATCCAATACAATGTTTACTGTACGATCTGCAAGATTTATTATTGGATGTTCTCAACAAGCATTTGAATAATGCGATATGATTTATATACTATTGTACATTTGTAACAAGTGTATATGATGTTGGTGGTGGGATGTAAATTTGCCTGCACACCAGGAATTAAGCTTGTTTATATCACATAGCCTCCAGTTGACCATCAAATACAGAAATTTTAACAAAGAAAGGATATTCAATGTAACTTTAAGTTGTAAGAAAGTCTAGGTGATAGAATTAAAAAGATCACCATCTGTATTGAATCAAAATTCTTGAACAATGGGTGAACCATAAATCTAAAAGCTTAAGAAAGCCTTACAATCTGAATAATGATCGAACTATGAGTTTGGTAGCTTCATACAACATTGCTAAAAGATTACAAAGCTAGTTGCCCATATGCTAACAAATTATTCTTGCTCAACTGCACTGACATGTTGATTCAATTGATTCTGTTTGGCCTTCAGTATTATAGCCTTTGGAATCTTGATTTTCTCTGGAAGTCGTCCACCCTTGGGCTTCCATGCCCAAATGATGCAGCTAGTATCTTCCCAGCGCTGAGGATCATTTCGTTCTCTCGCCAATACTTGTTCCAGCAATCCTTATAAACCTCCACATCACTTGCATTCTTCTTCTTTGAAATTGGTGCCCAATATTGTATCTGAACTTGTAGGTAGTTTATCGAGTTGTTGTTTTGATCAACATCACTTGTTGTCACTCCCAACCATATTGGGTAATTTGCATCACAAGGTTGTACAAGCGCAAAATCTCCTTTAGACACATCAAGAGTCGGGTTGAACTCTTCAGCAGGTTTGTTGCGCATTGGACCACAATAATGGTCCTCATTTACATCAAACCCTTCATCTACATTATCCTCCACTTGAAGGTTAAGAGTCTCAGCTTTTTTGCATACACTCCTTGGCCAAAAGTCATAAAATCCAATGTCTTCCCTTGCACTAGGGGTTTGCATGTTTAGCATAAGATTCTCCCAATAGGCAAGGACCGGATTGATCCACTTAGCATAATCACTTTGGTCTCCTTTCTCTTGCAAGTGCTCTTTCCACCAATTGACATGTTTTTAAGGCCCTCCACAACCTTCTCATTTTCCTTAACATACTCAAAGGGTGGCAATACTTTTGGAAAACCTTCAGGAAGCTTGGGTCCTCCCTGGTCATTGCTCTTCCATAACTCTATACCGCTTTCTGGTAACCAGTCAACATTTTTGGGGTGTTCTTTGTATTGCATCAAAGGTATTCCATCACTCATATAAAACCTGAATTGCAATGGCTTTGAATGTCCAATCAAGCTATCGGCTCCATCATGTAAGCATCCCTTGACAAAGCCTTTGAAGTCTGCCACCTTTTGTAGGAGAAAGGGTGCTGGATGCATGCTAACACACTCATTAAAGATCTTCATCAAATGTGGAAATGTGAAAATGGTTTGTTTCCTTAACTTCTCAGAGAAGCGACTGAACAATGCATCAATATCTTCATGAGTATGACCAACCATAAGAAAACCGAGCTGCACCATGTCAAACACTCCTCGTGCAACCAATAGGGATAGATAGGCAAATACATAACGGTTCTTATTTTCAGAACCACAATTGTCAAGTTGCAACAACAACGTCCTTGGCAATCTCTTTAAAAATGTCCTTGAATTTGATGGCATTAAACTTGACGCATTTCCATTGCCCCTATCTTGCACATGTGTGTTAGTATGAAAGACTGACTGCATATGTGAAGAACAATTTCCCTCTATATCCACATTTGTTTCTGTCTCTGCATCTGCATCCTCAATGCTCTGCTTGCAATATGCATTTCTCTCCTTCAGTACTTCCATATGCTGATACAGGGCCATAGTAGACAAAACACAATCAAAAAGATCTGTTCGTGGTTCAGCATCTGAGTTTTGTGAGCTCAAGTCACCATACATGTGTTGCTCTCCTCTTTCTAAGTTTCTTAAACATTTTGAGAGAGATGAAATTGTGAAGTTGGGATCACTTGGCCATAACCCCAAGGCAAAGTGACCATAAGCTGTTTGTCCATGTCCATGAGTGAGCATTCCTGTTAAGGATACTGGAAGCCTCTCAACCCCATTGAGAGATTTAGGAACTGGTTTAATTTGTGGTATGGCAGTCTTGCTCTGGTCCATCTTATCATGTATAATACACAAATACCTGTTTGGGTTCATTTCAGAAGAGCTCCTCCAAGCATAGTATAGATTTCTACAACTCATTTGTTTCAACATGTGTGCCCTTCTTTGTGCCATGTATCTGGCACGCTCCTCTTGATTTTTTATGTATCTGGAATGAATAACCCCGCGTGCCTTCCTTGCAGAACCATCAATGAGAAACACTGAAGCACCTTGTTTTAGACCCTCCAATCCCTGAAAAAATCAAAATCTCAATAAGAAAGACTGAAGTGATGTTTTTGCGGTAGTACACAAAACTATAAATGTAATTCAATCTCAACATGAGTTCAGGCTCCAACCAAAGTTTGAATCTCACCTATCAATGCTAATTTGCTAAGAGGCTAGGCTCCATCTAAAGCTTGAGCCTTTGCCTGCATATACTTAGTAGGAGGCTCCATGAGGCTCACCATCATATGTTAGTTTGCTACTAGGAGGCTCCAGTTAAAGTTATCATCCTCACTTGCATCATATATTAGTTTGCATATGTTAGCTAGAATGGTAGGCTCCTCCAACAAAAGTTAAAGCCTCACCTGCGGATGCTAGTTTGCTTCTAGGAAGCTGCAAGTAAAGTTTGAACCTGACCCACAGATGCTAGTTTGCTTGGAGGCTCCAACCAAAGTTTGAGCCTCACCTTCATATGCTAGTTTGCTATTAAGAGGTCCCAATTGAAATGATAATCCTCACCTCATGTATATGCTAGTTTCCCAAGAGGTAGGCTTCATCACCCTTTGCATCTGGCCACACCGTTTCATTTTGGGATATTGAGTCAAGATATGGTGTCAATTAGCCATCAATGTTTCATAGCTACAAAAGGCAAAGGTGAGTGGTTACAACAGCAACAAAGGCAAAGAGAAAGCAATAGAGAGAAACTATATGCTAGTGAAGAGAATGTGACATGGAAATGAGCAAATGGACATTGGATTTGAGACTCTTCTCCTTCGTGAGACTCAAACTCAAGTTTGAGCCATTGTGCATTATATAGATTTTAGTTGAATTTTTAATCGCATAGTTCATAAGTATATTTAGGTGTATGGGGAAAGAGGGAAGAAAACAAGAAATCTCAAGCTCAAGGCTCGAACTTGAGTTTGAGCCTTGTCTATTACACAAGTAAGTAGGAATAGAGAGGGAAGCTAGGATAATCCAATAGAACAAGTGGGGTGTGGGTGAAGATGGGTATATAACCAAAAGTGAAAGTAACTATAATCAAAAGACCTGGGACCTGGGCCTGGGCTTGGGCTTGGGCTTGGGGAATGAGCCATTGTGCATTATATAGATTTTAGTTGAATTTTTAATCGCATAGTTTATAAGTATATTTGGGTGTATGAGAAAAATAGGAAAGAAAACAAGAAATCTCAAGTTCAAGGTCAAGCTCAAGGCTCGAACTTGAGTTTGAGCCTTGTCTATTACACAAGTGGGGAAACTAGCCTAATCGCATAGAACAAGTGGGGTGTGGATGAAGATGAGTATATAAGTATATTGGGTGTATGGGAAAAATAGGGAAGAAAACAAGAAATCTCAAGCTCAAGGCTCGAACTTGAGTTCGAGCCTTGTCTATTACACAAGTGGGGAAACTAGCCTAATCCCATAGAACAAGTGGGGTGTGGATGAAGATGAGTATATAAGTATATTGGGTGTATGGGAAAAATAGGGAAGAAAACAAGAAATCTCAAGCTCAAGTCTCGAACTTGAGTTCGAGCCTTGTCTATTACACAAGTGGAGAAACTAGCCTAATCCCATAGAACAAGTGGGGTGTGGATGAAGATGAGTATATAAGTATATTGGGTGTATGGGAAAAATAGGGAAGAAAACAAGAAATCTCAAGCTCAAGGCTCGAACTTGAGTTCGAGCCTTGTCTATTGCACAAGTGGGGAAACTAGCCTAATCCCATAGAACAAGTGGGGTGTGGATGAAGATGAGTATATAACTAAAAGTGAAAGTAACTATTATCAAAAGACCTGGGACCTGGGGCCTGGGCCTGGGCTTGGGCTTGGGCTTGGGCTTGGGCTTGGGCAATGAAACCGAAACCGAAACCAGCTTTCTGCCGGGCCAACCCGACGCTCCTCCGTCCTCCTCGCATCCGGAGCCGAGTCCGCGCAAATCGAATCTCTCGGCAGCGGCGCAAACTCTGTTCGATCGAATCTCTCGGCCGCAAACTCTGTTCGATCGAATCTCTCGGCAGCGGCGCAAACTCTGTTCGAACAGCCAGCCCCTTCCTCCATTGGCGCAAACTCCTCTCGGCGGCGGCGCAAATCGAGCAGCTCCCCCTCCTCTCGGCGCAACCAGCTCCCTTCCTCCGTCGGCGGCGAGCACACCCCCCCCTCTCGGCGCAACCAGCTCCCCCTCCTCCGCTGCAGCCACCCTATCTCCCCCCTTCCTCCTCCGTCGGCGCGCACAGAACCCCCCCTCCCTTCCTCCGTTGTAGCCACCCTCTCTCCCCCGTTCCTCCTCCGTCGGCGCGCGCAGAACCCCCCCTCCCTTCCTCCGCTGCAGCCACCCTCTCTCCCTCCTCTGACGGCGCGGCGCACAGAACCCCCCTCTCCCGGCGCAGCCAGCCTCCCTGACGGCCGCCCCCCCCCCAAAATTCGAATTCAAAAATCCCCCCCCAAAATTCGAATTCAAAAATCCCCCCCAAATTCAAATTCAAAAATTCCCCCCCCAACGAAATTCGAAATTCCCTAAAATTTTTTCGCCTTCTCTCTCTCGGAAAAAAATTCGCCTTTCGCCTTCCCCTTCCCTCGCAAACAACCAGAATTGTCCGACCTCGCCAAAAAAAACCTGCGCACCCGCCTTCATCTTCCCTCATAGAAAAAACGGCCGACCTCTCGTTTCACCCATACAAGAAAACTGCGCGCCCGGGAGCAGCAAAAACTCTCCGCTCCCTGCGTTTCCAGCGCACCCTCTGCAGAGCTTCGTTTCAAACGCACCTTGGAGCAGATCCAGCCCTGCGTTTTCAAGCGCACCTTGGAGCAGATCAAGCCCTGCGTTTCAAGCGCACCCTGGAGCAGATCTCCCTGCAGCCCTGTGTTTCTAGCGGTTTCCTTTCCTCGGATACCTCAAGCATCCGTCAAGATCAAGACTGTGCAACATCGGAGACTTCAGAAAGTAAGTCCTTCTTTAAATGATTGTCTACACTAATATAAACGCTTACTTGAAGTGTGTCATTTGTCGATTGTTGCTCGTCGTAGATTGTTTGCACCACTTGCTGTTCTCTTTTGTATCTTCACATATGTCGAGAACCTGTAAAACTGATCCAAGATAGACTCCACAACTTGGATATAGACTCCACCTTAAGGCTCGAACTTGAGTTGGAGCCTTGGCTCTCGATGCTAGTGTACACCGGCGGCCTTAAGGCTCGAACTTGAGTTGGAGCCTTTGTTCTCCAATCTAGGCCTTAAGGCTCGAACTTGAGTTGGAGCCTTGGCTCTCGATGCTAGTGTACACCGGCATCGAGAGCCAAGGCTCCAACTCAAGTTCGAGCCTTAAGGCCGGTGTACACTAGCATCGAGAGCCAAGGCTCCAACTCAAGTTCGAGCCTTAAGGCCGGTGTACACTAGCATCGAGAGCTAGTGTACACCGGCCTTAAGGCTCGAACTTGAGTTGGAGCCTTTGTTCTCCAATCTACTAGTGTACACCGGCCTTAAGGCTCGAACTTGAGTTGGAGCCTTGGCTCTCGATGCTAGTGTACACCGGCCTTAAGGCTCGAACTTGAGTTGGAGCCTTGGCTCTCGATGCTAGTGTACACCGGCATCGAGAGCCAAGGCTCCAACTCAAGTTCGAGCCTTAAGGCCGGTGTACACTAGCATCGAGAGCCAAGGCTCCAACTCAAGTTCGAGCCTTAAGGCCGGTGTACACTAGATTGGAGAACAAAGGCTCCAACTCAAGTTCGAGCCTTAAGGCCGGTGTACACTAGATTGGAGAACAAAGGCTCCAACTCAAGTTCGAGCCTTAAGGCCGGTGTACACTAGCATCGAGAGCCAAGGCTCCAACTCAAGTTCGAGCCGTAAGGCCGGTGTACACTAGCGACACCGGCCTTAAGGCTCGAACTTGAGTTGGAGCCTTGATTCTCCAATCTAGTGTACACCGGGGCCTTAAGGCTCGAACTTGAGTTGGAGCCTTGGCTCTCGATGCTAGTGTACACCGGCCTTAAGGCTCGAACTTGAGTTGGAGCCTTTGTTCTCCAATCTAGTGTACACCGGCCTTAAGGCTCGAACTTGAGTTGGAGCCTTGGCTCTCGATGCTAGTGTACACCGGCCTTAAGGCTCGAACTTGAGTTGGAGCCTTTGTTCTCCAATCTAGTGTACACCGGCCTTAAGGCGGCTCGAACTTGAGTTGGAGCCTTGGCTCTCGATGCTAGTGTACACCGGCATCGAGAGCTAAGGCTCCAACTCAAGTTCGAGCCTTAAGGCCGGTGTACACTAGCATCGAGAGCCAAGGCTCCAACTCAAGTTCGAGCCTTAAGGCCAGTGTACACTAGATTGGAGAACAAAGGCTCCAACTCAAGTTCGAGCCTTAAGGCCGGTGTACACTAGATTGGAGAACAAAGGCTCCAACTCAAGTTCGAGCCTTAAGGCCAGTGTACACTAGCATCGAGAGCCAAGGCTCCAACTCAAGTTCGAGCCTTAAGGCCGGTGTACACTAGCATCGAGAGCTAGTGTACACCAGCCTTAAGGCTCGAACTTGAGTTGGAGCCTTGGCTCTCGATGCTAGTGTACACCGGCCTTAAGGCTCGAACTTGAGTTGGAGCCTTTGTTCTCCAATCTAGTGTACACCGGCCTTAAGGCTCGAACTTGAGTTGGAGCCTTGGCTCTCGATGCTAGTGTACACCGGCCTTAAGGCTCGAACTTGAGTTGGAGCCTTGGCTCTCGATGCTAGTGTACACCGGCCTTAAGGCTCGAACTTGAGTTGGAGCCTTTGTTCTCCAATCTAGTGTACACCGGCCTTAAGGCTCGAACTTGAGTTGGAGCCTTGGCTCTCGATGCTAGTGTACACCGGCATCGAGAGCCAAGGCTCCAACTCAAGTTCGAGCCTTAAGGCCGGTGTACACTAGCATCGAGAGCCAAGGCTCCAACTCAAGTTCGAGCCTTAAGGCCGGTGTACACTAGATTGGAGAACAAAGGCTCCAACTCAAGTTCGAGCCTTAAGGCCAGTGTACACTAGCATCGAGAGCCAAGGCTCCAACTCAAGTTCGAGCCTTAAGGCCGGTGTACACTAGCATCGAGAGCCAAGGCTCCAACTCAAGTTCGAGCCTTAAGGCCGGTGTACAACTGTTATTCTTTTCATCAGCAAGGTTGACAAGTTTGAGGCCATTGATAAGGTTCTCACAAAAAATGTATTCATCTTAGGATCTAGTGGCCAAAATAGAGAATTCATCGACACAGGCTTTATTGATGGTCTCATCACAGGGTTTTGTCCTGAACAGAGCTATGTTGTAGAGATATATTGTGGTGGAGTTGTGCTAGAGGAGAGCTTGCTAAAGAAGAGATGATGTATTGCTTTATGCAAAGATGATTTGGAAGCGATGGCATTAGAATCAAAGTGCTCTGCTCTTTTAGATGGTCACTCGTCCTTGCAAGAGTGGTGTGGTGCAAGTGGCGGCACAAAAAAGCAAACACTAGATGATGCAGAAAAAGAGAACCTTCAAAATCTTCACATTGATGACCCACCAAGTACAGAGGACGAAGAGGAAGGTGATGATATTGACAACAAAAATGACACAGATGATGATAAAGAAGTTGGGGATGCTACAGACTTTGAAGATGCAGGGCAAAGGAATGAAGAGGACCAAGGGAATGATGCTCTATTCAATGAGGATGCCGAAGACAATTTTGAAGATATTGGAAGGCATGAAAATGATGATGAAGGTGGGAATGGTGACGATATATTGGATTCTGCAAAAGCCATGGAAGCTACAAATGTTGGGGTTGCTATGGCCGTTGAGAAGATTGGGGATACAGATGTCAACAAGGCTTTCCATGCTCATAGCCCATCAAGCTCTCAACCAAAGAAAGGTAGAAAAGTGCATTGATAGTGCTTATTATGAATGTACAACGAATGGTGATCATTGAAAGGAGCTTATCAACAACTAATATTAGCATAGGTTTTGTTCAAAGTGTGGATTTGTTGAAATAATTATTTGTCTTTTAATTAATACATTGGCTTTTTATCCTTTATTTCATGCCAACGTCTAGTACAAATGATGATGCACACTTGCTATTAAGAAATTACTCCATATCCTAGTGTAGCAGTGAGGCTCAAAATTAAGTTTGAGCCTAATACAAATGATGACTCACACTTACTATTAAGAAATTACACTTACTCCATATCCTAGTGTAGCGGTGAGGCTCAAACTTAAGTTTCAACCGTACCTCCACTTATGTCCAACCTTGGGGATGTCTTCCAACACAAGGCACAATCTCAAGTTGAGCGATCTTTACGTTGCCCTTGTAAGTGAGGCTCAAACTCAAGTTTGACTCTTATGTTATGGTTCCTAATTCATTATGGTACATCAGTCGAAGTTTAGTAATCTAAGTTTGGATACAAAGTATATGTGTAGATATAAAAATGACTAGTATTGTATTAGCCTTGGTGTATTATTTAAATCCTAAAAGTAATAGCATTTTATTTTAATCTTACAGATATATACAAAGAAGGGAAAGACGAAGATAACATTGCTCAACTAGAACATCATCATGAAAGCCCTACTAGAGAGATCAACTCTCATGATTTAAATGCTAGAAATAATGAAGACAACATGGTGGAGGTAGATCACATCGATGATTCAGCTTTGCAAACATCTTCAAGGCCTTCAAGTGATAGGACTAAAGAGACTAAGGACATTCCTAATTTGCAAGTTAATGTTGAGGTTAGTGAGAATAAAGATAAAGTTAATGAAGAGCTTCAAGAGACTTCTGCAACCAAGGAGAGACAAGAAGAGATTGTTGGACAAATGGTTGAGGCTACATATGCTACAAATAAAGGAAAAATAGTTGAAATCAAGGACTCTGTGGGGGCAGAGGGTGTTGAAGAAATTGATGAGGCTACATATGCTACGAATAAAGAGAGAATAGTTGAAATCAAGGACTCTGTGGTGGCAGAGGGTGCCAAGAAACCTAAAGGTATATCTTTTTCAATAGGATGTTATTTAAGATGATTTATTCAGCAATTTTGTGTGTTAAAAAGTATGTTTCTCAGCGAGAGTTGTTTTTGCAGGTATAGCTACTTCTAACAATCACAAGTTAAGTACGCAAGAAATAGAGCAACGTGTTGAGGAGCTACGTTCCGATACACAAAAGAGTAGGCCTCTAGGAAGTTTATATTCTTTTGAGAGAGATGGAGATAGATTAGTATTTCCATCTTCACCAATCAATAGGGAAATGCAATCAAGTCTAGGAGCCATCGTCATAGATGAGTATGGGAGCATGAAACGAAAGTAAACTTGTGGATGTTTTGTTGTAATTAGCTCTCATTGATAATATAGGATCACTTGTTTTAATATTGTTAAGTATGTAAACACATTAAAGTGTTATCATTCTTCTGTATTGTATGCAGAAAATATTCCTCGTGCAATCACCATAAAGAAACATGCACTTATACTTGATCTTAATGGAGCTTTACTCAACAAGGAAGAGAAGAGGCATCCACAAACAAATTGTATTCGAATTGATATTGGTCGCACCACAGTTGTTATTCGCCCCGGGTGTTTTGAATTTTTGGATGAGATTTGCCAGTACTTTCATGTTGGTATTTGGTCCACCATGCTACACAAGAATGTTTGTGCCTATGTAAACACTCTTGAACAGTATGCACATAAGAAATATCGTTTCTTTATGGTGTGGGGACAAGAAGAATGTTATATCCATAATCTTCGAAAAGTGTATAGGCCAGATAAGCCTACTGTTGAGGCTATGTTTAAACCTTTACTCAAGGTTTGGAATCAGTTCCAAGATATTTGTAATAAGAAGAATACATTGCTTATTGATGATAGCCCTTTCAAGGGATGTGTTAATCCAAAAGACAACTGTCTCTTCCCTGAAAGTTTTCAAGGAGGGCACGACTACGTACTGTGCAATGACCTTCTACCCTACCTTTTAAATCTAAATAATACAAATGACATTAGGTCTATTATTTTGCTTAATCGGCTAGGTCAATCTCCTATCACACATGGCCATAATTTATTTATCGATTTTCAAGATGTACTAGAAGAATGGCTCCAATTCACCTCCCTATTTTTGCGAGAAGAAGTGGAAAACTCATCTTCTGCATCTTCACACTTACCATTATATGGTGATAAGCTAAAGTATGTCCAATCAAGAGGGGAAAAAAGAGAAGTAGAATCTATAAGCAAGGATCTAGCAATGTTGGCATCCAAAGCTGGAGTACCATTACTATCCAAAGACCAGCTAAGCTTGTTAAAAGTGTGTTACAAAAGAAGGATTTTGAGTGATCAACACGCTATATGCTACTCGCTTGGGATATGATCGTGGTCATCTCATAAGTGGAGTTGCAGCAAAAACATACATATCAAGGCTACAAAAGGCTTACTTGAGCTTATGGGTAGGATAATGTCTGGTTTCATTAAACATTGAGTGACAGTATAATCAGATTCCAACCTAACCCAAACTAGTTGTTGCTGCAGGTCAAAGGAAACCATTTCTGAGGTCTAAATGTGCAGTTTGAAGTATGGGATCTGCACAAATATCAAGACTTGTTGGGTGCAGAATGTTTGGAGCCATTTTGTATCTAAAAGCCCATAAGATAGACTTAGGCTTTGGCCAAAACAATGTGCTTAGATGGGTTTAATTTTTGGATTGTACGAGCCAAATCTTTACACTATTGTATCAAGAAATCAAATGCCTTCAAACTGACTGTCATTTGATTATCTCTTTTGTCAATATTTGCAATTCGATTGCAATAAAGATGTGTTTGTTTTTTATTGAATATATTGCCTTGTCAAGGTGTAAGGCTATGAATATCATAATAATTTAATTTGGATAGACTCAATTATCTCAATAGTGAAAATCTTTTATACATCATATTCAATAAATTTGATGAAATTTAGCATTGACAATATACTCGCTCTTTTATTTTTTTGGTTTAACTAATGAGGTATTGGAGCATTTGTCTATGAAGGTTTAAGACCATCCATATCATGGATGAATTTATGTTGTTGGTACATAATATATTTATTCAAAATTTTGAATGTACATTAACCAAACATTTTGTTTTCAACAGGATATGTTGAAGCATATAGCTTTGATTTCAAGTGTACAGAAAACTTACTATTGAGGTGGCACCAATCATTGGTGACTTATGTACCTAGAGGCAAAAGAGTTCCACCACCCCCAGATACAATAAGGAAACAAAGAAGAGTATTGATACTTGAACTCAATGGTGTTTTACTTAAGACCATTGAGATGCAACATGGTGATGTATGTCCAGACTGGGCCAAACATATGCATTTTGTGGAAGAGAATACAAGTGTTTGACATTTGATTCGCAAAGATGCATTCACTTTCCTTGATTTTTGTATGCAATGGTTTGAGGTATGGATCTGGAGTACTAATAGACTACAAAGGACTCGATGCATTCTTGAGTTGTGCTTTCCTCGGCACCATCAAAAGTTTAAGGTCGTTAGCAGGGCATGCAGCATGTCAAAAGACGGATCTTCTTATTGGATATCGATTTGTATACCACAAAAACTTAGATGTAGCATGGAGAATTTTTCATGACCTGGATGGAAATAACACACTAATTTTTGATGATACCCTCTACAATGTAATGTGGAATATGCCCGGAACCTACTTGATTTTTCCAAAGATGTGGAATCAAAATATAGAGGAGCTTCAAAGTTTTTTGGGGACAACAATCAGCGCATGGTTACTTGGTTGGATTTATGCAAAGAACAAACGGGAGTATACTTGCAACACTTTAGTAAATGAAGCAGCTTATGATAGAGAAACTTTGTATGTATTGGAGCAATACATGAGAAAACGCTATGTTTGAGATACAATTTGTACTCAATTATTATCTTGACGAAGGGTTTTTGTCTTCGGATAAATTGTAAGCTTGAATGTAATAATCTCATTGAATGTAACAAGTGTTCTTTGGCATTATCATCCCATGTTTTTACTTCAATGTCCCTCAAATTTGAGCATATATATCATGATTTATAATCTTGATATAGTGTCTAAGATGGGTTTTTATCTGTGGATCAATCGTAAACTTAGCATATTGTTATTGTCATTGAGATTTACTTTTTGTTTTGTTGTTTCTAACACCACACCCTTTAGAGATCTCTCCTTTCTAAGGTTCCTTTTTATAATGATATTTAGAATTCTTTTGGCAAATTAAATAAACCCCATGTTTTTACTTCAATGTCTCAAAGTGGAGATAGTATTTAACATTATCTTCTTCATATGAAAGGTGTTGTATAATCTCAATTAAGTTTAGTGTCACGTATGTATCTATACAACTACAAACAAATACGCCAAATAGTTGTGTCAAGATATAATCTATTGGCACAAAGAGTGCACCAACAAATAGATGTTAGCTCAAACTACACAAAAATACCGAGTTTCCAACCAATCCTATAAGAAATGGGACTCGAATAATTCCCAAAATTCCTAAATTTGTCTTTAGGGAAGCATTTTGACTGTCTTGAGAAGGTGGTCGTGGAGACCTACCTGTTGAAGTTGCAACAGCTGATGGAGAGTCAACGGAGGACGTCTCGCGTAGCAAGGTCGGCCAAGGTCTTGACCAGCCTCGGTTCGATTTAAATGGTGAGCTTCCAGTACGGTGGATGAGGGACCAAGGAAGCAGCCTATGAGTGAAGCGCTAGGTGACCTGCGAAGGATCCTAGAGGGTGCTGACCATACAGTGCTCAGGCTCTGGGTCGCCGAAGATACCCACACGTGCGTTGTGGAAGATATTGGAACAAGGAGTAAGAGTTGTTTTCTGAAATCGAGTATGGATCTAGTTGATTGACCTTGCTGGTCCTCAACTGATGAGTCCATAGCTCTCTTATATGGATCTGTTGGTTGATCTTGCTAATCCTCAACGAGGATTCCATCTTGATTTTTATAAGTGAATATTTTTCGGGTCCTATGAGCTAGGAACTATCGAAAAGGCCCCTGAGTGAACAGGTGGTGAGCGTTCTAGTTGCCAATGATGCCATAGATACTCCGATGAAGGAATGATTGGAAATTAAGATTCAACCGGATACTTCGAAGTTTATAATCAGTAACACTATGATTTCATTAAATGACTGATTTAAATACAGTTGAATCGAGGAAAAAGGCAATTTTATTAAATGACTGATTTAAATACATTTGAATCTAGGAAAAAGGCAATTTCATATTGGGTGTGTAAGTGGTGTGACTGGAGTTAAATTTGCATGAAAATCCGGCTAGGGGACCTAGGAACTCTTTTCCCTGGTACCCAGGACAAAACCTAACCAAATTCTAAATTGGATCCCATCACTACAGTGGTTGGGCGGTTGGCCAACCCATGGGACTAGATGGGGTTAGGCTGGACTGATGGATCCGTAAAATGAGACTCAATTTCTATTGTAGTACGATAGATGAAGTAAATCCCGGATAGTAATATTCTATGGAAAAAAGGAATCAACGGTTGTGTCTCTCGATAGGAAAAAAAGCGTTGATCTCTATGATCGAAGTGCAAGTTTCTTCCTTGATCTGACCAAGTGACTTTAGGTTCGGTTGGATCAGTTTGGTCAGTAATGACCCTGACTACGTTAGAGTAAAATTTTATCCTGGAGGAATCGCCTATGCTTTCTGGGCAAGGGAAATTTTTTCTAAGTTCGGTTTTGGAAGAATCGAGGAATTAGTCACCTATCCGGATATCCGTGGGCGAGGCCCCGAGTGTAGAACCCTGCCTCGTGCAAGATGTGCTACGTCCGCTGTTAGCACCCAGAATCCGTTGCGCGATGGGGATGGGGACCTTACAGTACTTGTATGTGGCTTAGTAGGGCATACACTAATAGGTAACTTGGAAATGATTAGTAGCACAATGGGTTAATGCACATGAATGATGGGGGCAAGAAGGCTATGTGTGAGCGATTGCCAAGAAGGCTATGCATGATCAATGCCTTACTTAGCTACAAGAATGGGTGAATTGTTCGAGAGTAAGGCCTCTTGGGGTTGCCACCTTAGCACAACAAGATAGAGACCTAAGAACTCAATGGGTACAATCGAATAAGAATAGCAATATATGACGATGAAAAACTACCCATTTCACACTCTTTTGATAGCACTTACCATCCATCATGAGAAGAATCAAAGCCAACAAGCAAGGATCGATGCTTACGAAAATTTGTATCATCTAGGCTATGGAAAATATACTTGGGGATCTCCACTTCTCAAAGCCATAAACCAAACTATTGTATAAGTGAATCTTGACTGTCTACAAATATTAACATATATAGGCAATGGGATTTGGGTTCTATTTCTATGATGGATATTTAAGAGCTCCACAATTACCAACCGAGAAATTGAGACCCATGGATAAAGTATGGCCATATTAATATGGGCAAGAGCTTGGGTGTCATGCTTGTAGTTCGCCATGCCGCTTCTTCATGCTTGTGTTTCGCCATGATTTAGTGGAAAGCATTCAAGGGTAGACCATCCTACATCCTTCTTATCTTCCACAGCTCGCATGTCATCCTCTCTGTCTCTGGCTGTAGCGGCAACTCTGCATGGTCCATGGATTCTTCTTTAATCGGTTCCTGATCCACGCCCTCTCTTAAGCTCCTTATCCATGCCTTCATCAGCTCAAGCTCGAAGCCTGTCAGGTTCAGGCCCTCTCTTAAGTTTCATCGGTTCAGGCTCGAGGGCTGACGTGGCCATAAGCTACCACGTGAGATTATCGAGCATCGACAATTTGACATGGCAAATGGAAGAGTAATATTCACTCTCATCTCATACAAGTAAGGCTGAAAACGCGCTCACAGCGTCCTTCACTCACAAAGAGCTTTTTGTCACCTCCATGTCCAAAGGGAAGCGCTTGCCCATGTCCTCCGAGTCATCGCATGAGCTTGTAGTGCCACGTCAGATTACCGATCGTCAACAATCTGATGTGGCATATCTTCCAAACACGAGCATCCTCCAAGCTCTAAGAAGCCAACAGATAAGTAGATTGGCCCAGTCCGGAGACATTTATGCATGCCTTCTAATAGCGCAGCTATAAGAACTGAAGAGTTAAAAACACTACAGTTATTATCTGGGGAAGGTGTAGTTGAACTTATGGCGTGCTCACCATAGTGCTCATGGCTTGCCTGACCAACAACCCCAGTGCTTTTATGGTGGGCCATTGGGTGTTACAAGCATTGTTGCCCAGGTCCGCACAAGAGAAAATCCAAAAAATCCAGAGGCGAGCCAACACTTTGTTGGAATTCTAGGAGCTGGCCTCCTGGCTTACAAATGCATGCCTGATGTTTGATGGAAACTTAGAGTCTACTTCAACCACCTACCTAGATGATCAAACTACCCAAATTGTCCTCCCTGAAGACAAAGATTGGAGGATGCCATATCTGAAGCCACATGAAAAGATTGACTTCTACAAATCATTTGGCCACTTCCCTTTCAAAGACTATTTTGCAATCTATAAATCTCACATTTGTACTATAGGAAAGTTTGTCAGGTATTTGGTAGTACTACCTTTGAGGTCGTGCACTTATGCCATGGGCATTTTTTTTCCATTGGGTTTTTTCCCTGAAATGGAGTGATCGTAAAGCTCAGATTAGAAACAAATCATCATGTGGATTAGCATGCAATTAGCATGAATCACACATAATGCAGAAGTGATTTAACCTCTCACCATGAGGATGGCTATCAAGCTTGCCATGAGCCCTATACCATGAGTGGCCATCTTAAAGAAATGAGCCAACAGTACATGTAGATGTCAAAAAGTGAAAAAGGTTCAAAAGGGGTAAAAAGGTACAATGATAGTCCATGAGCCCCCTTTTATACTTAAGCCCATGACCAAATTCCTAAACCTAATCTAAAGGTAAGCTTCATTACAAATCATCCACTCCTATAATGATTTTTTTGTTGAAATCAAAGGGTGGTCATTCCCAAAGTAAAGACATATACAAGTAGATATGTACAAAAGCCAAAAGTCACATCCAGAGCAGAATGCCAATGCAACAGAAGACCCATACATGAATCATATGACCCCCAGGGTCAAACGGAATGGATGAAGGACTCCCATCGATGATCAGACTATCTATGCGACCTCCTCGATTGAAAAGAAATTCAAGGCATATACAAAATCCAAGGCAATGATCCCATGATAATCTAGTGTAGGTGGAGAGGATAAAGAACCACTCTCGATGACAAAGCTAGGCGAGTATCCTCTAGGATCAAAAGGATATGTATGGTAGACACCCTGAACCATCAGAGGTGAAATGGTAGTAGCTCCTGGGTCGAAAGAAAAGCTCAAATGTGAAGCTAAAGTAAAGGTAGCTCTTGAATCAAAAGAAAAGCTCCACTCCAAAGAAATAGTAGCTCTAGGGTCAAAAGAAAAACTCAAAAGCCCATCCTCACGACCGCAGTGTGAATCTGGCATGACAGGTATCCACCAAAAAAGCTCCAAACTCTTGCCCAGAATGTCGAATGGGCCTGGCGCAAAAGAACCATGGTGTAGGCCAAGACTGAGATATGTCGTAGGTGCATCAGAATATCAAGCCACATATCCAAAAACTATGCTCCTAAAGTGGAAAAGAATTCATCCAAAGGAAAATGTCATGGCTTCAAAGAACATGGCTCGTGTCAACATCCGTAGAAGCCAAAAGAACATACCTTAAGGTCATGCAAGGGTAAGAGTGAACCAATGTCGTCATCCCATGTAGCATCACACAAAATGTCAAAGACATGATTCACTATATTAATAGGTATATGGGTATGAGCCAAAACATGCACTACCTCCTGATGTGTAAAACCCTCTATATGTGCATGATGATCCCATGTCGAAGACATGATTCACTATATTAATAGGTATATGGGTATGATCCAAAACATGCACTACCTCCTGATGTGGAAAACCCTCTATATGTGCATGATGATCTAAGATATCAATATATCATCATCATCATAATCATCACTAAAAAATGAAGAGGTATCCTCACATGAAAGATAAATGGTATCATCTCCTAAGTCCATCTATGGCATACCCAAGGCCTCCAAGGCCATCCTCATAAAACTGTTCTATTTCCATCAATGATGCCTTTATGTAACCTATATCCCATGATAAATCTATCTCCAATAATATAGGATCTAAGGAGACATCAGATCAAATGCAAATCTCTCAAGATCTATGTCATATGATCTACTATGAAAATGGTCAATATGGATAAACCTACTACGTTGTCTCACGTTAATGAAATCATCACTAATCTCATGCACTATCCGTGACTACTCAAATACATTATCTCTGTTTACACGAACGCTGCCAGGAGTGCTATGAATACTAGGAGTAGTGGTCGTATATCAGTGATATCTCCACAAATAGAAATCCTAGAATAATAGCTTAATGCATCTAACACTAGGAACTCAAGTCTATGCTCATAGGTGTCTCGTGAATCCATATTAGGGATATCACTAATTGAGTGCAAAATATCATCTAGAATGAACCCACTATCAACTAGACATGATCCATGTAGAAAGGATGATAGGAATATAAATGTCAATGCTTGGTATGCTTGTTGCCATGTATACCCTTGAGATCATGCCCACATGATCTGACTCACAAACATCACTCTCGCTATCACTATCACATATATCATCAACATGTGCATATGTGTCAATGGCATCATGTGCACATGTATCACTATAATAATGTGCATGTGTATCATCATGTGCACATGCATCAATGTCACCATATGTGTGTGTGTGATACAATCTCATGTGTATGAGATACAACATCGTAGGTATGCGGGTGTGATACATCATCATCATATGGATGTGATACATCGTAGGTATGCGGGTGTGATACATCATCATCATATGGATGTGATACATCATACGTATGTGGGTGTGATACATCATCGTCATATGGATCTATGCATGTATAATGTACACTCTCATGGAAATAGTCATAACCACTCAAGAGAGTAGGACACTCATACAAGTTGCCAAGAACCGAATCATCCCATGTGATCAATGCTACACCCCCCCATGTCAAGGTAGGCAAGTAATGAGTCGAACAAGTCACCATGTGTGGACCACCTAGCACATACATCTGTGTCGATGAACAAATGCCTCAAATGAATGTCCCAACAAACCCTTGAGCTTGAACATCCATCCATGGCATGAGTATGTTTTCTCGTGATAATAGGAGATCGGTAAATGAAGATCAAGAGGTCTAAGCTTCGATGTGCCGAAAGTGTGTGCGAATGCCACAAATGAGATGTGGTCCCTAACACAAAGTAGCAACTCGTGATAACGAGCATAGAGCCATGAAGACAATGCATGTGCGACCCTCCTAAAGTCAAAATCTGAGATGCTGTCATAGTGATATCGTGACGACGATGACAAAGATGATGTGTGGTGTGTCGGTCATAATAAGGATAAAAATAGTAAGAAACACTCATAGCTGCATGTGAACACCACTCAACACAACTCCAAGTGTGTGAACAAAGTCTACAAAACCCAAAGTGTATGAATAAGCTCAAATGATGTGTCAATGCGTGTGACACACCTCTCATGCATTAACAATCACTAATGAAGCCCAATGCGTGTGAACAAAACCCACAATGCTCCAATGCATGTCAATAACCCCCAAGGTGCTCAAATCAACACTAAATCACCCAATGTGTGAAAAAGGCCAAATAATATGTGAACGTGCATGACACACCTTACACATATGAATAAACCCCAAGGTATGCCAATGCATGTGAACAAATGCATGATCCCACCTCAAGTAATGCTCAAAAAGCGAATGAATAATCCCCCACAATCATCCCAAAGGTCCAAATATGTGTGAAGAGATAAAGGCTGGACAATTTATGGATGGCCAAAAGGTAATTGTGATAACCTTACTGAGAATGGGTAAATGGTCAAAAATGTAAATAGACCCAAGTGTGAAAGAAGTGTGTAACCCTAAAGATTAAAGCAAGTGTGAAAGAAGTGTGTAACCCTAAAGATTAAAGCTCAAAAAAAAAACTTCTCCTCTATTATTTTTTCCCTCACGCTGGTGGTCATTCCTTCGTCTCCTTTCTCACACCCTAACAACCAACTCCTGAGAGCTTAGAGGGATCAATGATGGTGGCTCATTCGTGTTTTTTTTAACTCTCTGTGCTAAGCCTTAAACGCGATGAAGCTCATTTTTGTTGTAGTTTTTTTTAAACTATTGCCGCAGTTGTCAGCGAGCCTCCCAAAGGCAATGATGCTGACAACGCCTACGTGTCTGTTGTTGTGCGTGCCGGAACAACGAGCCCTTAGTCTCCTTTGCAAACTGCCAATGCTTGACGTGTGGTGATGCATTGCGTTGCTGTGAGTGTTGAGCATGCCAATGCTTGATGTTTGGTGATGCGCTGTATTGCTGTGACGTTTGGTGATGCGCTACACGTTGCTGTGAGTTCTGAGCAGCAAACTGCTTGAATGCTCCACTGTGACACCGTTGAATGCTTATAGTGTTGCTGCCAGAATATGCGCTAATGTCATGTTGAAGTGCCTTTGTTTGTGTGTGATGAAACCTTCAAGTAGCCAGCTATCAAAAACATCTGTTGGGTCGCTCAAATTCTTGCAACAAAAGAGCACCTGCTCACTCATGTTGCCAGAGCTTGAAGCAAGCAAACTATTGGGTCGCTCAAAATGTAGGCATTGTAGGCGATGTAGGCAGACGATGCTCAGGGTAGTTTCAACCCTGTTTTTGGAGTGTTGGTCAAAAGGCTACGTGAGGAGCTTGCCCAAGACGTGAAGGGTGAGATCTTTGTTAGAAGGAACCCAGGCATGAGCGATGGAAAAATACCTTCTTCACAGACTCTTGCAGAATTCTGGTAGTTTCCCCTGCCGAGTTGCAGCCCTCGATGAGCACATCGATGGCGGCTGCACATACATCGACAGGCGTAGATCTCTGTGCTACCAGGATGTAGGCCTTCTTCTCGGCTTCTATGAGGAGTTTCAGCCCGACGTAGGAAAGTTGCACTGACGTTCAGCGTATGAAAGTTGCATTGAGCTGTATGAAACAACTGCTTTCTATAGTGGATTATTTACTCACACGAGAAGGCTGAGAGATTTATGAGAAAGCTTGATGATGGCCTACTAACTGAAGCTCGATGATGACCTGGCTACTGCGCATGCACACTGAAACATGAAATGCCTACACTGGCTGGTCCGAATAAAACGCTGAGATGAGTGTTTTCTTTTCTGTGTGAACTCCACCGATTGTAGTAGAAAGCCATAGCTAGGAACTCCACCACTGATCTGCACTCTGCGCTAAAGATGATTTGCGTTGTATTTGCTTTACTGGGTAGGACTAAATAGGTGGCTACCACAACTGGCAATGAAAATCCCTTCTATTATTTGATGAATTTTCTCCCTGCTTGTGCTTGGCTGCTGGTCATTGAATGGCAACAACTATTGCTCCTCAAGACAGCAAGTAAAGTAAAAACAGACCTTCCACTTCTTGTTAGTTGTATCTCTTGCTTGTACTGGTTCTAAGTAAATTGTTCACCCATCTTGTGCAGGACAATGTTCTATAGAGCTGGAAACTCAAGGCTCTATGATTCCAAGATCCAAGCTACTAACTATTTTGCCTTCTGAACCAATCTCTACACTCGTGCTTGAAGATCTTCACACTCAAGAAACCTTGTATGCAAGTTAGGAGAATCCTGTGGTGTATGGGACACAATGGCTGACACCAGTGGACTAGGTTCAATTCCTGGCAAGGCTATCCTTGCAAACACAGTGTTAGCCAACTAGCTTCCTAAATTTTTGCACTTGAAATCGTAAAGCTGGTACACTTTTGCATCAACTATTCATCAACATGCTCTCTGCATAATATTGATGCCTAGCTCTATAATAAAATAGCATGGTATTCTTTTCTTGATGAACATGTACTAAAATGTTGTAATCTAGAATATGTGCTTGCAAACAGTGTCTTCTCAACACTTTTCTTGCTACCTTTACTTGCAATACATCAAGATTTATATCTATGTAGATTTGTACTACTCCAATAGATTTGTAATCTTTTTCCAACTTGTTTTCAAGAAAGTGACAAGATTAGAAAGACTTGATTAAGAATCACTTTGATTTTAGCACAATAAACTTTGCATAATCTGTAAAATGCTCTATTCTACACTATAGATCTGCAACAAAATTGTACACTGCACTAAAATCTTAAACTCTGTTCTTGAATCTGCAAAGTAATTGTATTCTACACACTTCTTAAAATTACACCAAGATTCTGCACACTTTTTTGAAACTGTATCAATTTTTGTGCACTTTTTTTGAAACTGCACCAAGATTCTACATAGCAACCTAAACTCTGTACAGCAATCTGAAAACTCTACACAACAATCTTCTTCTTGTAATCTTTCTCCAAAAACTCAAAGATTTGGCAATCTAGGGTTTGATATTGAAGAAGTAAGGGCTCTAAAGATTAATCTTTGAAAAAGAATGCTCCCTCAATATTGGTTACTAAAACTTGTCTAAATCCTAATTTTGAAAATCAAGAGCATTTTCAAGAAATCAAGATCAAGAACTTCACGAAATTAGACACTAAAGTGAATTAGGGTTCTGAAAAAAATGATTAATACAAATTCAAAAATTATTAACACAAATTTCATTGCTAATCTTTTTAAGTCAAGAAACTAGCAAATTTGATAACTATGTAAAAATCAATTCCAAAAATGATTAACACTAATCATAATCAAGATAATACATTCTAAAAATTTGGATTAATAGTAATTCGAAAATGATTATCACTAATAAAGATCAAGAAAATGCATTCTGAAAACTAGATTAAGCATAATCTAAAATTAATTATCATTTAATCACTTCCTAAGCAAGGATTTAAGCCAAGAGCTCTGATACCAATTGAAATGGAGTGATCATAAAGCTCAAATTAGGAACAAATCATCATGTTGATTAGCATGCAATTAGCAAGAATCACGCATAATACCTAAGTGATTTAACCTCTCACCAATGAGAATGGCTATCATGCTTGCCATGAGCCCTAGACCATGAGTGGCCATCTCCATGAAAGGATCCAAGAGTACATGTAGATGTCAAAAGGTCAAAAAGGTTCAAAAGGGCTAAAAAGGTACAATGATAGTCCATAAGCCCCCTTTTATACTTGAGCCCATGACCAGAGTCCTAAACCTAATCTAAAGGTGTTGCTTCATTACATTCCCATAGCCATCTAAGTATGAACGGGCACCTTAGAGTTAGCTAGTATATAAGATACCTCATTCCTTGGTTTAGGGTTATTATTTATTTTGTAAATTATTATACCTTGAACTCTTGCTCCCTAGTACTCAACTAGCCTTCTACTCTCTCTCTCTCTCTCCCTCCCTCCCTCCCTGTGTACTCTTTGATCTATAAACATTGAGTGAGTGAGTGGTTGGAGCTTTGCTTTCATCAAAGCTAACAAACATTTGCTTCAAATGACTCTCTTCTTTTTGAAAGCCCTCTCTAAGGTGCTCTGTGTAGCCTCTATGGCGAAGAGCACCAAATGTATAGTTATGATTTAAAAATCCCTTGCCTTGGCACTTGGCGCAGTGTTGTATCTTCTAAAGGACGAAGCTGGCGATCACTTAGGCGTATAGTGTATGCATAAGTGTCGAACGAAGTCAAAAGCCACTCGCTGAAGCTCCCGCTCTCCCCCCTGCTCGTGCTTCTGTCTGCACACCCCTCACCCTGCCCGCCCTCACGCCTTCCCCCCTCCGCCTACCCTCGGGTTTGCGCCGCCCCCCCCTCCGCCTGGTTTTCCTGCGCTGAAGCGCCCTCCCCTGCACTTCGCCATCGCGCCCCCCCTCCCATAGCTCTTCGCCTTCGCACCCACCCCCCTCCTCTTCAGCGCCCCGCCCCCCCCTCTGCCAGCTCTCGCTTCCCCCTCACCCCCCTTTTTTTTCGTGCAACTTCCGCCCCCCCTAGGGTTCTGTCTTCGCTGCCTCTCCCCCCCTACCCTTCTTTCTAGTTTTCTCCGCCCCCGCCGAGGGTTATTATTTTTTACCTTTCGCCTTCCCCCTCCTTTGTGTGCAGCTTGGTTCTTTTAGGTTCTCCGTATTTGCTCCGCATTCAACACAGCTTCAGACTCTGATGGAGGTTCCTCCCGCCCCACCTCAGAGGGACTCTTCCGTAGCCCCCTCGCCCGCCCCCCTGAGGACACCCCCATCAGGCTTTCTCTTTCGCTGGAAGAGGAAGCGAGCCTCACCACAGAGGTGGAACGCCTCCAGGCACATTCCACCATATGCCATATAGTTGGCACTCGCCCCAACAGAGGGGAGATCCGGGATCTTCTTCAGGCCCGCCTTCTTGCAGATGTGGGAAAGATCTTGGATGTTTAGCTACTGGGCCGTGGTCACTACCAAATCGAGTTCAAGACGGCCCAAAACGTGGCCCAGGTCCTAGCCATGAGTCCCCTTGACATCAGGGGCGCTCGGGCATTCTTCCAGACCCTGGCAGCATGGCTTTGACCCAGCACCGAGCAGGGAGAGCGCCTTTTCCATGTTACAGTTTACTTCCCTGGACTCCGCCGCGAGTAACTTCCGCTCCTATCGAGACTAGGAGCATTGGTAGGCTCGGTGCTTGAGACTAGCCCCACAGCAGCTTCAGTGGTGGCTAGAGCAGCTGGGCTACCTTCGGTCAGGGTTTTGGTTCCTGACATCTCCTCCCTTCCTAAGGTCATTTAGCTACCTAGGATAGGGGGGGATGGATTGATCAGAGAGTGGAGTTCTCGGGGCTCCCGAATCAGTGCTTTATCTGTAGACAGGTCGGCCACCTCCTGCCCTCGCAGGAGACCCCGACCTCCACTGCAGCAGCAGGCCCCTGATGGCCCGCCCACAGATGCGGCTCGGCAGGCAGCCTCCGGGACACCTGCTCAGCCCACAGAGACCTCGGAGTGGCAGCCTAGACAGGGGCGCCGTCGAGGGAGACAGCCACAGCAACACGCCCAGAGACCGATGCAGCAGCAGCCATAGTCTCAGCATCACTGGGTTCCCGTGAGGAACAGCTTTGCTCCCCTCCAGGAGGAGACACCAGCGCCGACTGAGGACCAGGAGATGCCAGCACCCCCTCCTTCGCCTCCACCCCCCTCCCCCGTCCCCTCCTCCCGCCCCGCTGCCACCTTCGCCTCCCCCCGCCCCCGCTCTGGATTCGGCAGAGTGGCTCCTTCTCCACCCCCCTCTCCTCCCCCTCCTCCTCCCCCGCCCGCCTCAGCTCCCCGGGAGGCCCTGGCAGTCCCCTGGCGCTCACCTGCAGTCCGGCGGACACTGAGCACCGACCTTGCTCGAGCACCACAGAGGAGACTTACCATGCCGATTCGGGCTTCACGGATATCCTCTATCCGCAGTCGGCTGAGTCGTCTCGACACTCGACAGCGCTCGGAGGCTTTTGATTACTCCTTCACACGGCTTTTTGGAGCAGAGGGCCCCCATGCGCCAGCTCCCATCAGAGTTCATGTAGTAATCCCTCCAGCCCGCGGCGGCGAGGAGGCACTTGATTCAGCGGTAGCCTTCTCATTCCCTCTTTGTGGCCCTCGTGACCGGGAGTGGACCTTGGATCTCGCTCTTAGCACTTTGAAGACTCATGCAGTTGAGTTTTCTCATCATGTGAGCGATCTAGAGGTGACAGATGTGATAGGCCGACTATGGGAGTTGGCTCATTTTTTCCTTGATCCCGGGAGTATGGACGCCTCAGGGATTCGACATTTGGTCATGCGTATAGTGGCAGACTTAGCACGTGACCCTGGATATGTATGCATTCACGAGGCTGCTTTGTCTGAGCGGGAGGCAGGCGCCATGGGACACAGTCATCACTGGTGCGCCTGATCCGTGATTCTTGCAGCACACCGGGTGGGCAGATCCGTAGCTGCTCGGATGGGGACTATTCTCAGTCCAACCCGCTTGTGAAGGCCCGCCGTACGACTGAGACAGCATCCACCTTAGCAGGTCATCCATAAGGATCATCTCATGGAATGTACAGGGCCTTGGCGGAGCACATTATATACGATATCGTGGCTGCTTGAGGCAGGAGCTGCAAAGATGCCTGGTTGGGGGCAGTATTGATATTTTGATGATGCAGGAGAACCATTTGGGGGAGAGCAGGATCCAGAGATATGGTTCGGTGATGCCTGGTAGATGGGACACCTTTTGGTCTGCAGGGTTTGGCCCCTTGGGTGGGCAGGGAGGAGTATGTATGGTCATTGCGGATGTATGGCGACAGGCCATTGTGGATCGCGGAATCGTTATGCCTGGTAGAGCACAGTATGTCATTCTGAGGACGCATAATGAGCTCTTTGGCATGCTCAATGTCTATGCGCCCAACCATGCTAGTGCCAGAGCAGAGTTCTGGACCCAGGTTATGGATGCATTGCCAGAGGCCGCACATTGGTGTGTCAGGGGAGACTTCAACATGCTTGAGGACCCGGCCGATAGGGTGGGAGGCAGTCATGTTACAGTGCACGGCACGGAGCTTGCAGTGTGGGAGCGATTTTGCATGACATTGAGGATCATTGATGCATGGCAGCATGGGGCCTTCTCCCGCTCTCAGGACAATCTTAGTTTCTCTCGATCGGATCGCCGCAAGGAGGGACTAATCTATCACGGATTGATCGCTTTTATGTGGGTGACTGGTTAGGGGAGCGAGGGGGCTCCGTTGGCATTCTCGCTGGCACCTCTTTTTCAAACCATGCACCAGTTATTTTGACACTTGAGGAGAGGTCACGGGAGACCAGCTTGCAGTTGAGGATCCCAGAGAGGATACTTACAGATCGTAGTCTCGCTGAGGACATTGAGAGGATATGGCATGATAGTTAGAGCTCTGACCAGGATGCAGCAGGCCAGTGTGCCCAGGGACTCATCGAGCTCAACTCTTTTTTGCACGCTGCAGCCTTGACACGGTTGGGAGAGACTCGCGAGCGGGAGCGTCGGCTGGGATGTAGCCTTGCTTCGCTTCAGCGCCTTTAGGAGCAGCAGCCTACATGTGAGTGGGTGGCGTCCCAACTGAGCCAGGCACGCCAAGAGGTTAGAGAGGTAGAGGAGCAGAGAGATGAGTTTTACTATCATCGCCAAGCCTCTCAGTGGTGGACGCAGCTTGGAGATAGAGTGACTGGGGAGTTTTTTGAGATTACTGGACCCCGCCATGCTCGCGCAGGAGTCTGCCAACTTGGGAGGCCGGACGGATTGATAGCCACCACTGAGCCCGGGGAGATCAGAGCCATTGCCACTGAGTTCTATAGAGACCTACTTTTAGCGGAGCCAGACACTGAGGCTCGGGATGCTTGCAAACAGATTGTATGGGCCCATGTACAGAGGAGGGTCACAAATCGTATGCGTACAGTT
This sequence comes from Cibotium barometz, assembly GCF_041138505.1. Taxonomy (NCBI): domain Eukaryota; kingdom Viridiplantae; phylum Streptophyta; class Polypodiopsida; order Cyatheales; family Cibotiaceae; genus Cibotium; species Cibotium barometz. Next base: position 12,503,657 of record NC_141058.1, read on the forward strand.
CTGGGTGAGCCTCTTTCAGAGATTGAGCTTGCTGAGGCCTTAAGGGCCCTTCCGCATAGTTGCCCTGGGGAGGACGGCGGATTGACGCCTGCCTTTTTTATGCGCTATTGGGACCTTTTGGGGCCAGGCCTCCGCAGGGGCTTTCAGTATGTTTTGGACACTGGGGTGATGCCACAGAGCTTTTCAGAGGGCTTGATCTTTCTTATCCCCAAGGGGGAGGGAGTGTCAGATGATATTCGGCATTGGAGACCTATTATGATCCTCAATACTGTCTACAAGGTCTTAGCAAAGGCCTTGAGTTTGAGGATCCAGCTGTTTCTGGGGGAGTTGATTCATGCTACCCAGACAGGATTCGTCAAGGAGCGTAGTATCCTTGACAACATCTTCACCTTCTGGGAGGCGATAGCCCGAGCTAGATTTCTCGGTGAGGACTTGGTCGTGATGCTTCTCGATTTTGAGAAGGCATACGATAGAGTCGATTGGGGTTTCTTAGAGGGCACTATGCTTCTCCTGGGCTTTGAGCCAATTTGGATCCGAGGAGTGGCGGCTCTATATTCCACAGCTCGAAGCCAGGTGCTGATTGCAGGAGGACGGGGACCGAGTTTTGAGTTGACCAGATCAGTCCGTCAGGGGTGTCCTCTTGCCCCGTTTCTTTTTCTCTTCTTTGCTGAGGCTATGAGCATGTATCTGATGACAGAGGAGGTTGGTTTGAGAGGACTCCAGCTCCCAGTCCGAGGGGAGGACCTGCTTGATGCTGAGTTTGCTGATGACACGGGTTTATTTTTGCATGGCCAGGAGGCCAATCTTCAGCGGGCAGAGCAGTCGCTTCAGGTTTTTAGTGCAGCTTCGGGAGCATTGATCAATTGGCGCAAGACAGTGGCCTTTTGGATCAGTAGCGCTCCCACTCCGACATGGAGCCCAGACCCGGGTTTTAGATGGATTCCTCCTGGCACAGTAGTACGGTATTTGGGATGCCAGATTGGACTTGATTTGTCACCTGAGCAGTAGATTGCCCCGCTTCTTCTGAGCATTCGAAAGAAGCTTTTGTATTGGAGTACAGCTCGGCTATCCTTGGCTGGGAGGGTGGTGGTGGCAAATCAGGTGCTTTTAGCAACCATGTGGTACATCACGTCTTGCTGGATCTTTTCGAGCTCTTGCATCAGCCAGCTACAGAGGCTGATTAGGAACTTTCTTTGGTCTGGGCGGGACGGTCAGCCAGCCCGGGCTAAGGTCGCTTGGGCAGTTATTACACTTCCGTTGGCCCAGGGAGGCTTGGGCATTATTGATCCAGTTGATCAGAGCAGAGCCCTATTGGTTCAGGGGCTGCTTCCAGGCGCTGAGCCTTGGAAAGAGCTTCTTTTTCAGCGGCTACAGGCTCGGGCTCCCCAGCAGGGGGTACTTGGGCACCAGAGATACAATGGATCTTCATAGAGATGAGGAGGATAGGCCTCAGTCGAGGATGGGAGGACAGATTCGCCTTGAGCATCCTGAGAGCTTGGGAGTTGCTGAGACCGGGACTCTCTCAGAGACCTCCTTCTTGTGATGAGGAGCGGGCCAGACAGCGCTCATCTAGAGCCCAGCAGTTCGCAAGAAGCAGGGTCATATGCTGGGTTCTCGGCCTCGTCTAGCCTGGGGACCATTGGCGGCAGGCCCAGCATGTAGTTTTGGAGACTGGCAGGCCTTCTGTAGTCTTCCAGAGGAGATCCAGGTGGAGAGGCTGAGTCACTTCAGAGGGGGGCTGATTATGAGGGATGACATTCAGGAGGCAGTCACACAGAGGAGTGGTTCACGCCTCTCGAGCCAGTGGCCCCATGGTGGATGGGAGCCTTTACACAGTTGGAGATCCTGATTGGTGTCAAAGCTTGCACTGAGGATGGCAGATGCCTTTACTATGAGATCTAGGATGAGGGCAGACTTCAAAGAGTGAAGGTGGAGTCGCCTTTGGTTGCAGAGTGCATCTTTCAGAGGATACGGGTAGTGGCCGCCGCTTCTCGGAAGTGGCATATTGACCCAGACCCTGCAGATGTGGACTCTGATTGGCGCATATGGGCATATGCAGCGCGCCCCTTCCAGTGGGACCCTGGCGAGTACGAGTGGCATGATCCTTATGCATCCCTTGAGGCCACAGAGATCACCTTTTTCCAGTATACTGTTCGGTTGGGGTGACATATTTTGATGGTGGCGAGGAGGATGGTCTCTTCAGCTGCATCGGGGCACTGGCGGCTACAGGGACTCTCACAGGAGTTCCTGGAGGATTTTTGGACCAAGCTCTAGGCTAGTCGACAGGCACGCAGGATCTCGACTTTCGAGTGGTTGGTCACCCCCACAGGGGCTCTGCAGTTGGCACCTGGCTTGCCTACAGCGGTCTGGCGACCGATGCGGCTACCCTAGGCAGACATAGAGACATTGCCTATGGGACTGCCCTCAAGCGCAGTAGATTTGGCTGTGGTGGATGCTGCGCATTCTGGCCCCCCTCTCTCCAGAGGGTATGTATACGTGGGGAGCCGCTGCTTGGTCGACTTCGTCAGGGCCTGCTATGGGCTATGAGACGGAGCAGGCCAGCCAGGCCATCAGATTCATTAGGGGCCAGCCTTGCCTTGTTCCTTCACCGGATTTCTCGTCCGTCGGCGGGACACAGGAGAGGGATCTTCGATGGGAGCTCCTCAGTAGCCTCACCATCTGGTTCACCTGGAGGGCCCGGTGTTTCAAGGCCTTTGAGGGGAGACTGGAGCCACCAGCAGAGACTGTTCGGGGGATTTGGCAGGAGTTGATCCACACCCTGCGAGGACAATATGACCGCATCCGGATGAGGCGATCTTGCGGCGCCAGGCCTTTCACACCACTTGGCGCAGCGGCCCCTTCTATACCCTACACGCGGGGTCCCCCCGCTGGCACTACAGGCCACCTGTTTGGCTTTTCCCCCCTCCTATTGTATGATATAGCCCTTCAGTTCTTTATACTGATATTTGTATTTCTCAACACCTAGGGAGAGTCTCCCTGGCTGCTTTGCTTTGATCTCTGCTCTGTTTCTTAGGAGCAGGAGAGGATCTTTTGTAGCCCTACGGGCGTTTTTTATATAATTAATGAAAGGATCTTTTCTTGAAAAAAAAAACATTTGCTTCAAATTTCAAAATATAGAAAGAGAACAAAGGTAGTCTCGCAACTAAGCCTCAACAAATGGATGATCTAAAGCCATGCATTAATGGATTACTACTGAGTTGGATTGCATTAACAAAATATTATGTTCAAACTCTTGTGGATGGATGGAATGCTCTATTTTGTGAACTTCCTCTCTTCAATGCAACAAAATTGTTTAGTCCTTGTCACTATGTCAAAAATGAAACATTAAGGGGAAACAAATGCAAGAAGGTGGTTCAATAAACTTGTACAACATATTCAACCAAGTAAAGAAAATGTAGTGTTACTCATTGATAATAATTCTTGTGAACACCCTAAATTATTTGGATTTCTTGATACTTGGAGGCATCGAGAATGTTTTCCATGATAAACGATTTTGGTAGAACAATTTTCCTAATCTCATGAAACTTTGGCAAGCAATTCTTGTTATTCCAACAAACATCGTGGGCAGGATTTTCAAAGCAAAATCTCATCAAAGATAATTTGAGGAGGACTAGTCTTACTATCAAAACCTTGGATGATCTTATGGGGAAGTATCACGTACAAGTACACACGTACAAGTACAGCGCTAGAAAATGTTGAGTGAGACCAAACTTTTAAAATTTGGAAAGATGGAAAAGATCGAAGGATTTGTGATGTTCAATATTTTAATCTTCCTTTAAAGAGGATTTTTGGGAGACACCAGTTAAAGAAAACTTTGATAACAGGTAATCACTTCAATGTGCACTTCGCGTGATGTCACATTGCTTGAAGTGCACTTCGGTCTTCACATTGAGGGATGAAGACGACATTCACTCGTGCTCTCCTACTACCAGCAGTGAGGTTGTGTTGAGAGAGTAGTGAACATTGTTCTCCCTATTATTCCCTACACTCTAAACCTCAGCCAGCTGTGAGGCTACGTTGAGAGAGTAGTCAACATTTTTCTCCAGGTATTATTTCCTACACTCCCAACCTTATCCAACTTCACAACGATGAGAGATAATGGGAGAAAACAAGCATGGTAACAACAAGAGAAAACAACCATCTACTAGGTTGCCTCATCTATCATGGGGAGAGAGAAACTGTTCCTATACGGAACAAAATAACTCTTCTTGAAATGCACCAAAGTATATGATCCTCT
>NC_141058.1:12512914-12822914 GCF_041138505.1 Cibotium barometz
TGGGGAGGCCCAAGTGGAGATGGAGGGTTGGGAGGGGTGACAGAGGTGTGGGTGAGGGAGGTTGAGAGGGAATGTGAGGTGGTGTTGAGGGGACGGTTGTAAAACCTGGAGTTTTACATAAATTCCTTTAGATACTTTTAACCTTAGTCTTTTACTTGAGATTTTAGGCGACGTTATTAGGAACTTATATATAGATGTAACCTTCATGTATTATCGTGGCATTATGCGCAACTAATAAACTGAATTCTAGTCATCTATGTATCACTCTTGCTGTTCTGTAGGATTGCCTGATATTTCAAACGTCTGTTTTCCTGATATAATGTAATGCTATAATTTTGAATTCTGTATTCTGTGATGGATATAGATAGTCTGTTTCTTATTTCTGTGATCTGAAATGATAATTATGATGTGTGGGAAGTGGTTAGAGCTTGTTCTCTATAATTCTAGATTCATGTGTGTAATATTTGTTTGGGGTTTGGTTTAGCCTCAACACTTTTGGCGATCCTGCTATTTCGCATACCTAGTAGCTTTCTCTATGAGAAGGAGACAGGGATATAGCAATTATGGGAAACGCTGAAGAAATGGATGCATTGCTCCAAGAATTTATCAATTGGGTTACCGAGGAAGAGGAATATACAGCCTATGCAGAGGTATTTTTAAGGGAGCAATTTCCTCATTTGACTATTGATGTCATTCGGCGTATACAGGAAATCGTTTGGAAGACATAGAGGAAAAATTTCCTTTCCTTTGGCATAGTGAATGCTTCAAGTAGTGCCCAAAGGTTTCTGGAGAACTGTTATTACCATCAGTTTCATCACAAGTGTCGATATTGTGGGTGCAAATGTAAATAAGTGAGGAGGAACAATATTTCAAAAGACCTGTTCATGGGTATGGCACGCGGTTCAAAATCAGGTTGGGTGAAAGATTATCATCTCTGGCAGCAGAAGACTTAAATGAAGGAAGCAATCCACCCAATTCACCAGTAACGGAGGACTTGGATGAGGATGTCATTTTCCCTAAATCTGCAGGAGATGAGGAAAGAGCATCACCAAATGCTTAAATTACTAGGGGAGTGGCAAGGCTTCTTGGCACAAGAGCACTTAGTGCTCAATTGCTGAGGGTAAAGAGATCTTTGAATTTCAATCCATTACCACAGTTACTTCCCAAAAGAAGAAGAACACCACCAATGATGCAAGCAAATCCTCCACTGCTTGGTGCCCCAGCAAACCTTAAGGTTGGCCTAGCCAAATTCAGCGGCTCAAAGAAAGCTAATGCTGATAGCCATGTTGGTCAGTTTGAAACCAAATGGTAGGCTAGTGGTTTTGGCATGTACCCGGATCAAGTGAAGAAGGAACACTTTGCTGCTACATTGGAAGGTCGTGGAGTGGGATGGTTTACTCAATATGGATTACAACATTTCCCAAATTATAATGCTCTAAAAAAAGCCTTTCATGCCACTATTTTACTTTGAAATGCATCATAGAGAATGAAATAGTGGCCATGGGGACATCCAAGAATGGCCAAAGGACCATTATTTTCGTGCACAACAAGTGGACAAATGGCCCTAGGACCATTCTTACATGACCCCAAGGCCTCAAGGTCATTTTGGAATGGCCATGGAGGCATCCAAGAATGGTCGTAGGGCCATTCTTTTTCATGCACAACATGAGGAAGAATGGCCCTAGAGCCCCATTCTTTTTCATGCACAACATGAGGAAGAATGGCCCTAGAGCCATTCTTGTATGACCCCAAGGCCTCAAGGTCATTTTTGGGATGGCCATGGGGAATCCAAGAATGGCCCGAAGGCCATTTGTTTCATGCATAACTGGTGGAAGAATGGCCCCCAAGGCCTCAAATATCTACCATTTCATGCACAACAGTTGGAAGAATGGCCTAAGGGACATTCTTGCATAACTCCAAGGCCTCAGGGTCATTTTGGGAGGATCATGGGGCATCCAAGAATGGCCCTAGGGCCATTCTTTTCATGCACAACAGGTGTAAGTACCATGCCTACATGACCCCAAGGCCTCAAGGTCATTTTGGAATGGCCTTAGGCCATTCAAGAATGGTCATATTGGGCCATTTTTTTCATGTACAACAAGTGTTAGAATGACCCAAGGGCCATTCTTGCATGATCCCAAGGCCTCAAGGTAATTTTGGGATCGATATTGGGCATCGAGAAATGGTCGTAGGGCCATTCTTTTCATACACAACAGGTAGAAAAACGGCCCAAGGGGCATTCTTGCATGACCCCAAGGCCTCAAGGTCATTCTGGGATGGCCATGGGGTATTCAAGAATGGCCCTAGGGCCATTCTTTTCATATACATAACAGGTGTAAGGACCATTCATGCATGACCCCAAGGTCTCAAGGTCATTTTGGAATGGCCATGGAGCATCCAAGAATGGCCCTAGGACCATTCTTGCCATGCACATGTGTAAGGAGCTGTTATGCATGAAAAGAATGCCATTCTTAAATGTCTCATGGCCATTCCAAAATGACCTTGAGGACTTGGGGTCATGGAAGAATGGTCCGTACACATGTTGTGCATGAAAATAATGGTCCTAGGGCCATTCTTCGATGCCCCAAGGCCATTCGAAAATGACCTTGAGGCCTTGGGGTTATGCAAGAGTTGCCCTTGGGTCATGCAAGAATGCTCCTTACACATGTGCATGGCAAGAATGGTCCTAGGGGCATTCTTGGATGCCCCATGGCCATTCCAAAATGACCTTGAGGTCTTGGGATCATGCATGAATGGTCCTTACACCTATTGTGCATGGAAAGAATGGCCTTAGGACCATTCTTGGGATGCCCCATGGCCATCCCAAAATGACCTTGAGGCCTTGGGGTTATGCAAGAGTGGCCCTTCATTTTGGAATGGCCAAAGGTCATCCAAGAATGGCCCTAGGACCATTCTTTCCATGCACATGTGTAAGGACCATTCTTGCATGACCGAAGGACCACTCTTGTATGACCCCAAGGCCTCAAGGTCATTTTGGAATGACCTTGGGGCATCCAAGAATGGCCCTAGAACCATTCTTTTCATGCACAACATGTGTACGGATATTTTTTCCATCACCCCAAGTCCTCAAGGTCATTTTGGAATGGCCATGGGGCATCCAAGAATGGCCCTAAGGTTATTCTTTTCATGCACAACAGGTGGAAGAATGGCCCAGTGGTCTTCATGAGGCAGTGACATGACCAAGTGCATATGATGACATGGAGGTTATTCTTTTCATGCACAACAGGTGGAAGAATGGCCCAGTGGTCTTCATGAGGCAGTGACATGACCAAGTGCATATGATGACATGGAGGAGAACCATAGGAGAGTGCTAAGTAACATGCCACACCATTTGATGACATCGAGTAGAGTGCGGAAGGTGGCAAGGCTTCATATGGAAAGCATGGATGAGACTCATCTTCCTCAACCAATGAATGAGGTGCCGCCACCATTGCCACATGAGGAGGAAAAGAATCTCATCATGGATGACATGGTGAATGACTTCTTTGGACAGGAGCTCATAGATGATAGTGAGCAAGCTCCAATGTCACAAGAGGAGGAAGAGAATCTCATCATGGGACGACATGGTGAATGACTTCTTTGGACGGGAGGTCATAGATGATAGTGAGCAAGCTCCAATGTCACAAGAGGAGGAAACCTTGCATAGAGAGGCAAGCACCCCTTTATATGAGGGATGTTCATACTCCACACTGCGAGCAAACTTGGAGCTATTGAGATTGCAAACAACGCTAATATTTTGACATACGATTTCTTATGTTTTGTTGCAAGATTCTTAAGAAGATTCTTCCCCCTCAAAATCTATTATCAAACTCACGAAATGGGTGTCATAAATTGCTCTCTTTGCTAGGTATGGATTACACAAAAATACACGCATGTCCCAATGATTTCATGCTATTTAGAGGGGCTAATAAAGATACAACACAATGTCTACAATGTGGGGAGAGCCAGTATACGAATGATTTGCACAAGGAGATAAATTTCTATGAAAGGTTTTGAGATACTTTCCTATCATTCCTCGCAGCCAACACATGTTTAAACGTAAGGGGATTACAAAACCCATGACATGGCATGCTACTCATCGCTTGACTGATGGCATCATGAGAATCGTTAGTAGCCGATTCACCAGCATAGCAACATAGGGAGCATCAATGGCAAAAGTTTAAAGATGGGCATTGTCACTTGCGTCTTGGATTGGGCATGGATTGTGTTAACCCATTTGGCTTCAAGTCCACATCATAGTCTACTTGGCCTATCTTATTGGTGAATTACAACCTCCCTCCATGGGTGGCAATCAAGAAAGGTCATATCATTCTTGATCTCCTTGTACCAAGAAAGTATAAGGTGGCAAACATGGGTGTATACCTCGAGCCTTTGATTGAGGATCTTGAGACACTATGGCGAGGTATCAAAGTACATGACATTTCAAGGCCAATAAATAGGTCTAAGGCAGAGGTGAACAAAGTTTTGCTTTAGACAATGCATAACTATCTGCATAACTATCACGGGCTCTCGGATTGCTCAGGTACCTATTTAAACCTTATATGCATAAGGCTTTAACCTTTAAACTTTAAGTTTATATCTCTATCTCAATCATCTCAATTTTAAAATAGGTTTGGACATCATACATGTCCAATTTGTAGACCATCACTTGTTTCGAAAGAAAGACCCTCTACAATTAAGAAGGTGGTCTATGAAAAACATCATCGATTTATCCTTGCTTCACATCCCAAGTATGTGCCACATGATGTATCACCACTTGTGATGAGAGGTAGAGATTGGTTTGAGCCATGAAGAAGCACTCCCAATCCACCACCAAATGGGATGTCAAGACACTCAATCTTCTTTCGACTTCCATATTGGTGTGACATGAAGATCAATCAACTCTGAGATCCCATGCATGTCTTCAAGAATGTGGCAACAAATATTTGGGACCATTTAATTGGTAAAAGAGATACAAAGGGTGCAAGGGATGACTTACAAAACATTGGACGCCTTCAAAGTGCATGGCCAATTGAAAGTGAGCACTGAGAGTGGCAACATAGTCCTACCAAAGGCACCATGGGTATTAAAACCAAGAGGGAGCACAATAAGGTGAAAAGTGTGATTGCCTCATGGCCCTTGGGCCATGCTTGGATGCCCCCATGGCCACTATTTCATGCATAGTGATGCATTTTAAAGTAAAATGGTGGATATATGAGGGCTTTGGGTCATGTAGGAATGGTACTTACACCTCTCATGCATGAAAAGAATGGCACTAGGGCCATTCTTGGATGCCCCATGGCCATCCCAAAAATGAGCTTTAGGCCTTGGGGTCATGCAAGAAAGGCCCTAGGGCCATTTTTCCTCATGTTGTGCATGGAAAAGAATGGCCCTATGGACATTCTTGCAAGAATGACCCAAGGACCATTCTTGGATGCACCCATGTTCCCTTGGGGTCATGCTAGAATGGCCCTTGGGCTATTCTTAGATGTCCCCATGGCCACTATTTCATGCACTGAGATTCATTTTAAAGTAAAAATGTGAATATATGAGGCCTTGGGGTCATGTAGGAATAATCCTTACACCTATTGTTCATAAAAAGAATGGCCCTCGGGCCAATCTTGGGTACCCTATGGCCATCCCAAAAATGACCTTGAGGCCTTGGGGCATGCAAGAATGGCCCTAGGGCTATTCTTTCTCATGTTGTTCCATGCACTGTGATGCATTTTAAAGTAAAACGATGGATATTTGAGGCCTTGGGTCATGTAGGAATGGCCTTGCATGAAAAGAATGGTTCTAAGGCAATTTTTGGATGCCCCATGGCCATTCCAAAATGACCTTGAGGCCTTGGGGTCATGCAAGAATGGCCCTTGGGCAATTATTACATACATAGTAATCATGTGTACTATTTACCAATACATAACTTATGAGTGCATGAGAATACCAAATAAGCAATATAACTTAGTGAATTGAAGAGAAGATTCATACCTCACAAAGCTTCCCATTTTGTAAATAGCCTCTCTCACCTTCTTGTCTCCACAACCAACTATAGTAATTGGAAGAATAGACTATGCATAGAAAAAAATGGAAGTTAGTATATGAGCTTACAAATTATGTGACACAAAGAGAAAATGAATAAGCAAATATTTATATACCTATAATATCTTGTGCCAATTATGTGTCTTGAGGACATATAATTGTTCCTCTCCTTTATTCTTGGTTATTGTGAAGGCACCCTTCAATGAATGCATTACTCCCATGACCCCAAGGAGCCATGGGTGCATCCAAGAATGGTCCTAGGGCCATTCGTTTCCATGCACAACATGAGGAACAATGGCCCTGGGGCCATTCTTGCATGACGCGAAGGCCTCAAGCTCATTTTTGGGATGGCCATGGGGCATCCAAGAATGGCCCCATGGGGCAATTCTTTTCATGTACAACATGTGTAACGATAATTCCTACATGACCCCAAGGCCTCATATATCCACCATTTTAGTTTAAAATGCATCATAGTGCATGAAATAATCGCCATGGGAGCATCCAAGAATGGCCCAAGAGCCATTCTTGCATGACCCCAAGAGGCCTATGGCCATTCTTTCATGACCCTAAGGCCATTCTTTTCATGCACAATAGGTCGAAGAATGGCCCAAGGTGTTGAAATATACAAGTGAATGGGTGTGTGTGGGAACAAGCCCTTAGCAAGAGGCTGTAAAAGAGAGTGTGTAAATGAGTGGGCAGCAATGAAAGGGTGAGAGGTATCTACTGGGAGAGAATAAAGGGTAGCATGAGAAGATCTAGGATGTGTGGAGATATTCTAGGAAAAATGAAGAGGTGGACAGAACCAAGGATGAGGTGTCCCCCAGATGTCGGGGAGGACACACAAATCTTGGAGAAATCAGTGGGATTAGATTCTTGGCATCTTGTGGATGTAAACACTATAAATTGAGACATTGGCCTAATGAGTATTTGCTAGTTTTTTAGTATCCATGCCTAAATCAAGCTATCAGTTAATTGCTCACTTCTTGTCTTAATCATCATTTAATCACTTGCTAATGATGTGAGGACCATTCCTAAGGCCATTCTTTTCATGCACAACAGGTGTGAGGACCATTCTTACATGACCATTCCTAAGGCCATTCTTTTCATACACAACAGGTGTGAGGACCATTCTTACATGACCCAAGGCCTCAAATATCCACTGTTTTACTTTTAAATGCATCACAGTGCATAGAATAGTGGCCACGCGGGCATCCAACAATGGCCCAAGGGCCATTCTTACATAACCCCAAGGGGCCATGGGTGCATCTAAGAATGGTCCTAGGGCCATTCTTTTCCATGCACAACATGAGGAAGAATGGCCCTAGAGCCATTTTTGTATGACCCCAAGGCCTCAAGGTCATTTTTGGGATGGCCATAGGGCATCCAAGAATGGCCCTAACGCCATTCTTTTCATGCACAACACGTGTAAGGACCATTTCTACATGACCCCAAGGCCTCATATATCCACCGTTATACTTTAAAATGCATCACAGTGCATCAAATAGTGGCCATGGGGGGCATCCAAGCATGGCCCAAGGGCCACTCTTACATGACCCCAAGGGGCCATGGGTGCATCCAAGAATGGTCCTAGAGCCATTCTTTTCCATGCCCAACATGATGAAGAATGGCCTTGGGCCCCTCCTTGCATGACCCCAAGGCCTCAAGGTCATTTTTGGGATGGCCATGGGGCATCCAAGAATGGCCCTAGGTCAATTTTTTTCATGCACAATAGGTGTAAGGATAATTGCTACATGACCCTAAGGCCTCATATATCCACCATTTTAGTTTAAAATACATCACAGTGCATGAAATACTCGCCATGGGGGCATCCAAGAATAGCCCAAGAGCCATTCGTGCATGACCCCAAGGCCTCAAGTCCATTTTTGGGATGGCCATGGGGGCATCTAAGAAGGGCCCAAGGGCCACTCTTTTACTGCACAACAGGTGGAAGAATGGCCCAAGGGCCATTCTTGCATGACCTCAAGGCCTCAAGGTCATTTTGGAATGGCCATGGGACACATGGCCATGGGGCATCCAAGAATGGACCTAGGACCATTATTTTCATGCAAGGCCATTATTCCATGACCCAAAGGCCTCAAGGTCATTTTGGAATGGCCATAGCGCATCCAAGAATGGCCCTAGGGCCATTCTTCTCATGCACAACAGGTAGAAGAATGGCCTAAGGGTCATACTTGCATGACCCCAATGCTTCAAGGTCATTTTGGGACGGGCATGGGGCATGCAAGAATGGCCCTAGGGCCATTGGTTTCATGCACAACAAGTGTGAGGACCATACCTACATGACCCAAGGGCTCAAATATCCACGGTTTTACTTTGAAATGCATCAGAGTGCATGGAATAGTGGCCATGGGGGCATCCAAGAATGGCATAAGGGTCACTCTTTTAATGCAGAACAAGTGAAAGAATGGCCCAAGGGCCATTCTTGCATGACCCCAAAGCCTCAAGGTCATTTTGGGATGGCCATGGGGCAACGAATGGCCCTAGGGCCATTCTTCTAAAATGGCCATGGGGCATCCACCAACGAATGGCCCTAGGGCCATTATTCTCATGCACGACAAGTAGAAGAATGGCCTAAGGGCCATTCTTGCATGACCCCAAGGCCTCAAGGTCATTTTGGGACGGCCATGGGGCATGCAAGAATGGCCCTAGGACCATTCATTTCATGCACAACAGGTGTGAGGACCATTCCTACATGACGCAAGGCCTCAAATATCCAACGTTTTCCTTTAAAATGCATCACAGTGCATGGAATTGTGGCCATGGGGGCATCCAAGAATGGTACTAGGGCCATTCTTTTCCATGTACAACATGACGAAGAATAGCCCTAGGGCCATTCTTGCATGACCGCAAGGCCTCAAGGTCATTTTTGGGATGGCCATGGGACACCCAAGATTGGTCTGAGGGCCATTCTTTTCATGCGCAAGAGGTGTAAGGACCATTTCTACATGACCCCAAGGCCTCATATATCCACTGTTTTACTTTAAAATTCATCAAAGTGCATGAAATAGTGGCCATGTGGGCATCGAAGAATGGCTGTAGGGCCATTCTTCCATGACCCCAAGGGGCCATGGGTGCATCCAAGAATGGTCGTAGGGCCATTCTTGCAACAAGAAGGTCCATAGAGCCATTCTTTTTCATGCACCACATGAGCAAGAATGGCCCTGAGGCCATTCTTGCATGACCTCAAGGCCTCAAGCTCATTTTTGGGATGGCCATGGGGCATCCAAGAATGGCCCTAGGGACATTCTTTTAATGCACGATAGGTGTAAGGACCATTCCTACATGACCCCAAGCCCTCATATATTTACCATTTTTTTTAATGCATCACAGTGCATGAAATAGTGGCCATGGGGGCATGCAAGAATGGCCAAAGGAGTCATGCAAGGGCCATTCTTGCATGACCCCCCAAGGGGCCATGGGGGCATCTAAGAATGGTCCTAGGGCAATTCTTTTTCATGCACAACATAAGGAAGAATGGCCCTGGGGTCATTCTTGCATGACCCCAAGGCCTCAAGGTCATTTTTGGGATGGCCATGGGGGCATCTAGAATGGCCTAAGGGCCATTCTTATAATGCACAATAGATGGAAGAATGGCCCAAGGGCCATTCTTGCATGACCCCAAGGCCTCAAGGTCATTTTGGGATGGCCATGGGGGCATCCAAGAATGTCCGAAGGGCCACTCTTTTAATGCACAACAGGTGGAAGAATGGCCCAAGGGCCATCCTTGCATGACCCCAAGGCCTCAAGGTCGTTTTGGAATGGCCATGGGGCATCCAAAAATGGCCTTACGACCATTCTTTTCATGCAAGGCCATCATTCCATGACCCAAAGGCCTCAAGGTCATTTTGGAATGGCCATAGTGCATCCAAGAATGGCCCTAGGGCCATTCTTCTCATGCACAACAGGTAGAAGAATGGCCTAAGGGCCATTCTTGCATGACCCCAAGGCCTAAAGGTCATTTTGGGATGGACATGGGGCATGCAAGAATGGCCCTAGGACCATTCTTTTCATGCATAACAGGTGTGAGGACCATTCCTACATGACCCAAGGCCTCAAATATCTACCGTTTTACTTTAAAATGCATCACAGTGTATGGAACAACATGAGGAAGAACAGCCCTAGGTCCATTCTTGCATGTCCCAAGGCCTCAAGGTCATTTTTGGGATGGCCATGGGGCACCCGAGATTTGTCCGAGGGCCATTCTTTGCATGCACAACAGGTGTAAGGACCATTCTTACATGACCCCCCCAAGGCCTCATATATCCACCGTTTTACTTTAAAATGCATCTCAATACATGAAATAGTGGCCATGGGGTCTAAGAATAGCCCAAGGGCCATTCTGGCATGACCCCAAGGGGACATGGGTGCATCCAAGAATCGTCCTTCGGCCATTCTTGCAAGAATGTCCATAGGGCCATTCTTTTCCATGCACAACATGAGGAAGAATGGCCCTGGGGCCTTTCTTTCAAGACCCCAAGGCCTGAAGCTCATTTTCGGGATGGCCATGGGGCATCCAAGAATGGCCCTAGGGCGATTCTTTTAATGCATGAGAGGTGTAAGGACCATTCCTACATGACCCAAAGCCCTCATATATCCACCATTTTACTTTTAAATGCCCTCATATATCCACCATTTTACTTTAAAATGCATCACAGTGCATGAAATAGTGGCCATGGGGGCATCCAATCATGGCCCAAGGACAATTCTTGCATGACCCCAAGGAGCCATGGGTGCATCCAAGAATGGTCCTAGGGCCATTCTTTTCCATGCACAATATGAGGAAGAATGGCCCTGGGGCCATTCTTGCATAACCCGAAGGCCTCAAGCTCATTTTTGGGATGGCCATGGGGCAATCAAGAATGGCCAAACGGTAATTCTTTTCATGCACAACAGGTGTAAGGACACTTCCTACATGGCCCCAAGGCCTCATATATCCACCATCTTAGTTTAAAATGCATCACAATGCATGAAATAGTCGCCATGGAAGCATCCAAGAATGGCCCAAGATCCATTCTTGCATGACCCCAAGAGGCCTATGGTCATTCTTTCATGACCCTAAGGCCATTCTTTTCATGCACAACAGGTGGAAGAAGGCCCAAGGTGTTGAAATATACAAGTGAATGGGAACAAGCCCTTAGCAAGAGGCTATAAAAAAGAGTGTGTAAATGAGTGGGTAGCAGTGAAAGGGTGAGAGGTATCTACTGGGAGAGAATAAAGGGTAGCATGAGAAGATCTAGGATGTGTGGAGATATTCTGGGAAAAATGAAGAGGTGGAGAGAATAAAGGATGAGGTGTCACAGATGTAGGGGAGGTGACACAAATCAAGGAGAAATCAGTGGGATTAGATTCTTGGCATCTTGTGGATGTAAAAACTTTAAATTAAGGCATTGGCCTAATGAGTATTTGCTGGTTTTTTAGTATCCATCCCTACATTAAGCTATCAGTTTATTGCTCACTAATCTTGTCTTGATCATCGTGTAATCACTTGCTAATGATGTGAGCACCGTTCCTAGGGGCATTCGTTTCATGCACAACAGGTGTGAGGACCATTCCTACATGACCCAAGGCCTCAAATATCCACTGTTTTACTTTTAAATGCATCACAGTGCATGGAAATAGTGGCCACTGTTAAGAGTCTTGATATCCCAAGCTCATCTACATCTTCATCGGCAGTACATCATGAGCTTGAGAGGGGCTGTTGAGATTCAAGCTCGATGTCAGTGTGAGCCAGCTATGCTATGTGTTGGCATGTTAGGTAGGAACATGTGTGAGACATAAATGACCGCGTGTCCAGCTGGTCATAGTGTGTGGACATTAGCTAGGGTTAGATGTGTGTGGACACAACTCATAGTGTTGTGTGTATTATGGATTATGGCATTATGCTTTGTGTGAGAAGGGAGATGGCTTCCCTCTATGGTTAGGGTTTGCAATATATATTAGGGTTTGCTCCTGTGTGTGTGTCTCCTCCCCCTCTACCGTTCTTTCAACATGGTATCAGAGCCTTGTGCTGTTTATTAGGGTTTATGAGTGAGTGAGTGAAGAGGGAGAAGAAGCTGTGAAAAGAAGCTGTGAAGCTTGCCATTGGTGTTGTGAAGCTTGGAGCACACCGATTCTTATCAGATCTGAGAGCTTGGCCTATCGGGTAAGGTCTTCAAAACATCCTTGAGCGGATTGCAGGTGATACAGGCAAAAACAAAGCAATTTAGAGCAACTCAAAGCAAAGCAAATTTTTGGTTTTTGGAAGCTTTCCATTAAAGCTTGAAAGCACTGATGTATGGTGGAAATACATGTAAATCTGGCAAAGCAAACATGTATCTGACAATGAGGGATGTATTGGCAACTCCTATGCAAGCCTTAAACTAATTTTGGAGCAATTTACATGCATTTGAATGAGTGGAATTTACTGGTTTTTGAGCTCTCACAAAACAGAGAAAAGAGAGTCAAGATTTGATGCATTTGGAGCATATTTTTGGCAAAAATCCAAGCATTGACTGGTTGCACACATACCCAAGTGTGTTGGGGACTTAATAACCTCACCAATTACCAACTTAAACACTCCCAAATCCCTGTAGAGCAGGCGGCGCAGCTCCAACAGAGAAACAGGGCAAAAAATTGATCATTTTGCTACGAGGAGGTTGATTACTACTTGTGTACTTGACATATTTCAAAATTGCTTTAGCAATTGGTTGCTATACACGTTGGAGAAGAGGGCTACATGGTTGGTTTGATCAATTATGCTTAATTGAGCTGGGAATGAGCTGATAAAACAGGCTGTCCACTGGTTGCAGAGAAACAGAGCAATTTTAATTGAGCAATTAATCTTTGGTCTTAAACAATTGGACAAATTCCTCTTACATGGAGTTTGATGGAAACTATTGCTAAGCTATTGAATGCCTGGTTGCTCAATTTGGACAAATATTGAAGAAATTAGAGCCATTTTACTACTGGTTTTTCTGGTTTTTTTCCAAAACAGAGAAAGGGGTTTTCAAAAATTGATATGTACACATGTCAGATGGTGTTGATACTCTACATTGAGGTTGTTTAGGTGTCAATACAAGTTGTCCATACTTGATTGCACCACTACATTGTGATTTGGAGCCTTGGAGCGCATCAAAATAGGGTATCTCGGACTGCGTGAGCCAGTTCATCTTAGATACATACAGGTTGATTTTCTACATCAAATTTGAAGATTGTTGGCTACTTTGGAGCATCTGGAACATTCATTGGAGTGTGGTTGAGCTGAGGAAGGCTCGGTTACAGATTTGGACGAGTGCAGAAGGTGCACATTGAGCAAACATGTCGGATAATCCAGTATAGATTGTTGGTGAAAAACTGGATAGGAAGAACTTCCAGGCATGGTAGTACAAGATCAAGAGTTTCTTGAAAGGAAAAGGATTTTGGAATCTCATTACAGGTGCTGAGCCAGAGCCTGAGCTACCACGACAACCTACACAACAGTAGGTTATTGCTCATAAGCAATGGTCAGAAAGAGCATTCAAAGTGCTGCATTATCTGTCTATATGTATTTCGGATGCTATGCTCATACACATACAGGATGCTGAGCATCCCAAAGATGCATGGCATACTTTGGTAGAGATGTTTGATACAGATACGAGTGCTCGCAAGTCTCAGTTGCGACAGCAGATACATAATGTGAAAAGGAATAAAAGGAGCGTCCATGATTATGTGCAAGAAATAAAGAAGTTTGCAGATGCATTGGCAACAATAAATGCCCCCATGCCTGATGATGATTTGGTGGATATTACCTTGCGTGGTCTTGGGCAAGGAATACAAATCTTTTGATACATCCATCTCGGTTCAGAGTACAGGTTTACCAGACTTTGATGAGTTGGTTTCACTCTTGTTGGTTGAGGAAATCAAACTCAGTGATTCATTTCTGGATGCATCTACTAGCCATGATGATAATGGCAGAAATCAGGCTTTCTACTCGCAGAGAGGTTTTAGAGGCAGGGGGAGATTCGCATCACGTGGCCGTGGTGGTAATGGTCGTGGATGGTAGGACAGGTCACCACAACAGCATTTTCAGCCCACATATGGTGCTAGAGGTGGCCGTGGTTATGCACCTCAGAGAGGCAGAGGTAACCCCCGTGGTAGAGGACATTGGCAAGGCCAACAAAATTCTATGCAAGATGTGGAATGCCATTATTGTGGAAAATATGGTCATATGGCGAGAGATTGTTTCCGCAAACAGAATGATTTGAGAGGGGGTAGAGCACAACGTGGTGGTCATTATGGTGGAAATTATGCACAACATGGTGGTGGAAATTATGCATCAAGCAGTAATGATGGCACTGCAAATCATTTGTTCACCATGAAACATGTTGTTGGATCGATGATGACAAATGCTGAGAATGATGACACATGGTATATGGACTCTGGAGCATCAAACCATATGACATGTCATGGTGAATGGTTTGAGCATATGAAGCCTATGGATGTGAAAGGCTATGTGGAGACAGGTGATGAACCCAGCATGTCATTACACATGTTGGAAGTGTACCATTGGTTATGCACAATGGTCAAACAAAATCTATGTCAGATGTACTGTACATGCCTTCTATCACAAAAAGCTTCGTCAAATGGTGGAACAGGGATTACAGGTTCGTTTCAACGAGCATGGTTGCTTTGTTGAGGACTTCAAACATGGATGTAGAGTAATTGCTAAAGGCAAGAAAGAAGGCAGATTGTTTAAGCTGGATGCTGGAATTCCTGAGCTAAAATCAGCCATGTTCTCTAAAAGAAGGAATGTGGTACAGGACATTGATATGTGGCATAAGAGGATTGCACATGTCAATATACAAAGGTTAAAGAACATGCAGACAAGAGGCATTGTCAGTGGATTGCCTAGATTTAAATATGATGGGAATATTCATGTTTGTGAAGCCTGTCAGTTCGGAAAGCAGGCAAGGTTGCGGTTTCCTAGAGAAGGAAATATGAGTAGCAGGCCACTTGAGATCATACATAGTGATGTATGGGGTCCTGCACAAAACCCATCTATCAAAGGCAGTTTATACTATGTGACATTCATTGATGATTTCAGCAGGATGACATGGATATACTTTCTCAGAGAGAAGAGTGAAGTATTGAAAAAGTTCATGGATTTCAAAGCTTTTGTAGAAAAGCAATATGGCTGTTGGATTAAATGTTTGAGGACAGATGGAGGTGGTAAATACACCTCAAAAGCTTTTGAGCATTTCTTGAGGAAGCATGGTATAAGAAGACAGTTGACTTGCAGGTATACACCTCAGCAAAATGGTGTGGCTGAGAGAAAGAATAGAGTCATATGTGAAGTGGCTAGGGTGATGCTCAATGAAAAGAGCATGCCAGATTACTATTGGGTAGAAGCATGTGCTACTGCAGTGTATATACTGAACAAAACACCTATAGCAGCCATTCATGGAAGCACGCCAGAGATGCGGCTTATAGGTTATAGGCCAGACATTGGACACCTCAAAGTTTTTGGATGCATAGCTTATGTACATGTGCCTAATGAAAGAAGAAGGAAGTTGGATCCTAAGGCAGAGAAATGTGTATTTGTTGGATATGCACAGGATCGAAAGGCATACAAATGTTACAACCCACAAACTAGACAAGTGGTCATCTCACGAGATGTGGTGTTTGATGAGCTTGCTAGTTGGTACAAAGCAAAAGATGAGGGTGTCATTGAGTCACTTGAGGGCTGATGTGCCTGTGAACTTGCCACAAGCAAGTTCTATGTCTGGGCCAGCAGAAGCTGAGAGTAGTACTGTACGTCCATGGTCAGGACGTTTGAGGCATGAGAGTGTGAGCACTGGGAGTAGTGCTATGGATAAAGGCAAGAAGAAAGTTGAAGGAATTGGAATCACAGGTTATGAGTCATCTAGTTCAAAGAGTTTGGATGAGGAGCTTGGCATACCTATTTTATGCACACCTGGTGCTAGGCAGGATAGATATGTGCCACCACATGCTAGAGTTACAGGTGTTCAGAGTGATCCACATGCATTACGGAGATCCCAGAGAGTCAGATATCCAGTTGACAAATTGACATATCGAGATTTTGCTATGCACTATGCATATATGACATCTATGGTGAAGCATGTGGAACCTACATGCTATACAGAGGCTATTGGAGAGCATGTATGGGAGAAAGCAATGTATGTTGAGATGGACGCATTGGTTCACAATGATACATGGGACTTGGTTGCATTACCAAAGGACAAAAATGTTATTGGATGTAAATGGGTTTACAAAGTGAAGTGCAAATCTGATGGTTCTATTGAGAGACATAAAGCAAGATTGGTAGCAAAGGGTTATGCACAAACCCAAGGTTTGGACTATGATGAAACCTTTAGTCCAGTGGCTAAGATGGGGACAGTAAGAGCAGTCATTGCTATGGCTGCAGCTAATGGCTGGGAAATGCATCAAATGGATGTCAAAAATGCATTTCTAAATGGAGATCTACAAGAGGAAGTGTATATGGCACAGCCAGAAGGGTATGTACACCCAAGATATCCCACTCACGTATGCAGATTGAAAAAGGCATTGTATGGTCTGAAGCAAGCACCTCGTTCTTGGAGTGATAAGATGATCAGATATCTTATCTCACTTGGTTTTCAGATTTCTACAGCAGATTCTTCACTCTATGTGAAGAAGACAGAGCATGGGATTGTTTTACTCGTCATCTATGTGGATGACTTGATTATCACAGGTGATCATGGTGCAGATGTGATGCATGTCAAGAAAGCTTTGAGTGGGAAATTTGACATGAAAGACCTTGGTGAGTTGAGATACTTTCTTGGAATTGAAGTGGTCAAAGATCATGCAGGTACATGGTTAGTACAGCGCCAATATGCATTGGATATGTTGGCAAAGTATGGCATGACAGGGTGTAAGCCTATGAGTACACCTTTGGAGCAAAATGTGAAGTTGCAGGCTGATTATGGCGAGGAATTGGATGATCCATCTATGTACTGAAAGATGGTTGTTTGGTAGTCTCATTTACATGACTATCACACGCCCGGATTTGAGTTATGCTGTGGGGCTAGTAAGCCAGTTTATGTAGAGCCCCAGAAAACCTCATTTGGATGCAGTGAGACGCATCATGAGATATGTAAAGACCACTGCACATTATGGTCTACTTTATGAGAGTGGTAAAGCTTGGATATACATGGCTACATAGATGCGTCCCTTCTTGCATGACCCCAAGGCCTCAAGGTCATTTTTGGGATGGCCATGGGGCATCCAAGAATGGCCCTAGGGCAATTCTTTTCATGCACAATAGGTGTAAGGATAATTTCTACATGACCCCAAGGCCTCGTATCTCCACCATTTTAGTTTCAAATGCATCACATTGCATGAAATAGTCGCCATGGGGACATCTAAGAATAGCCCAAGAGCCATTCTTGCATGACCCCAAGGCCTCAAGTCCATTTTGGGATGGCCATGGGGGCATCCAAGAATGGCCCAAGGGCCACTCTTTTACTACACAACAGGTGGAAGAATGGCCCAAGGGTCATTTTTGCATGACCCCAAGGCCTCAAGGTCATTTTGGAATGGCCATGAGGCATCCAAGAATGGACCTAGGACCATTATTTTCATGCAAGGCCATTATTCCATGACCCAAAGGCCTCAAGGTCATTTTGGAATGGCCATAGCCCATCCAAGAATGGCCCTAGGGCCATTCTTCTCATGCACAACACGTATTTGCATGACCCCAAGGCTTCAATGTCATTTTGGGACGGCCATGGGGCATGCAAGAATGGCCCTAGGGCCTTTCTTTTCATGCACAACAAGTGTGAGGACCATACCTACATGACCCAAGGACTCAAATATCCACGGTTTTACTTTAAAATGCATCAAAGTGCATGGAATAGTGGCCATGGGGGCATCCAAGAATGGCATAAGGGTCACTCTTTTAATGCACAACAGGTGAAAGAATGGCCCAAGGAGGGCCATTCTTGCATGACCCCAAGGCCTCAAGGTCATTTTGGGATGGCCATGGGGGCATCCAAGAATGGCCCAAGGGCCACTCTTTTAATGCACAACACGTGGAAGAATGACCCAAGGGCCATTCTTGTATGACCCTAAGGCCTCAGGGTCATTTTGGAATGGCCATGGGGCATCCAAGAATGGCCATAGGACCATTCTTTTCATGCAAGGCCATTATTCCATGACCCAAAGGCCTCAAGGTCCTTTTGGAATGGCCATGGCGCATCCAAGAATAGCCCTAGGGCCATTCTTCTCATGCACAACAGGTAGAAGAATGGCCTAAGGTGAAAAGATGCAGGGGAGAAGAGAGCTTGAGCTCTTGCAAGCACACACACACACTCACAAAACCCTAAGAGAGAACACACAAGGTGAGAGGCTAAAAATCTTCTTCTTCTTCACACAACACTCAACACACCATATACAAAGATAAGAGTACACACAATATGAAAGGTACTCAACCAAATACATACTAGGGCTCTCTATATTGTGAACCCAACTAAATGAGCTGGCGCTATAACTATGCCAGTCTCTGGAATGGCTGTCACACAGCCTGTCATCCCACTGGCCGCATATCACCCATGATCTCACCAAATATGCTAGTGGTGTAAGTGTGGGGCCTATCCCCTAGGCGACGCGGGTCATCAGTGTCCACCGCCTCACTAGATGAGCTCGATATCTCAACACTCCCCCTCGAGCTCAACTCCATCTCATGTACACCAAGCGAAGCCCTGAATCTGCGGAGCTTCTCTGTACCCAATGCTTTGGTGAAGATGTCAGCTACTTGATCCTGTGTGCTGACATAAACAAGGTCAACATCTCCTGCCAAGACCTTCTCTCTCACAAAATGGTAGTGGACCTCTATATGCTTCGTACGAGCATGAAAAACTGGGTTCCTAGCCAACTGTATACTGCTAATGTTGTCACAGAAAATGACAACTTGTCTATCCACTGATAGACCCAAATCTGCAAGTAGCTTTCTCAACCAAGCTACCTCACATGGCCATCGCAGCACCTCTGTACTCGGCCGCCTCTGTACTAGATAGAGCAACCGTAGGCTAATTCTTGCTGCTCCAAGTCATAGCAGCACTCCCCAAAGAAAACATGAAGCCACTAGTAGATCTATCTGAGATACTACCAGCCCAATCGGCATCTATGTACCTATGTACACATATCTCTGTCCCAGTTTCATAAAATAGTCCACAATGCAAAGTAGACCTGACATACCTCAGTATGCGTCTCAATGCATCCAAATGCGGCTTCCGAGGAACCTGCATAAACTGACTCACCAACCCAACAGCATAGCTCAAATCCGGCCTAGTGATCGTCATGTAGATCAAGCTTCCTACTATGCGCCTATTCATAGTAGGATCCTCCAAAATCTCTCATGAATCTGCACTCAGCTTGCCATTCTGATCCAATCGCACTGAGATAGGCTCACAGCCTGTCATACCATACTTGGACAACATGTCCAAGCCATACTGTCTCTGCAATAATCCAATACCATGTGGTGACGTAATCACCTCAATGCCCAAGAAATATCTGAGCTCCCCCAGATCCTTCATCTCAAACTTCTGTCGAAGTAAGATCTTTACATCAAAGATCTCTGCATCATGGTCCCCCGTAATGATCAAGTCATCTACATAGATGATAACAAGCACAACCCCTCTATGACTGTGTCTCACATACAACGAGAAATCTGCATTGGCTATATGAAAGCCAATAGTGATAAGATATTTAGAAATCTTGTTAGACCATGCTCTTGGTGCTTGTTTTAAGCCATACAAGGCTTTCTTCAACCTGCAAACATGCTCGGGGTGACACATCCTCATAACCAAGTGGCTGCAACATATACACCTCTTCCTGCAAATCCCCATGCAAGAATGCATTCTTTACATCCATCTGATGTAAAGACCATTTCTTTGACGCAGCCACCACTGCTATCACAACTCTCACTGTTGCCATCTTGGCAACTGGGCTGAAAGTTTCCTCATAATCAATGCCATATGTCTGCGCATATCCTTTGGCTACCAATCTAGCCTTGTACCTGTTTATGCTTCCATCACTGTTATGTTTTACTTTGTACACCCACTTGCATCCAATGGCTTTCTTGCCTTCAGGCAATTGCACTAAATCCCAAGTCTCATTTCCATATACTGCATCCATCTCCTCATCCATAGCTTTCTCTCAACACACATTTCCAACAGTCTCATCAATGCATGTGGGCTCTACAACCTGCACAACCTTTGCCATGTATGTATAGTGATGTGCCACATAACTATCATAGGTAAACCTCTGCACAAGATTCTTCACTCTCCCAGATCTTCGCAGCTTTGCATTCATAGCTTCCATAGCCTTCTTTACACCAGGTGTTCTCATAGCTGGTATCCCAAGCTCCTCATCAAGGCTTATCTCTGAGCCACTAGACTCTCCATCAACATGAGAATGCCCTGCAGAAATGTCAGGCATACTAAGGGGCTCAACCAATTTCTCTTTTCCTTTATGTGATGTACTAATCACATTTGCAGGACTGGTATTATGATGCAGCCTGCTACTCCATGGTCTATCAACAACTGAACCACTAGATGAGGACTCTCTTGGTCCATTCAAAGACTGTGATTGCTGACTTGTATTCTGTGCAACCACATTTCCACTCACATCAGCCCCAACAGCTTCTTTTTCAGCAGCATACCAGTTGCTCATCTCATCAAAGACAACATCCCTGCTTACCCTCAACTCACGTGTAGCAGGATTATAACACCTGTATCCCTTTTGCTCAAGGGAGTATCCAATAAACACACATTTTTGTGCTTTTGGATCCAGCTTAGTTCTCAGCTCATCTAGCACATGCACATATGCAATGCATCCAAAGACTTTCAGATGAGACAAATCAGGTTTTCTGCTAGTAAACCTCTCCTCTAGAGTTACATCATGTATGGTTGCAGTTGGAGTCCTGTTCATGATGTGAACTGCTGTAGAAACAGCCTCAGCCCAATAGCTATGCGGCATATTCTTCTCTTCCATCAATGCTCGTGCAATCTCAGCAATGTGCCTATTTTTTCGCTCAGCAACTCCATTTTGCTGAGGAGTGTACCTGCATGTAAACTGTCTCCAAATACCATTCTTCTTCAAAAATTCAGAGAACTCATTGGAGAATTACTATCCCCCTCCATCTGACCTTAGGCACTTTACATATTTCCCTGATTGCTTTTCAACCATAACTCTGAAATTATGAAAATGAGTGAACACCTCACTCTGCTCCTTCATGAAGTATATCCACACTTTCCTTGTGTGGTCATCAATAAATGTCACATAATACCTGCAGCCTCCCATAGACATGGTCTTCGTAGGACCCCATACATCTGAATGCACAACATCTAGTGCATTTCTACTCACATTTCTGTTACGTGGAAATACATGCTTTGTTTGCTTTCCAAATTGGCATGCTTCACATATTCTCTACATACCTTCAACTCTTAAAACTTTGGCAGCCCTATCACAATTCCTTTAGTCTGCATGGATGTCATTCTCTGCACATTCACATGTCCAATTCTTTTATGCCAAATGTCCGTGTCTGCAACAATTCATGAACCATTTGCAAACATCGCAGCACTCACTTCAGGCATGTTTACATTCAATGTAAACATTCTGCCCACTCTGTTGCCTTTTGCAACCAACCTGCAGTTGTCTTTAAAGTCTTCAACATAACAACCATTAGGGTTAAACCGAACCTGCAAACCCTGCTCAATCATCTGGCCAACTGAAACCAAATTCTTTATTATGTTCGGAACATGAAGTATACCTGCAAGAAGGTACTTCACTTTAACATCCTGCATAGACAATGGCACATCTCCAACATGGGCAATTGGATGAGCAGTGTCATCCCCTGTTTCCACAAAACCTGGTCTTTCAAGGTTTTTCATCTCCTTGAACCACTCCCCATGACTTGTCATGTGGTTCGAAGCATCCGAATCAACGTACCATACATCCCAAGGCCTCAAGGTCATTTTAGAATGGCCATGGGGCATCCAAAAATGGCCTCAGGACCATTCTTTTCATGCAAGGCCATTATTCCATGACCCAAAGGCCTCAAGGTCATTTTGGAATGGCCATAGCGCATCCAAGAATGGCCCTAGGGCCATTCTTCTCATGCACAATAGGTAGAAGAATGGCCTAAGGGCCATTCTTGCATGACCCGAAGGCCTCAAGCTCATTTTTGGGATGGCCATGGGGCATCTAAGAATGGCCCTAGCACAATTCTTTTCATGCACAACAGGTGTGAGAACCATTCTTACATGACCCCAAGGCCTCATATATCCACCATTTTAGTTTAAAATGCATCACAGTGCATTAAATAATCAGGATGGGAGCATCCAAGAATGTGCATGACCCCGAGAGGCCTACGGCCATTCTTTTATGAGCCTAAGGCCACTCTTTTCATGCTCAACTGGTGAAAGAATGGCCCAAGGTGTTGAAATATACAAGTGAATGGGTGTGTGTAGAAACAAGCCCTTAGCAAGAGGCTATAAAAGAGAGTGTGTAAATGAGTGGGTAGTAGTGAAAGAGTGAGAGGTATCTACTAGGAGAGAATAAAGGGTAGCATAAGAAGATCTAGGATGTGTGGATATATTCTGAGAAAAATGAAGACGTGGAGAGAATCAAGGATGAGGTGTCCCCCAAATGTAGGGGAGGTGACACAAATCAAGGAGAAATCAATGGGATTAGATGCTTGGCATCTTGTGGATGTAAACACTATAAATTGAGGCATTGGCCTAATGAGAGTATGCTGGTTTTTTAGTATCCATGCCTACATTAAGCTATCAGTTAATTGCTCACTATCGCTAATGATGTGAGGACCATTCCTAGGGCCATTCTTTTCATACTGCACAACATGTGTAAGGACCATTCCTACATGACCCAACGCCTCAAATATCCACCGTTTTACTTTTAAATGCATCACAGTACGTGGAATAGTGGCCACGTGGGCATCCAACAATAGCCCAAGGGCCATTCTTACATGACCCCAAGTACATGACCCCAAGGGGCAATGGGTGCATCCAAGAATGGTCCTAGGGCCATTCTTTCCCATGCACAACAGGAGGAAGAATGGCCCTAGAGCCATTCTTGTATGATCCCAAGGCCTCAAGGTCATTTCTGTGATGGCCATGGGGCATCCAGGAATGGCCCTAACGCCATTTGTTTTATGCACAACACGTGTAAGGACCATTCCTACAGGGCCTCATATATCCACCGTTTTACCTTAAAATGCATCACAGTGCATCAAATAGTGGCCATGGGGGCATCCAAGCATGGCCCTAGGGCCATTCTTACATGACCCCAAGGGGCCATGGGTGCATCCAAGAATGGTCCTAGGGCCATTCTTTTCCATGCACAACATGATGAAGAATGGCCCTTGGGCCCTTCTTGCATGTCCCCAAGGTCTCAAGGTCGTTTTTGGGATGGCCATGGGGCATCCAAGAATGGCCCTAGGGCAATTCTTTTCATACACAATAGGTGTAAGGATGATTTCTTCATGACCCCAAGGCCTCATATATCCACCATTTTAGTTTAAAATGCATCACAGTGCATGAAATAGTCACCATGGGGGCATCCAAGAATAGCCCAAGAGCCATTCTTGCATGACCCCAAGGCCGCAAGTCCATTTTGGGATGGCCATGGGAGCATCCAAGAACCAAGGGCCACTCTTTTACCGCACAACAGGTGGAAGAATGGCCAAAGGGCCATTCTTGTATGACCCCAAGGCCTCAAGGTCATTCTAGAATGGCCATGGGGCATCCAAGAATGGACCTAGGACCATTATTTTCATGCAAGGCCATTATTCCATGACCGAAAGGCCTCAAGGTCATTTTGGAAAGGCCATAGCGCATCCAAGAATGGCCCTAGGGCCATTCTTCTCATACAACAGGTAGAAGAATGGCCTAAGGGCCATTCTTGCATGACCTCAAGGCTTCAAGGTCATTTTGGGACAGCCATGGGGCATGCAAGAATGGCCCTAGGGCCATTCTTTTCATGCACAACAAGTGTGAGGACCATACCTACATGACCCAAGGGCTCAAATATGCATGGTTTTGCCTTAAAATTCATCAGAGTGCATGGAATACTCGCCATGGGAGCATCCCAGAATGGGCCTAGGGCCATTCTTTTCCATGCACAACATGAGGAAGAATATCCCTAGGGCCATTTTTTATGACCCCAAGGCCTCAAGGTCATTTTTGGAATGGCCATGGGCACCCAAGATTGGCATGAGGGCCATTCGTTTCATGCACAATAGGTGTAAGCACCATTCCTACATGACCCCCCCAAGGCCTCATATATTCACCGTTTTACTTTAAAATGCATCACAATACATGACATAGTGGCCATGGGGCATCCAAGAGTGGCCCACCAAGGGCCATTTTGGCATGACCCCAAGGGGCCATGGGTGCATCCAAGAATGGTCCTAGGGCCAATCTTGCAAGAATGTCTATAGGGCCATTCTTTTCCATGCACAACATTAGGAAGAATGGCCCTCGGGCCATTCTTGCATGACCCCAAGGCCTCAAGCTCATTTTTGGGATGGCCATGGGGCATCCAAGAATGGGGCTATTCTTTTCATGCAGGATAGGTGTAAGGACCATTCCTTCAGGTGTAAGGACCATTTCTTCATGACTCCAAGGCCTCATATATCCATTGTTTTACTTTAAAATGCATCACAGTGCATGAAAAAGTCACCATGGGGGAACCAAGCATGGCCCAAGGACCATTCTTGCATGACCCCAAGGGGCCATGGATGCATCCAAGAATGGTCCTAGGGCCATTCTTTTCCATGAAAAACATGAGGAAGAATGGCCTTGGGGCCATTCTAATTTATCCACCATTTTACTTTAAAAAAGATCACTGTGAATAAAATAGTGGCCATGAGGGCATCCAAGATTGGTCCGAGGGCCATTCTTTTCCATGCACAACATGAGGAAGAATGGCCCTATGACCATTCTTACATGATCCCAAGGCCTCAAGGTCATTTTTGGGATGGCCATGGGGCATCCAACACGTGTAAGGACCATTCCTACATGACCCCAACGCCTCATATATTCACCGTTTTACTTTAAAATGCATTACAGCAGTGCATGAAATAGTGGCCATGGGGGCATCCACGAATGGCCCAAGGGCCATTCTTGCATGACCCCAAGGGGCTATGGGTGCATCCAAAAATGGTCCTAGGGCCATTCTTTTCCATGCACAACACGAGGAAGAATGGCCCTGGGGCCATTCTTCTATGACCCCAATGCCTCAAGGTCATTTTTGGGATGGCCATGGGGCATCCAAGAATGGCCTTAGGGCCATTCTTTTCATGCACAACACGTGTTAAGGACCATTCCTACATGACCCCAAGGCCTCATATACCCACCGTTTTACTTTAAAATGCATCACAGTGCATGAAATAATGGCCATGGGGGCATCCAAGAATGGCCATTCTTGCATGACCCCAAGGGGCCATGGGTGCATCCAAGAATGGTCCTAAGGTCATTCGTTTCCATGCACAACATGAGGAGGAATGGCCCTAGGGCCATTCTTGCATGACCACAAGGCCTCAAGGTCATTTTTGGGATGGCCATAGGGCATCCAAGAATGGCCCTAGGCCATTCGTTTCATGCACAACAGGTTTAAGGACCATTCCTTCATGACCCCAAGGCCTCATATATCCATCATTTTAGTTTAAAATGCATCACAGTGCATAAAATAGTTGCCATGGGGGCATCCAAGAGTGGCCTAAAAGCCATTCTTGCATGACCCCAAGGGGCCTAGGTGCATTCTTCCATGACCCCAAGGCCTCAAGCTCATTTTTGGGATGGCCCCCATGGGACGAGAATGGCCCTCGGACCATTCTTTTCATGCATAATAGGTTGAAGAATGCCCCAAAGGCCATTCTTGTATGACCCCAAGGCCTCAAGGTCATTTTGGAATGACCATGGAGGAGGATGGCCTCTTTTCATGCACAACCAGGTGAATGAACATGACCCCAAGGCCTCAAGGTGATTTTGGGATGGATATGGGGGCATCCAAGAATGGCCATAGGGCCATTATTTTCATGCAAGGCCATTATTCCATGACCCAAAGGCCTCAAGGTCATTTTGGAATGGTCATGGGGTATCCAAGAATGGCTCAAGGGCCATTCTGGCATCCATGAAATTTTGGCCATGGGGGCATCCAAGAATGGCCCAAGGGCCATTATGGCATGACCCCAAGGGGCCATGGGTGCATCCAAGAATGGGTCCTAGGGCCATTCTTTTACATACACACAACTTGAGGAAGAATGACCCTGGGGCCATTATTGCATGACACCAAGGCCTCAAGGTCATTTTTGGAATGGCCATGGGGCATCCAAGATTGGCCTTGGGGCCATTCTTTTCATGCATGATGGCAGGTAGAAGAATGACCCCAAACGCCATTCTTTTCATGCATGGCAGGTGGAAGAATGACCCCAAACGCCATTCTTACATGACCCCAAGGCCTCAAGTTCATTTTGGATTGGCCATGGGGCATCCAAGGATGGCCTCTTTTCATGCAGGCCCTAGGGCCATTTTTGTATGATCCCAAGGCCTCAAGGTCATTTTGGGATGGATATCGGGGCTTCCAAGAATGGCCTTAGGGACATTCTTTTCATAGCCAACATGTGGAAGAATGGCCCTAGGGCCATTCTTGCATGACCTCAAGGCCTCAAGGTCATTTCGGGATGGCCATGGGGACATCCAAGAATAGGGCCATTCTTTTCATGCACAATAGGTGGAAGAATGACCCCAAAGGCAATTCTTGCATGACCCGAAGGCCTCAAGGTCATTTTGCAATGGCCATTGGGGCATCCAAGGATGGCCTCTTTACATGGGCAACGGGTGGAAAAGTGGTCCTAAGGCCATTCTTGCATGACCCCAAGGTCTCAAGGTCATTTTGGGATGGATATGGGGGCATCCAAGAATGGCCCAAGGGCCATTCTTTTCATGCACACCATGTGGAAGAATGGCCCTAGGGCCATTATTGCATGACCCCAAGGCCTCAAAATCATTTTAGGATGGCCATGGAGGCATCCAAGATTGGCCAGAGAGCGATTCTTTTCATCCACAAAACAGGCAGAAGAATGGCCCTACGACCCTTTTTGCATGACCCCAAGCCCTCAAGGTCATTTTGGAATTGATATCGGGGCATCCAAGAATGGCCATAGGGCCATTCTTTTCATACCCAACATGTGGAAGAATGGCCCTAGGGCCATTCCTGCATGACTCCAAGGTCTCAAGGTCATTTCGGGATGGCCATGGGGACATCTAAGAATGGCCATAGGGCCATTCTTTTCATGCACAATAGGTGGAAGAATGACCCCAAAGGCAATTCTTACATGACCCCAAGGCCTCAAGGTCATTTTGCGATGGCCATTGGGGCATCCAAGGATGGCCTCTTTACATGCGCACAGGTGGAAGAATGTTCCTAGGGCCATTCTTGCATGACCCCAAGGCCGCAAGGTCATAAGGTCTCAAGGTCATTTCAGGATGGCCATGGGGACATCTAAGAATGGCCATAGGGCCATTCTTTTCATGCACAATAGGTGGAAGAATGACCCCAAAGGCAATTCTTGCATGACCCCAAGGCCTCAAGGGCATTTTGCAATGGCCATTGGGGCATCCAAGGATGGCCTCTTTATATGCGCACAGGTGGAAGAATGTTCCTAGGGCCATTCTTGCATGACCCTAAGGCCTCAAGGTCATTTTGGGATGGATATGGGGGCATCCAAGAATGGCCAGAGGGCCATTCTTTTCATACACACCATGCGGAAGAATGGCCCTAGGGCTATTCTTGCATGACCCCAAGGCCTCAAGGTCATTTTTAAGATGGCCATGGGGAATCCAAGAATGGTGTAAGGCCATTCATTTCATACATAAGTGGTGTAAGGACCATTCCTACTACATGACCCCAAGGCCTCAAATATCCACCATTTCATGCACAACAGGTGGAAGAATGGCCAAGGGGAATTCTTGCATGACTCCAAGGCCTCAGGGTCATTTTGGGATGATCATGGGGCATCCAAGAATAGCCCTAGGGCCATTCTTTTCATGCACAACAGGTATAAGTACCATTCCTACATGACCCTAAGGCCTCAAGGTCATTTTGGAATGGCCTTAGGGCATTCCAGAATGGCTGTAGGACTATTCTTGCCATGCACAACATGTGTAAGAATCATTCTTGTATGACCCTTGGGCCTCAAGGTCATTTCAGAATGGCCATGGGGCTTCCAAAAATGGCCCTTGGGCCATTCTTTTCATGTACAACTGGTGTTAGAATGACCCAAGGGCCATTCTTGCATGATCCCAAGGCCTCAAGGTAATTTTTGCATGGAAATTGGGCATCCAAAAATGGTCGTAGGGCCATTCTTTTCATACACAACAGGTGGAAAAACGGCCCAAGGGGCATTCTTGCATGACCCCAAGGCCTCAAGGTCATTCTGGAATGGCCATGGGGCATCCAAGAATGGACCTAGGGCCATTCTTTTCATGCATAACATGTGTAAGGACCATTCGTGCATGACCCCAAGGCCTCAAGGTTATTTTGGAATAGCCATGGGGCATCCAAGAATGGCCCTAGGACCATTCTTGCCATGCACGTGTAAGGACCATTCTTGCCATGCACATGTGTAAGGACCATTCTTGCATGACCCAAGGGCAACTCTTGCATGACCCCAAGGCCTCAGACCCCAGGTCTCAAGGTCATTTTGGAATGGCCATGAGACATCCAAGAATGGCCATTATTTTCATGCATAACAAGTGGAAGAATGGCCCAAGGGACATTCTTGCATGACTCCAAGGCCTCAAGGTCATTTTGGAATGGCCCAAGGGACATTCTTGCATGACTCCAAGGCCTCAAGGTCATTTTGGGATGGCCATAGGGCATCTAAGAATGGCCCTAGGGCCATTCTTTTCATGCACAACAAGTGTAAGGACCATTTGTGCATGACCCCAAGGCCTCAAGGTCATTTTACAATGGCCATAGGGCATCCAAGAATGACCCTATGGCCATTCTTTCCATGCATATATGTAAGGACCATTCTTGCATAGCCCAAGGGCCACTCTTACATGACCCCAAGTCCTCAAGGTCATTTTGGAATGGCCTTGGGGGGGGCATCCATAAATGGCCCTAGAACCATTCTTTTCATTCACATGTGTACAGACCATTCTTCTATGACCTCAAGTACTCAAGGTCATTTTGGAATTGCCATGGGGCATCCAAGAATGGCCCTAGGGCCATTCTCTTCATGCATAACAGGTGGAAGAATGACCCCAGGGCAATTCTTACATGACTCCAAGGCCTCAAGGTCAATTTGGGATAGCTATGGGGCATCTAAGAATGGCCCTAGGGCCATTCTCTTCATGTACAACAGGTGTAAGGATCATTCGTGCATGACCCCAAGGCCTCAAGCTCATTTTGCAATGGCCATGGGCATCCAAGAATGACCCTGGGATAATTCTTGCCATGGACATGTGTAAGGACCATTCTTGCATGACCCAAGGGCCACTCTTGCATGACCCCAAGGCCTCAAGGTCATTTCGGAATGGCCTTGGGGCATCCAAGGCCATCCACTCTTGCATGACCCCAAGGCCATTCCAAAATGACCCAAGGGCCACTCTTGCATGACCCCAAGGCCTCAAGGTCATTTTGGAATGGCCTTGGGGCATCCAAGAATGGCCGTAGGACCATTCTTTTCATGCACATGTGTACGGACCATTCTCCCATTACCCCAAGTCCTCAAGGTCATTTTGGAATGGCATGGGGTATCCAAGAATGGCCGTAGGGCCATTATTTTCATGCACAACAACAGGTGGAAGAATGGCCATTCTTATATGACTCCAAGGCCTCAAGGTCATTTTGGGATGGCCATGGGCCATTCTTTTCATGCATAACAAGTGTAAGAACCATTCTTGCATGACCCCAAGGCCTCAAGGTCATTTTGGAATGGCCTTGGGGCATCCAAGAATGGCGTTAGGACCATTCTTGCCATACACAACATGTGTAAGGACCATTTTTGTATGACGCTCGGGCCTCAAGGTCATTTTGGAATGGCAATGGGGCTTGCAAGAATGGCCCTTGGGCCATTCTTTTTATGTACAACAGGTGAAAAAATGACCCACGGGCCATTCTTACATGACCCCAAGGCCTCAAGGTTATTTTGGGATGGACATTGGGGATTCGAGAACGGCCCTAGGGCTATGCTTTTCATGCACAACTAGAAGAATGGCCCTAGGTCCATTCTTGCATGACCCCAAGGGCTCAAGGTCATTTTGGGATGGCTATAGGGCATCCAAGCATATCCCTAGGGCCATTCTTTTCATGCACAACAAGTGTAAGGACCATTCGTGCATGACCCCAAGGACTTAAGGTCATTTTGGAATGGCCATAGGGCATCCAAGAATGGCCCTAGGACCATTCTTGCCATGCACATGTGTAAGGAGCATTCTTGCATAACCCAAGGGCCACTCTTGCAGCATGACCCCAACGCCTCAAGGTCACGTTGGAATAGCCTCCTTGGGGCATCCAAGAATGGCCCTAGGACCATTCGTTTCATGCAAAAAATGTGTACGGACCATTCTTCCATGACCCCAAGTCCTCAAGGTCATTTTGGAATGGCCATAGGGCATCCAAGAATGGTCCTAAGGCCATTCTTTTCATGCACAACAGGTGGAAGAATGGCCCAAGGGCCATTCTTGCATGACTCCAAGGCCTCAAGAGCATTTTGGGATGGCCATAGGGCATCTAAGAATGGCCCTACGGCCATTATTCTCATGCATAACAAGTGTAATGACCATTCGTGCATGACCCCAAGGCCTTAAGGTCATTTTGGAATGGCCATGGGGTATCCAAGAATGGCCCTAGGACCATTCTTGCCATGCACATATGTAAGGTTCTTGCATGACCTAAGGGCCACTCTTGCATGACCCCAAGGCCTCAAGGTCATTTTGGAATGTCCTTGGGGCATCCAAGAATGGCCCTAGGACCATTCTTTTCATGCATAACATGTGTGCGGACCATTCTTCCATGACCCCAAGTCCTCAAGGTCATTTTGGAATGGCCATGGGGCATCCAAGAATGGCCCTAGGGCCATTATTTTCATGCACAACAGGTGGAAGAATGGTCATAGGGCCATTCTTGCATAACTCCAAGGCCTCATGGTCATTTTGGGATGGCCATGGGGCATCTAAGAATGGCCCTAGGGCCATTCTTTTCATGAATAACAGGTGTAAGGACCATTCTTGCATGACCCCAAGGCCTCAAGGTCATTTTGAAATGGCCATGGGGCATCCAAGAATGGCCCTATGACCATTCTTGCCATGCACAACATGTGTAAGGACCATTCTTGTATGTCCCTTGGGCCATTCTTTTCATGTACAACAGGTGGAAGAATAACCCAAGGGCTATTCTTGCATGACCCCAAGGCCTCAAGGTCATTTTGGGATGGACATTGGGCATCCAAGAATGGTCCTAAGGCCATTCTTTTCATGTAGAACTGGAAGAACGGCCCAAGGCCCAAGGGCCATTCTTGCATGACCCCAAGGCCCAAGGCCCAAGGGCCATTCTTGCATGACCCCAAGGCCTCAAGGTCATTTTGGAATGACCATGGGGCATCCAAGAATGGCCATAGGGCCATTGTTTTCATGCACAATAGGTGGAAAAATAGCCCAAGGGCCATTCTTGAATGACCCAAAGCCTCAAGGTCATTTTGGAATGGCCATGGGGCATCCAAGAATGGCCCAATAGGTGTAACAACTATTCTTTTCATGCACAACTTACCCCAAGGCTTTCAAAAATAGCCCTATGGCCATTCTTTTCATGTAATTTTAAATTAATAATGGCCCCATAAGAGCATTCAAGAATGCCCTTGGGGCATGCTATTATTTACCTAGGACCATTCCTTATGGTGATATGCATGAAGTTATTGTTTTTAGCTCTTGTGCGTTGTTGCTTTATGTATTTTCGTAAATATGTTAGAACTGTTTTTAAATTGTCTTACAAAAATCATTTTTGCATAGGAAAAGATGTCAAGTAAAAGGAATCTTACATTTCCTTCAAGCATTGACATGGCCAGTGGAGACTCAAAGGATTGGTACCTTGATCTCTATGAACTTCAAGGTAAAAAGCTACATCGGATCCATCTCTTCATTCAAACGGAAGACAGCCAAGGAGTCTTTTAAGGGTAGGGGACATGTCAAGGCAATCAATGTTTTTGTGGTAGATTTGCATCAAGAAATCAAATGCATTAATGTTGAGACCCATGGGGACCTTACGTACCAACTCTCTCCCACTGCATATAGGAGGGATCATCATATGAGGGTTGATCAAGAGGACTCTATGTTCTCTAGAGGGTGGAACCTGACTATAGAGAATGTCTCCGACATTACTTGTGAAATGCTATTCGATGCTTTTACTATGATACTAAAAAAGAAAGTAACAAAGAGAGATACGGTTTCTCGGGCTAGTGTCTCATCAAAAAGATCAAAAAAGTCAAAGGTACAATAGGTGGTCACAACTTTAGAGACTGGGGGCTCCACTCTAGCCATTTCTAACCCAAAAGAGCTAGTTAAGAAAGGAAAAAAGGCGAAGGATTCCCCTTTAGGAGAGATGGAGAAGTATACACAATATTTTCCTCTGGGTTTATATACTGAGTATGAAATCCCCGTGGAGAATTGTTTGGTAGCACCCAGCCACACTATATGTCGTCCCAAGGACATTATCAAAGCAGAGGAAATTTGTGGATGGTTTGCTAGAATTGTTTGGTAGCACCCAGCCACACTATATGTCGTCCCATGGACATTATCAAATCAGAGGAAATTTGTGGATGGTTTGCTAGAAAGGCAAAAAATCCTTGTTCATGTGCGTACCTAATGCCTGTCAAGCTAATTTTTGAAGGGATACACGAGCCACTAACCAAGGAAGATCTAAGGGTAGGGGATGTTAAAAAATATGCATATTGGATCATAGATGGCCAACATTCTATCTATGCTGCAAAGGCAATTGTATCAGAGGATAATCTAGAGGCACAAGCATTATGCACGAAGCATCCCTATAGTGACATATTAAAGCACTTGAGAAGCCAGTACAACCATTATAAAAAGCCTTCAAGACCAGCAGTTGGAGTCCCAAAGGGACACCCTTCTCATGTAAATTGGGATGTAAGTCATTGTATCTTATGTTTTTTAATCTTATTTGATAGCTTTTTTTATGTACTAGAATTGGAATTGTCTTGTTGTTTATGTTCTGTTTGTTTTTTCGTGTGATGATAGAATTTCTCTTTGAGTGCCGAATCATCAATGGGTGCCTACTTTGCACAAAAGCAGGCACACATGGTTACATGCCTCGACGACATTTGGCTAAAGATTATAGATGTCGAGAATGGCGAACTTAGGGGAAAGAAGCCTAATCCATCTCATTTCAGATGCTTGTGTGGTTTAGAAGAGGACGTGATCAAGCTTATTCAAACAGAGCTTTTGAGAGGGGACATCTTGCTCTGGAAGGGGGTTGCAGACAAGGAAAAGATTGACATGGTTGATAGAGTGATGCTACTGAAGCAAGATAAGGTTTTGCAAGAACATCTATTGCTTCAAATCAACAATGTTAATGATTCAAAGAAATGCAAGGACTAGCAGGAGCTGGCTTCAACTTATCACACTAATGATAGTGTCTACCATGTGCTTCATCAAAAGTGTGAGCCATGGATAAAGGCAAGATTGCAGGTTGGTAAAACGAACTTGGAGTTTCCATAAGATGCAAAGGGTTACATACAATGGATTGTTGCTGTCAATAGGGAAGAGCAGGTTGTGACTGATCTTCCACGACATATTCCCATTGTGAGCTTAGAGATGGAAGGCACCATGTTCATCGATCAGTGCATAAAGAGTCTATGTATACAAGATCTTATGATGATTGATGCATAAAGTAACGACTTTGTCAAAGGAAGCACTGAAGGCAAAAAGAGAGGTAATATGTCTAGTTGAGAGCGCTCAAGACCGTGATGACATGCATTCCAATCTCTTGGCGTTTGCAAAGTTGGATCATAGTGTTAAACAGTGGACAAAGATCCCTGAGGACCCATAACCAACTGCTACTTCTACCCCCCAAGCATCTGTTTCGCCAAAGCAGCTCTGTGAAGAAGCCCAACCCTTGCCTGTAAGACAATTTTCTACTGCAGGTTTGGTTTCTAAGCCTATATGCTCAGAGAAAAGAAAATAATTTGTGTAACTGTTCACTAGATGCTAAGAGATCTTTCTTCTACAAGGAGTCTCATGTGGTAGCGGCATTGATTTTGTAAATGTCTTTTTCTTTATTGAATATAAATTTGTTGTTTACCTTAAGGTGTCTAGTTAAATATTTTGTGGAAGTTATTCTTGTCTCTTCTATGCACAATAGAATGGCCCTAGGTCCAAACTACATTTGAAAAGTTAGGTTCTTTTGCTATGCACAATCTCTTGTATGCACAATATAATGATTTAATAATGTTCATAGAGCCATTCTTTTTATGCACATCAACCTTAAGGTTGGCCCTAGAGCCATTCTTGCAATGCTCTAGTGTATTCTTCCAAGAATGGCCCCAGGACCATTCCAGTCTTGCATGCTCTTTGAGCCTCAAGATCGTATTGGAATGGCCATAGACCATCCAAGAATGGCCCTAGAGCCATTCTTGAGGAGCATGTGCATGCAAGAATGGCCGGGGGCCATTCTAGCCTTGGTGCCACCCAACTTTCTTGCATGCTCTTGGGCACCCAAGAATGACCCTAAGGCCATTCTATTCTTGCACAATAGGTGCAAGAATGGCCCTAGGGCTATTCTTTCATGGCAACTAAGGCAGTGCACTATTTTGATATAAGGGCCTCAAAAATCACCCTCTGAGTTGCCCTAGGGCATGCAAGAATTTCCTGTGGGCCATTCTTGCATGATCCCAGTGCTATTCTCTAAGTCTAAGGCCATTCTTGCATCCTCTTTTGGTCTTAAGGTTGTTCTGGAATGGCCATGGGGAATCTAAGAATGGCGTTGGGGCCATTCTAGCATGGGCTTCGTGGATCACCCAACTTTCTTGCATGCTCATGGGCATCTAAGAATGGCCCCTAATGCCATCCTTGCATGGCAAATAAAGCCCTTGTTTTTCCTTAAAGGCCACAAAGAACATGTACGAGTTGTCCTGGGGAATCCTTGAATGTCCCCATGGCCATTCAAATATGACCATGCCCCATGGTCATATTTGAGATAGCCATGGGGCATCCAAGAATGGCCCTAAGGCAATGCTTTTCATGCACAGGAGGTGCAAGAAACGGCCACTACTTGCCTTACAGGCCTTAAACAACATGCAAGAGTGGACCTGGGGTATCCTAGAATGGCCTTAGGTGTAAGAATAGGCCTAGGGCCATTCTTTTATGGTGGCAAGTAAGGCCTAAAAGAGTGTTCAAGAGTGGCCTGAAATAATGGCCATTCTTGTCATGCACAACAAGTACAAGAATGGCTCGTGGGCCATTCGTTTCTTGCACCACAAGTTGAAGAATTATCCCAAGGCCATTATTGCATGACCCAAGGGCCATTATCCAAGGCCATTCTTGCATCCTCTT
Organism: Cibotium barometz; assembly: GCF_041138505.1. Classification (NCBI taxonomy): domain Eukaryota; kingdom Viridiplantae; phylum Streptophyta; class Polypodiopsida; order Cyatheales; family Cibotiaceae; genus Cibotium; species Cibotium barometz. The sequence continues at coordinate 12,548,590 of NC_141058.1, forward strand.
ACAATATTAAGGTTTTGTTGGAATGGCCATGGAGCAACAAGAATGGCCCAAGGGTCATTCTTCCATTCTTTTCATGCACAACAAGTGTAAGAATAGCCCATTCTTGATGCTCTTGGGCATGCGAGAATGGCCTCGAGGACACTCTAGAATGGGCTTGATGTATCACCCAACTTTCTTGCATGCCCCTGCGCATAATAGGTCAATTCTCATCTCTCCACGTATAGATGAGCATAGAGTGGGAAAATTTATGCTCCGTATATTGAAAAGAGAGATATTCTCTTCTTTAATGGCATAAATCCAATTTATACCTTTGTTACCATTTTATATTGGCTTCAAGACATGCTTATCTTCTTTTTTGTGTTCAATGAAGATTGGCATCTACTCCCCTTGTACCTTGTTGGATATTAGAATGTACAACAGGTGCCTATCTAGTCTCCCTTGTGTCTACTAATGGTGCAAAGTAAACTCGTATCTACATACAACCATGTACAATGCACAAGCTAGTATACAATAGTTATACCATGGGTTTCTAATTTCACTTATACTTCTTGTGCTTGGTATTGACCCAAAAAATCAAGCATACGGCCTCCCTATACCATGTGTTGCGCGATATGTAAGAAAGCGTGATCCTCTTGGAACATCCATTTTTCCTATTCCAATTGATGAAATGTTTGAAATTAATAATATAACCTTTATGGTCCATTCTTCGACCATACGAGAAGCATGTCTTGGACTTTTTTTATCTTCTTCTCTTCCAAGAGGTGTGACTATTCTTCATTATGGTGGAGACAAGTACTATCTCCATGATTGGAAGGAGTTGTGCAAGTTAAATCCAAGAGCTTTGAAGTACTCATTTGAAGAGGATTCCAAGTTAGATAGTCTAGAGGATAGGGTGTACATCGTAGGGTGATCTAGAGTATGGAAATGTAGCAGGATACATAAACAGCTGTCAAGGCATAAACCTGAGACCAAATGTATGTTTTACTCTTCACCCAGAATTACCCCCTTTGTGTACATCAAATAACAATGTAAATTCAATAGAGTATGGCTACATATGTGTGGAAACCTTATGCAATATTCATGATGGTGAAGAGTTGTTAGCTAATTATAGCTTTCTATGATTCTATGTACATTCTTGATGATTGACGATAGAAATATTAATCGTTTACATTATCATTTTTAATTATTTTTCCAAGTTAATCTCTTTCATAGTACGTCATGATTGTTGTACATAGTCTATTCGTGTAATTATCGTACATGGAAAGAATGGCCCTAGGCCATTCTTGAATGCCCCAAGCCACTCCAACATGGCCTTGAGGCTAACTAAGAATGGTTAAGGACCATTCTTCGATGCCTCATGGACAACTCCAGCGTGGCCTTGGAGTGAAGCAACAATGGCCTAGGGCCATTCTTTCTCCTCTCGTTCATGTGAGAATGACTCCATTATTATTAGATGCGCCAGGGCCATTTCAACATGACCTTCAGGTCATTAGGGCATGTAAGAATGGCCCTAGGACCATCATTGAAATTATTGTGCATGAGAAGAAAGAACCTAGGGCCATTCTTAGATGCCCAAGGTCACTCCAACATGGGCTTGCATTAGAGCATGCAAGAATCTCCCTAGTGCCATTCCTATTCCTATTTGTGCATTAGAAGAATGGCCCTAGAGGTCGTGTTGGAATGGACTTGGGGCATCATAGAATAGCCCTTGTGCATTACAATAATGGTCTATTCTTGGAATGGTTGTGCATGAAAAGAATGGCCCTAGGGCCATTCTTTCTCTTCTTGTTTATGTGAGCACCGCTCATGGGCTGTTCTTAGATGACCTAGGGCCATTCCAACATGACCTTGAGGCCATTTGAGCATGTAAGAATGGCCCTATGACCATTCTTGCAGTTGTTGTGCATGAGAAGAATGGCCCTAGGGCCATTTGTTGATGCCCAAGGCCACTCTAACATGGCAATCAGGCCATTAGAGCATGCAAGAATGGCCTTGGGGTCATGTAAGAATGGCCCTAGGGCCATTCCTAATGCTATTGTGCATGGAAATAATGCCCCTAGAGCAAGGTTATCATAGTTTAAATTTTGTGCAAGCTAGAGAATTAAATTGTCTAGGCCATATCATGCTTAAAAATGTTTTCATTAGAGTTATTTTACGCAGGAGCCTCTTATGATCCGTATGAAATAACTATCGCGCGGATACTAGCACGAATGAAATTGCCATTAAAGTTGTGGAGGAGTCAATTCCACTTGAGAAGGAGATTTGTTCAATACAAAACACATCTAAGAGAGCAATGCTAACTGTGGTATTAAATTTAAAATGGATTACTCTTGAAGCATTACTTCTAGCCATGTTCTCTACACCAATCCATTATGTATACTCTAAATAGATACCTTATACTTCATCCAGGGTGTATATCATTTTCGCAGAATGTTTTAGAAAAATTCAATGTTGGTATCTGGTCAACTATAACACATGAGAATGTTCTCCAGATGGTGAGAGATTTGCAAGAGAAAGCTGGGAGAGCAACTTCCTTTCTTTGCTATTTGGAGTCAGAATGCATGTTATAGTTTTGAGAAAGGAAAAATGTTCAGGCCAAATAACCCAGGTGTTGAGGCAATGTTTAAACCACTTGCAAGAATGTCAAAAGCCTTTCAATGTGATCCTGACTCTCCATATAAAGCTTGTGTTGTTCCCTCTAATAACGGCATCTTTCCAAATAAGTTTTATTTAGATAAGAAAGATGACAATGTTCTCATGGGAGAGCTACTACCATACTTAATGCTTCTTGATGATGCACAAGATATACGTATTGTCATTGAAAATAATCGATATGGTCAGCTTCCAGTATCGAATGGCCATGATTTATATAACCTTGTTGGTGATGTTATTGACAAATGGCAAGAGTATAATGTGATTTGGTCACAAAAAAGGTTCAACACTGGTAAACTTCTTCCTCTTGCAAGTCAATTACATGCCTCTTCTATGGTGAAGGACACAAGTGGAAAGAGAGGTGATAAAGGAGAATGGATTGGTGCAAGAATCATGCAAAGCCTTAGTCGTAGCTCGTCTCACATCATGGGAGATGAGATAAAGGATATTCTAATCAAATAAGGTCCTCAAATTTCAAGCATGAAGCCATCAAAATTGATTTCTCTAGCTAAAAGATTGGGTTGCAAAAGGAGGGAGTAACTTGAGGTCTTAGTCGGCAAAGGAAATATCAATAAATTGCTAAATGATCATGGTCTTCTAAATATCAATAAGTAGAGCAAAGGTATTATCCATCTAGAATTTCTCACTATATTACATATATATTCAGAAACTGTGTATTGTAACATTCTAACTTTCATCATGACCTTTTGTGTGCAGGTTTTTCTAGGTTGTAGAATTTCCAAAAGATCTATTCATGTAATGCAATGGATCAAGAACTTTAAATCAGGATATAACTTGGATGTTTAGAAATATTCACAATGATATACATGTTTATTCGCTTGATGAATCTATTCAAGTTTTGTGGAGATATCTCTATTCTCTTGATGTACATGTTTATTCTCTTTATTTAAGTTTTGATGGATTATTTTAGTCTTAGGGTCCTGAACTTTGTTGCATTTTTTATAGTGTTAGCCTACAGTGGGAGTGCATCCTATTCTAAGGAGGCTCCTTTATTGCAATTGTTCTCATATTTTGTTAGACAATTTCTTCGTTGGAGTGCACCCTACTTCTTCGTCGGAGTGCACCCTCTTGAGGCTTGTTCATAAGTGTGTTCACAACATAAAGTTTATATACCACTTGTTTCTTATAATGTACCTAAAAACCATTCTACAATCTATTATTTAGTATCTTCTCTTTTGTCCTTCTATAATTTAAAGCCCCTCGCTCAAGGTTTGATTAGCACCTTGTACTAATAGCTTTGCACAAGGAGTTTTGAATGGCCCTAGGACCATTCTATAACATGCACCTAGGGAAGACCTAGGGCCATTCTTTTATGGTAAATAAGGCCACTGTTTTTCCTTGAGGGTCTCAAAGAGGATGCATGAGTGGCCATGGGGCATCTTCATGCACAACAAGAGTAAGAATGGCCTACGCCATTCTTGCATGACCCCAAGTCCTCAAGGTCATGTTAGAGATGGCCATGGGGCATCTAAGAATAGACCTCGGGCCATTCTAGCATTGGCTTGGTGGATCACCCAACTTTCATGCATCCTTCTAGGCATCGAAGAATGGCCCTAGGGATATTCTTGGATCATCCAACTTTCTTGCATTCTCCTCAGCATCAAAGAATGGCCTTAGGTCCATTCTTTTCATGCACAACATGTGTAAGAATGGCCATGGGGCCTTTCTTTTTCATGGCAAATAAGGCCCTTGTGTAGCCTTAAAGGCCTCAAAGAGCATTCAATAGTGGCCTTGGGGCATCCAAGAATGGCCATAGGGCCATTCGTTTCATGCAGAACAAGTGCAAGAATGGCCCTAGGGTCATTTTTGCGTGACCACAAGTCCTCAAGTTCTTTGTTTGTAAGTTTTCTCAAGGTCTAGATTAGCATGCCTTACCAGGACTATTATATTGTGGTAATATATTGTTGTGTAAGAAGGGGTACATAATGATCCTAGGGCCATCCCACTATATACACTTTTGTACTATTTCTCTTTGAAATGGCCCCAAGATCACTATACCACTAGTAAGCCCTTATTTGAGCCTAGACATAAAGGGTTTTTATTCTTTCCTTGTCTTGTAATGAATGAAGGAATTTGGCTAATTATGTGTGTTCCTATTTCAGATGATAGCATAGGAGCAATCTTGGCAAATCAAAATGTTTGCGAGAGCCGTCAAATCCGTTGATGCTATGTTGGCATGTTTCATTATCTTTGGTACCATGATAACCAATGTGCGCATGTGTGCCTAAAGATCAAAGAAGGGTTCTTATATGATTGGAATACTTTTTGAATCATTTGAGCTAGACCATGTTGATGAGATGCCATATTGGACTAAGCATATGCGAATAGTTCAAGAAAGCAATGAATTGTACCATGCTGTGCGTTTGGATGCAGAAAATTTCTTAGACTTTTTCTTTAAATGGTTTGAGGTTTGGATTTTGAGTAGATGAAAATTAGATGATATTCTTCGTATCCTCAATTTATGTCTTCCAAAACATCATATGAAATTCAAGTATGTGCTAAGCCAAGAGATGTGCCAAGACATTGGGATAAAAGCCATATGTTCTTTGGCTATGAGCATGCTTACCACAAGAACCTACCAGCAATCTGGACATATTTTCAAGACTTGGATGGAGATAACACTTTGATTTTTGATGGCACACCATATCAAATTATGTGGAACATGCCAGGTTCCTATCTTGTATTTCCAAAGCCATGGAATCAGACACTGAAGGAACTTCAAGGCTTCTTAAAAACCACAACTATCCATTGGTTGTGTCGATGGTTATATGCTCATAATAAGAGACACTATACACAGAACAATGTTTTTCAGACTAAGAATAATCTTGAAATAAAGATTGTACTGGAGCAATATTTATGGAGATGACGTCATTAAAGGAAAGGTGCTTTGGACACAAAATCAATGTTCATTCATGTATGTTATCACAAATATTGTAAATATTTCAAGCCAAAAGACCCATCTTGACATACAAAATCTCAATGGGTATCCCTTCACTTGTATAACAGAAATGTAATTCTACTGTGTACTCTCCTATGAGACAATGTACATTTCTCACCAGAAATAAAAATATAATGTTATTTGCTAGAGCCTCAAGTCTTATGTATCTTGTTTATTGGCCTTCCTCTTTTCTTTATTATTCATGTAGAAGTCTCAAATTTGATTATAAATGCAAGTTATTTGAATCATTCTAGTTTATATCAATTCAAGTGTCAAGATCAGTAACTATCATACATGGCCTATTGTTATTTAAATCATTCTAGTAAATACCAATTTAAGTGTCAAGACCAGTAGCCATCATGCATGGCATATCATTCTAGTTTATACCAATTTAAGTGTCAAGACTAGTAGCCATCATGCATGGCATATCATTTGTTGGTGTCTCCTTTCACATTATTTTATATTTTCATATTTTTCTCATCATCTTGTACCACTCCCATTATAAACAATCAGAGGTACAAAATGGTCCTAGGGCCATTCCTCTATTAATACACGTTTTTGTTCTTAAATTTAAGAGAGTCTTGAGCAAGCATGCACTCATATTTACCTCTTCTAATGCCAGATAAGGCACATAGTTTAAGGGACCTATGTAGCAGCGTCTAGAGTAAAACTTATTCTATTATTCGAGCTAAAACTTTACTTATTATTTGAAGGTGAACATTAGCGCAAGAATAGTTGATTGCCCAGAAACTCCCATCTAACTTCAATGTGTTGTTGCATATAGGGTTTGTTCTACTTTTATTTCAAAGCACCAAATTATAGTAGTTTCTCTTTACTCTACAGCCTTAGAATGGCCCTAGGAGACCATTCTTTTATCTTGTTCTTGGACTATTAAAATAACAGCATGGCACATGGGGGCTCCTAATTTCATAGTATATATATTTCCTAACAAGTTTGCATAGTCTTTTAATATTTTTTCACACAGAAAGCACACAAAAATGAAAAACACAACCAACCTGGGAATGGGATTTTTCCCACTTTATCTAATATGGTGTTGTGGGGATGGTTTCAACAAAGTGGAATGGTGTCATATGAATAATGGTCCCAAGGCCCATTGACCAAGCCCAGAAAGGGGGGTCATGTATATAGGTCACATACACTATATTTTTGGCACCTTTTGATAATCATGAATACACAAGTCACTTACTCTCTCTTCTCTCTCTAAACCTAGGCTAATCATCCTAACCTAGGCTAATCCAATACTAATTAAGCTAAATCTAGGTTAATCTAGATGCTTCTTTCTTTAAGGAGAAAGTTCTATGTTGGAAAAATCAAGGGCTTCATCACTATCACTAAAGAAATAAACCTAGCTCCCTTTCTGTTGGGATTACTAATCAGATGCTAGCATGGCTTTCATTGTCCATTAATCATTTCTCCTTAATGGTGTTCTCTCAAGCCTTATTTAGTTGATGCTTATGATTTGAGTATTAAAACAAGATCTGCTTTACATGTTAATAGTTTTAGGTCGTATAAAGAAAGTACCTAAAATGGATATAATCATGCTATTGGGGTAGCGAATGCTATCTACTTTTGGTTACTTCATTTGTTGTAATCTATAGATGTTGAAAAAACTCTATAGACTCATCAAACAAGCTTAGAAATGAGCCTAACATTAGGTGAATGGCAAAATTAGAAAACATTAATGGAATAGAGGAAATCACAAAGGAGGATGGATATGAATGGAGGACATGATGGAGGAAGTGGAACCTAAGTAAAATAGATGGCAGGTAGGTGACCAGCTAGAGGAAAAGAGGGATCCACAAAATGATCATGGAGGGTGGTCTCAAGGGGTGAAACATTAGGTAGAGGATAGGTGGAGAGAGTTGGTTTGAAGAAAAAGGAAGAAAGAGGGGTTAATCCTATCCAAAGTGAACTTATGCCTTATGACACACGTGTGGGTGGCACCTCCATAGTAGAGAGCCTCATAAGATGACTCTTTTTCTTGAATAACGATTGCAATTAAATATTTTCTTTCATTATTTCTTCTCCTCCTTTTATTTTCTTTTATGACACACATACGTGGGTTTGACCTCCATAGAGAGCCTCATAAGATGACTCACTTTCTTGAATAACGATTGTAATTAAATATTTTCTTTTACACACACACATTCATGACTACATGCATACTTGACACCCATCAATCATGCAGGCAGGTATTCCTATATACTAACCTTGTGCAAGCAATAGCTCAAGGGCTACTACCCATGGAACCTACTGGCTTGTGGATGCTCCTCAATACTCACCCCTCTATGCGCGAGTAAATAGACTCTAGAGGAAGAGGGGTGACAGCGTGACAGGCATCGATGGCTGGCACCGGTGGTCCGGCGGGACACAAGCTGCCTTTGGAAAGCTGCCACATGTGACATGACGAAAGGCGATAGGCTGCTGGCCTGTTTGGGATATGGATGCCTTAAATAGCCATACTGCGAACGGTTCACTTTCGCGTTTTCGATATTCAAGAGTGACGGGTCACGGAATCTGTGCCCGTGATCTCTGACTCTGTGCGCGTGAATCGTGATCTCCGTTCCTTCACCGTTGCAGCTGCCAGTGCCAGTGCCAGGCTGCCAGCTACCCAAAAACACACAGTGCGCGCGCGAGCGAACACACACACGCAGAAACCAGAGAACAAGCAAAAGACAACGCGGTGGGCTAGAGTTCTGGTGAGGGCAGAAGTCTTTTGTTTCAACCTTTAAGGTCTAAGTGTTTAACGACTTGCAAACTCTGCAGACATCGCAATGCTTGCAAGTTGCTTGTAGCTAGCTGGTGGCTTTGCGGATCAGTTTTCTTTCGTCCTCCATCTTCAGAAATCTCGCGCCGGTCCCCAGGTAGGAGCTCTACGCTGTCCTTACATTGCGTGTGCTTAAACGTTTAATTTCGCTGTTCCGTCTTCCGATGAATCCGTGGACATTCTTTCTTTACCGAGCTGAAGTTGTAAGTGACCACTACTTTCGAACAGAAAAAAATTGCAACCGACCAGCCCTTCTAGTAGCAAAACGAGATGTATTATGATTCACAACTTACAGGAGACGTTTCTCTCATCCCATGAGATCTGAAGAGGGATTTTCACGCATTCCAGGCGCTGTTATAGGTCGTTGTAGCCAGAGATGCTATAGGAATTGTTGAACTTCCTTAAGTGTGTTGTTCACGGAGCTCGGCCCTCGAGCATCTGCGGCCGAAACAACAGAGATGTGCCCTCCTTATTAGAGTGCTTATCTTCACCCTCGGATTGCCGCATTGTCCAAGTCCCAAAACAGTAAGTCCCAAGGCCGTCTACTATCCTTTCAAATGTTTCTGCGAGTAGTAGGTCAGATAAGATTTTTCCCCGAAATTCCAAAAACTTTCAACCTCAAATTCCGGTAGGTTTTTTCCTAAATTTTAAAGGTTTTTTTTAGCAGAATTATAACTAAAATCCCTTAAAATTTGTAGGTTTTTGTGAATTGTTATTTAAAATTTTGAAGGTTATTTTTCAAAATTTGCCATTCACGTGACACTAAACCTCGGTTTTTCATGAACATTGAGTAGGTCCGCTTTAATCTAGAGCCCAAAACATGGTGGAAAGGTCTTCAAAATTTTAAAGTAATAGTTATATTCTAGTGAGTATGAAAAAAAAAAGCTCATTCAAAATTATGGTTTTTTTGTCAAGCCATGGTGAAAAAAATCCACGTAAGGTGCAGTAAAAATATCCTACACTCTTGAAGTGAGACACTTTGTCAAAGGTAGCATGTATTTTGGGATCTATAACCAACAAAATTGGTAGGCCCTGTTCATACATGCACTAATGAAAAGACATTATGAGTGTAATGTTCAAAGCCCTTATCTTAAGAATTAAGATTCCATCCATATTCGTCTGAAAATTGGCAATTAGTACAAGTTCTCGTAAAAAGAAACTTTTATTTGGCTTAACTTAAGGAAAACCTACTATTGAGTGTAGGATTGTACCCTAGAGTCGCATGGGATTTCCACCCATAGATACTAGAGTGGAATTATTGAGATGGCATTTAATCCATGGAAGGGGGACTTGAGTTGCATGTACATTGTAGATACTAAAAATATTTTACTCTTTCATTGTAGAGCATGACTAGACACTTGAAAACAAAGTTTCACTACAAGAAAAGACATGCGTAGTTGTGCGCAGAGCCATGCAAGAACAAAAGAAATATAAAAACAAAAAATTGTGACATCGCTACACATGCAGCTACGGGTGTAGCTATAGTGGCAAGCTCATAGACTCATTTATAGCCTCTGTGTAACCAACGGTCGCATTGTAGACTGCAACAAGGCTTGAATGGGGGAAATGTTTTTGTCCCATTGTTTTTTTCCAAACACTAAGTACATAGAAGCATAAAATAATGAGGATGTCCTAAAGAGTGTATGGAAAGTGAGGATATTAATAGTACCCAAAGTTGCCAAATGACAAGTTGCAAAGTAGGAGAGAACAATGTCAGCAGTACTAATCACTATCTTCATTTTCTCTCTTCTCTCACGCATTTTGGTTGTTGTCAACCCTTGCAACTTCATCCTTAACGCTCACATTTCTCTTGTTTTGAGGTTGGATATTTCCATTACTTTTCGATTGCATATGGCCACAGTTTGTAATAACATGATACTAAAACTCAACAAACTAACATAAGTGATATATAGTTTAAAAATAAATAAGGCTAAGGACTTGCTTACCATTCTTGCCAAGTAGGGCCTCATAATTAATAATCTATCTTTCTTCTTGCATCCTTCCAAGGAGAGTTTCCAGACCTCACTAATGTAAAATTATATTCATCTTACGTAAGTGGCGGTCCTCCTCAGCTTCAAGCTACATGCATTCATTTAAACAAACATAAACTTTAAGTTGTTATAAGATAATATTTTTTTCTTAAAAGATAAAATAGAGTTTGAGGTAATTTCCTTACAAAGACCGTAGGGATATCTACCCCTCCTCATTTGTAACATCTCGCTATAGGTTGTTTTCCATCTATGTCTTATGTATAAACATAAGGGCGATGTTGGAGAGATAAGACCACCCAACATGGCATATATGTTGGTAAATTACAAGCAATGAGTGGTTTGCTGGACATGGCCAAAGGAATCCCAACATTACTTGAGTCTATTTTTGAAAAGCTGGTGGCTACTCTGCCCATTTGCTTGAAGCATATGGATGGTGGTAGAAAGAAGTGAAGCATGATGGAGCTTGCGCGACTACAAGAAAAATTTCAGATTGCTGGATGAAGAATGTTAATTGTGGCATGTGACCTTTGGGGCATCTCTACTCCACTTGATTTTAATATGGTTAGAGGAATGTTATGAGATGTGGAGCTTAGTTGATTCTTGGGCTGTTGTCGGCTTTGATTCCGTTTGCTGGATCTTCTTCCTGGTTAGGTTCTCTTCTTGGAGGAGCTTTTCATGCTCTCTCTCTCTCTCTCTCTCTCTCTCTCTCTCTCTCTCTCTTATTGCTCTTTCTCTGTTTTGAGATAAAGGTAAGTAAATAAGAAAAATAATAAAAGTGGATAAAGTAGTGGAGATCAATTTATGTATGCATAAAGCTATGCATACTCTATGTATGCATCACAAAGCTACATATACTCTATGTACACATAAATAGAGCATACATAGCTTTACATTTTCAATGAAGAGTGGGGATTCCCTAAAGACTCTTTACATCAACACAAACAAACACACAGAAAAGAATTTAGTTTAGTTTTAATTTAATAAAGTTAGCTTTCTTTACATATAGCTCATGAGAGCTCATGCATATCTCGTGCATGGTTATGCAAGAGAGGTCATACATAGCTCATATAAATAAGATCTTATGCATAGCTTTCTTTATGCACAAAAGAGCTTATAAGTGCTCTCTTTTATGCCTAGCTCTTAAGAACATAGCTCATACAAATAAGAGAGTTCATACTTCAAATCATGGGAGTTTGAAGCTCAACATAGACAACTCACATGGTGACGATAGATAGGAGGTATTATTCTCAAGTTCAATCTTGCTACAATGTGGCTTCTGTTGAGATTTGTGGTGCCAATGAGCACAGGGTAAGGGAAAGTAAGGGAAAGGCATTGAGTAGAGGACCAAAATTACAAGCATTCAGCCATGTCACCCTTGTACATTATCCCACATGAGCACATATGTAAGAGGTGTACCTCCCTCGTATAAAAGGGGTCATTTTCAAGCAATGAATATAAGCTTCTCTCAAGTCTTTCTATGAGTACAAGTTTCTAGGTTGGAACCTAACTGAACGTGAGTCAAGCTGGATTAGTTCAGTTTGTTTATAATTAGGCTTCATCCTCCATAAGTTTAGATTAAGTTAATCAATGTAATTAAGGTCACCATTTTTAAGCTTTCATATCTAGAATTAGGGTATCATGAATTTCATAAACTTCCTCTTCTACAAGATGACGATTAAGTATCCAAGTTCCCTACGGGCAAGAGAAATTTAACTACATTCTAGTTGGGTAGTCTTGTGCTAGTGAGTGGTGTATTTGACCTTTCCATTAGTGCCACTCCTATGAGCATCGTTGCTATGCTTATGTGCTTGATTGGATTCGTATGTTAGATTTATTTCTCTTGCCACATGATGGAATATCCATGTGTGAGCATGCTTTCATGAAAAACAAGCATTGAAAATTTTTTTTATAGTTGGATTTGGTGTTTTTTTCTCATTCTTGTGTTAGGATTGACAAGTCTAATTTAGGTAAATCATAGGAGCTTTCTTTGCATTCTTTTAAGATTTATTAGCCTTGTTTAGGAAAATCATAGAAGATTTCTATGTCGATGCAAGGTTGGATGTTAGGGAGGTCCTTGTAGGTCCATGTAAAAACTTCTCAATGTTGGGAGAAGAAAGCATTGACGTACTTTAACGTGGTTGCATCCTCCCACACCCATTCTACCGAGATTGGTCCAAGATCCTCCTCTATGGCGAAATTGAGTTCCTTAACCTCATCTTGATACGTGGTTGGAGAGAGGAACGAACCTTTCTATAGCCTCATCAAGAGAAAGGGGGTCATGGGACGGCCATGTCTTAGGAGAAAAATCTCTAGTAAGCTCTTCTAGATATGCTAAGGGAAATCCTCTTACTGGCAAAGCTTCTCTTTGACCTTGTAATGTGCTACTCGACTCTTTCTTTCACTATGGGGAGGATGGTGGAGAGTAGTGTGTGTCATGACTCCACTTGACCTACTACCTCTTCAAGCCCACTGGTCGAGTATGACAGTGACAATTGAACTCATGCTTTTTGAAGCTGATAGCTTCTACTAGTCATTCTGTGGGGATGAGGGAGAGGGGAGTCCAATGCGCCTAGATATGAGGTTGAGGTCTAGTTCACCATGAGAGTTTCTATTGAGTCCACCAAATACACCAGGTTTTCTCCATCATCAATCTTTACTTGACTGGGGTGCTCAGTGATCTCCACCATGTTGCATTCCGTACCAGTGAAGGAATCTAACCAATTCCATAGGTGTCAGGCATCTTCTCCTTTGAGACCAACGGGTCCCATGCATCATGTAAAGAAACATCACTCCATTCTCTACCTAAAATAAGTCCTTTTCTAGGCTAAAACTGTGTCGAGAAGAGAAACTCCACCATATCCTTCACATTAGGAGACCTTTGAATATCTTTTGGGCCTTGCAAGGATTCTTAATTTTTAGGGATTAAGATTAATTTTGTGCTTCCGTAAGAAGACAAGGTTAATTAAGACGGCTACTTGGAGCCTATAATTTGAGCTGTCTAGCCCATAACTCCCCTACAAAAATAGGGTCTAATGTTGTCATTCTCGTAAGAAGACAAGGTTAATTAAGACGGCTACTTGGAGTCTATAATTTGTGCTTTCTAGTCCATAACTCCCCTACAAAAATAGGGTCTAATGTTGTCATTCTCTCTCCGCTTCTCTTTCTAGCAAGCTCATAACTAAGGAGGGGTCCAAAATGGATATTTTTTCTCTCCATTTTGCAAGTTTTATACTTTGAAATTGATCCCAGACCCATATATATATATAAAACATTCAATTTTAAATCTTGATTTCTCCCTAAAACCCACTCTATCTCATCATTGAATGCCTTCACCTTTTTCTCCTTCATTTAATGCCTCCACTTCCCCACCAAATCAACCAAATCAGAGATCTTTTTTCGCTTTCCACATCATCAATCTCGCTAGTGCAGATTAGAGGTTGTTGGGGAGAGGGAGGTAGATGTGGGTATGAGGAGACTCAAATGTGTGCACGCGCGCATGATAGAGATAGAGAAGGCTGCAAATCTGAGCACAATAGAGAGAAGGAAGGGAGAGAGAGAGAGAGAGAGAGAGGGTTGCACAATAGAGAGATAGGTTGAACATCTACTCATAGTAGAGAGAGAGAGAGAGAGAGAGAGAGAGAGAGAGAGAGAGAGAGAGAGAGAAGGTTTCACAATAGAGAGAGAATGAGCTATGGAGATTTGAGGTTTGGGGTGAAGAGGATGATGTTGGAGAGAATAATAATGTGTAGGGAGAGAAATCTGAGATGAAAAAAGAAGTTTTTTGATATAATATGGTTTGGGTTGGGTTTTGAGAGGAAAAAATGCACTTTTGAATTTGTTTTTGAAAAATTCTATTTTTAAAGGGTTTTTTGACCCACGAGATTGATGGAGCTGAAATTGGTAGAGCCCTCTACTTTTTAGAAGCTACCCCTCGCTTTATGGAACTCTCCTACTTTTTACACTCCACCTCCCTAATTTATGAAGGCCACTCCCTACTTTTTGAACCCCACAAATGTAGTAATGAGGGAGACAAGCCTAGTTGCCCTCTACTTTTGGAGGAGACCAAATGTGCACACTCCTCTCTTCCTATCGGTCCATTGCTAATGAAGGTCATTAGCAAAAAGGACCTTAAAGATTTCCAAAGGTTTCCTAATGATCTATCCCCTTTTTTAATTACAATAGCATGCAATTGTCTCCCATTACCCAAGCTAATCTCATTCAGTCTTTTAATTAGAGCCTTCCAATCATCATTCTGAAGGGGCCCTTGGTCCGTGAGAGGTCCAACACCATAAAAGACATAAAAAAGAAGCTCACCTCACCAATGACGATGGGTACACATTTCTTACCAAACCGAAGAGACACGAATTCTCTCAAATGAGCCACTTTTATGGCAAACAAAGCAAGATTGTATACGTAGACCCAAAGTTTCATAATGGCTTTGAGCATGATGTTCATTCTAGAGTCACCATCTAGTATGACCCCAAAAATTTGGATGCTAATTATTGTTTCTGTCACTCTCGGTCTCTAGCAAGATTCTCGACTATTGGGGCTATGGAGCACACTCTCTCTAATGGCTCGTCTCACCCACCACCACTAAGAGAAGCTCGCATGACAACATGCCCACCACTTAAGTTGAGCTGCCAACCTGAGGTTGGTGCGAAGTAGACCACTGATGCAAAATCCCTTGGAGTGTCTCGATAGCTTGTGGGCTTAGGCTATATAATTGAGAAAGAGTTAAACCAACCTTCTTACCGGCCATCATTGACTCCCATCTTGGGGTGTGAACATCCACCATGGAAGAGGAAGTTCCATAAGCTTCAAGGGTGGGATCGAGTGTTGGACTCCATTGGCAGGGTATGAATACAATATATATATAGGATTTCTCTAGTACTAAATGGTTAATTGGATCCAGAATGATCAAGGTGTGGAAGGGAATATATGTTCTCCCCCTTGAGACCGATATTCTGTATACATGGGATTTTTAAAAGTGTAAGCAAGGAGACGACCCCACTCATAAAGAACACTGACTTTTATAGTGATCACTCCTACCACGAAACTGGAACAACTAAGTGGTCTAGGTGATTGAGGGTTACTTTGGGGATTTTGATAATTGTTATAGTTATTCCTTGGTAGCCTAACCTCTATATGTCAATTTAAGGAGCGTGGTATGTTGTAACTCGTAATTGAGGAGCTTGGTAATCTGGTATAGTTATAGTTATAGTTATTCCTTGGTAGCCTAACCTCTATATGTGGGGTGGATTTAGAGGAGGTTGAGGCAGAGTGGTAGCAGAGAGCATAGAAGAAACTCCAAGAGCTTGGTATAGGCGATGACAATTTAAGGAGCGTGGTATGTTTTGTAACTCGTAATTGAGGAGCTTGGTAATCTGGCTCTTTGAGGTGATGTGGTGTATGCGACTACTAGGTTGGTCACTTGGGGGTAAGTGGGTCTTAAGGAATTGGGGTGGTTGTCACATACACTACATTGCACCTGATGGGTAGGGGCCAAGAAAAAAGTTAAAGTCATCACTTAAGGAGAGGGCTATTGAGGTACCCCATATTGGGAGGGTATCGGCCTTGGTGCATATTGGTCTACTTATGTGGAAGAGAATATGAGGCAAGGGGGCCGATGGGGAACTGGCAGTGATGGGTGTAGTGGCAGCTAGGAATTCTTTGGCAAACTCAATACAAGGTGAATGTTGGATTAACGTGATCTCCTTCAAGTAGTGGAATTCTTTGTCCTCATGGCCTTCATCGTCTAACAAAAGGAATAATGTCCCTTAGAAGGCTAATAACATGGAAGATGGCCCTGGGAATGACAGAAAACATCGTGCTCCTGATTTGGTATCCTTTGATCATGCTTCAAAAATCAATATCCTTCCTAAGTGGTGCCACCACTATGCTATTATCTTGTTGGGGTGTTTTTTTGTCTTTGATCTCCTACTTGAGACTTGCTTGCTTTTTTCGGGATCAAGAAGTATATTTTGAGGCCACAGTAGATGCAAAAGGAGCCAAAAATGGCACTAGGGATGGAATTGGCAGCAATGATGGCACGAAGGATGAAGTATACACTAGCATTAAGAGGAGAGGAGGTGATTACGTGCTTCTCTTATTACACATGAAATCTGTAGTTGACTTGACTTATCCTAGAACTCTTAAAGGGTCTCTGGTCTCTCTTAACTTTAGAGAGTTTTGAGCGGGGAGAGCCCAAAGGACCCATTACCATAGCATGTAATCTCCATGAGCTTGGGGAAGCCGACCCACCAAAACCTTTGCCCAAGTGATGAGTTGTCCTCAACTTGCACAGTAATTTAAGCTAATGTATTATTAAATCATAATAATTTCCTAGACTACAGGTGGCCAAGAAGAACTATTTCCAAAGGGTTTCCCAATCGAAGAAGTGATTTACGACAAATTGGTTATATCATTAATCGGCTCCTCCCTCAAAAATTGTGGAAAGGAGAACGAATGGGGTATCATCCATGGTGTTAAGCCCTCGAGAGTTGCACATGGTGAGGATCCTCATGTGATCTTTTGCATCCTCAATGATAGCAGCTTTGAAGTAACTTTATTTGTATTTGGGTAAGAACAATGCTAAGGATTCCACACCTTGAGGAGCACCCATAGTTGGGGAAGTAAGGCAGGTGTGGTGAAGAGTAAGAAAATGGATAAGGGAAGAGTAAGAAAATGGATAAGGTTACTAGAACAAGGTCTACGACTTTGCGTGATTGGGGTTAGCAAGGGTGAAGAACCCCCAGAATATCTGGCGTAAAGGTGGCCAAGAATTGTTACCAAAGGGTTACCTGATTGAGGAAGTGATTTATCGCAAACTAGCTATACCATCGATCATCTCCATCCTCAAGAGTTGTGCGGAGATGAGAACCAACCATGTATCATGAGCCCATGGGAGTTGCACATCGTGGAGGAATCGCCCTATGCAATCTTTTGCATTCACAATGATAGAACCTTTTAAGACTGAAAACTTCACTTGCATTCGGCCCTTGATGAGGAGCACCCATAGTTTGGAAAGTAAGGGAGGTTTGGGAAGAGTAAGAAAACGGGGAAGGTTTCTATGACTTGTCTTGAGTGGGGTTAGTGAGGG
The DNA here is from genome assembly GCF_041138505.1 of Cibotium barometz. Lineage (NCBI taxonomy): Eukaryota > Viridiplantae > Streptophyta > Polypodiopsida > Cyatheales > Cibotiaceae > Cibotium > Cibotium barometz. Next base: position 12,566,079 of record NC_141058.1, read on the forward strand.
TGAAGAACCACCAAAAGCTTTAGTTTTCAAGGGGCATACACTACTACCAGCAACGAGGTAGAATGTCCTTGAACTTAGTGGGTGTCCCACCATGATCGCCAAAATCTTAGCTAATTGTAGATTAACTATTGGGATTGTTCACCTTAGTGGGTTAAACTCTAGGAAGTATACTTGTCAGAGGAATGATCCATAGCTTGGATTCATTGAGCCTTATTTCTATCCTCTCTCCTAGCTTGGATTCATTGAGCCTTATTTCTATCCTCTCTCCTTACTCTTCTTCTCTAGCCCTTCTTCTCTAGCCTCTCTTATTACCCTAGCTACAAGGATTCTCATATGCCCTATTTATTCCATGCACTCGTGCCACTTATCTTCTCACTCCACTTAACGATGTGAAATGCAAGAATACCAAGACACATCATAGATAAACACATAATAAAAAAACAATTACATTACTCAACCCCACAATGGCTCCTCATCACAGTCTTACAAAAGCATAATGTAACATGCTACTCACACACACATTCAACTTTTGGTGCCTTTCTCTCTTAGGTCACCTCAAAGTGTACATTCTTATCATCATTAAGCAGGGGGAGAATCATATCTCCATCATGGAGAAGGGGGAAGAAGATCTAAAAGGATCATATAATCTAGACATTATATGACTCACCTTGGAAAAGACTAAAATAATGATATTACAATGATATGCACATAGCATAATGTGGGGAAAGTGATGGTGGAGGTAGGTTACAAGGAACCCGGTCATGCCAGATCTGGGTAGTGTGATGATGGACAATTAGTTGCTCATTAGGAAGCAAAAAACTGATCATTGGTGGCGAGGCGACGAGATGAAGAAGCTAGAGAGACAACAAATTACAGAGCTTGGCAATGACGAAGGGAGGAGCTCGGCAGTGGCATGGTGGACATTGGAGATTAGCACAATGCAGATAGTGGAGCTTGACAAGAGGAGCTCATGATAGACAATGGAACCCAGCAGAAAAATAGACCAAGGCATGATTTTTGGTTTTTAAGATCACTTTTGGATTAATTTATTTCCTAATTTAGGATCTAGAATTGATTTCAGTTCCGCTTTCCTTTCATCTTGAGAATAATGGTTAGATAGAAGCGACCAATATCACTATTCTTGATTTAACGAGGTCCTATACTATTTCTAAATGAGGAGCTTGCGACTAGAACTTTATATCCTCTGATTTTCTTATAACTATATAATACATTGAGCTACTAGAAAAGCTTCCTTTAAAGTATTGTATAGTAAGAAATTATTGACACACACTCTCATACTAGTAAGCACATAACTTCATTAGAGACCTTACCCATATCCTTAGTGAAGAACATGAGTCTATCCAATACAAGAACTAAGCCAATAAGATACATAAGATTATGACTTTTGAAGAAAGGTTTTATGTACGATTAACGATAGAAAAGAGAAAATTGAAGAGTGCAGAGAAAAACCCTATAGTTAAACTAGCCATAATATTCCACAAACTCTTTAAGATTCTCACCAAGATTAATCACAATGCTTTCCATTTGTATATTCCATCACACTGATATATTCACACTTGCATATTCATAACACCTTTCACATTAGTCCTTTACGACCATTTAGAGGTACGCTTTGAGTACTTCTAGTTTATGGTGATTCCCCTTCACTAAAACAAGACTAGAGCCTAAAGTAATTATAGACCATGAGCATACAACAACACAAAGCGGTCATGTTTATCATAAAAAATTAGCAAAGTATAAAGTTCATATCGTTGAAGAGGCTTAATGGTTTCATGATCATGCCCTCGTTGTCCATCTCTTTAATTGCATCTTATAGAAATATACTCATCTATGATACTTTGAGATTTTTTCATGACATCCGAGAAAAGTTGGTTCTCAATCTGGATGCATTTTATAAGGATTAATTCATGGAATTTATACTCTCATGTTTTTATTTATTATGAATTTTCATAGATAGGTTTAGATTGGGATATCTCAATCAAAATCCAAGTGACATACCCACATCTGCATATGGAATAATCAACGTCCCGAGTTACCCATATCAACATAGAGAGTCATCAACGTCTCGATGAGTCACATATGTCCATCCGTAAACCTATCAGGTTGATTATATAAATCACCGAAAGTACAGAACTAGAGAAAGAAATGCCAACAAAGGAAGAATCCAAATTTCCTTATCTAAACACAACAAGATAAACTTGTTTGAACTCTAAAGAAAAGATATTTCAACAAGTGAATATGCCGACAAGATTACCTTCATCAAAACATGTAGGCTATAGCTAAAAGAAGTTTATCTAGAGAATGCCCACACTATAACTTCTAGTGAATTTAGAAAATGAGATTGTCTTTGAATGTTGAGGTCAACATGCTAAGTGATGTAACTTGTAAGCAAAGCAACAATCTTGAGCGCAAATTATCCCATAAGATAATATATGTGAGGGATCACTAGCGTCCCATACCACCATGATACCACCCATACATACCTTAACAATTTGAAACTCCCTAGTATGCCATCTAGGAAAATATGAATAAAATCCTTTATAAAAGGAATAAGATGGCCTTATCCAGACTTTCACATACTAAAACCTGTCTCTATATACCTGAGACTACATCAAGGAATAACTCTTTTCGAGTACATCATTAGAAAAGAAATTGAATTATTGGCACCTTTCTAATGTGATAACTACTCCAATAAACAATAAAGTTAGGGTAGAAAAATAACTCACCTAGATACATAAGCAACTAGGTATCCAAGTTGGAATGTGTACAAAAGTACAGGCAATATACTCCAAAATTAAGTGCAAAAAACGAAGGTAAATGCTACCTTCAAAGCACATGATATTATCCAAAAGACCAAAAGATCCTTATAAAACCATGGATAAAAGCATAGAAGCTCCTCTAATCCATGAAAACCATAGTTGATCATAAAAAATCAATGCATACGATCTAATGGACATTAATTATGCCAAAAGAAGCATTAAAATTGGTGGCCAACTCATCAATTCGGAGTATATGAACGTGTTATTATTCAAGCAAAAACTCCAAAGTAAGCAAGTGAAACACGTGTGTGTAGCACTCAATAAAAAACCCCTAGACATATGTGATCTAGGCAGAATCTGATGATTCCAAATAAAACTTGGAAAACATCCAATAAAATCCACCAAAACAAACCGATCAACTAACCCATGATAGAATTTTTCTTAGGCTTAAGAAATTAAGCACAGACTACACTTTAATAAGTGTAAAATAAATTATCATGGAAAAGTGTCAAAGGTGAAACACAATTTGAATGCAAAGTATAGCCATCATCATTCAGAAAATTTCTAATTCCGTCCGACAATTCTCAAATCTAATGAAAATTTTTAATTTTAATGGATTTTTTAATTTTTTGGGTCAAAAAATATATTTTAAAGGGATTTGAATGGTCACGGGTGCCCGAATGGACACACCACATGCCAAACACCAATCCCATATTTTCTCGAAATTTAAAATAACCTTTGTCTAATTTTTCACTAATTTTCAGGAGTTTTTTGAAATTTTTAATTTACCCCAAACGCATTTAGAATACGAGCAGTCAAAAAATTTCGGAATTCTAATGGTTTTCCCGGAATACGGAAAGCCAAAAGTTTTGGGAAAATGAAAAGACAAAAAAAAATCAGAATGTGAAAGGTCAAAAGTTTTCGGAATACGGAAGGTCAAAAGTTTTTTCAAAATTCGGAAAGCCAAAAGGTTTCGGGAAAATGAAAAGCCAAAGGTTTTCCGAAAGATGAAAAGCCAAAAAGTTTCAAGAAGAAATTTTTAGAACATTTTTATTTCAAATTTCACATTTTTTGTCTTTTTCGAAGCTTTTTTTGAAATATTTTCAAAAGCTTTTTTTTATAATAAAAAACTCATTTTTTTTAAAAAATAATAATAAGCTTTTAGCTTATTAAAGATTTTGATTTTTTTAGGAGAGGCGTTTTTCGCCCAGCGGGCTGCAGCGCCCTCCCTCCCCCGCGTTGCGCCTAAGTTGTAAGTGACCACTACTTTCGAACAGAAAAAAATTACAACCGACCAGTCCTTCTAGTAGCAAAACGAGATGTATTATGATTCACAACTTACAGGAGACGTTTCTCTTATCCCATGAGATCTGAAGAGGGATTTTCGCGCATTCCAGGCGCTGTTATAGGTCGTTGTAGCCAGAGATGCTATAGGAATTGTTGAACTTCCTTAAGTGTGTTGTTCACGGAGCTCGGCCCTCGAGCATCTGCGGCCAAAACAACAGAGATGTGCCCTCCTTATTAGAGTGCTTATCTTCACCCTCGGATTGCCGCATTGCCCAAGTCCCAAAACAGTAAGTCCCAAGGCCGTCTACTATCCTTTCAAATGTTTCTGCGAGCAGTAGGTCCAGTGTTCGCAGATAAGATTTTTCCCCGAAATTCCAAAAACTTTCAACCTCAAATTCCGGTAGGTTTTTTTCTAAATTTTAAAGGTTTTTTTTAGCAGAATTATAACTAAAATCCCTTAAAATTTGTAGGTTTTTGTGAATGGTTATTTAAAATTTTGAAGATTATTTTTCAAAATTTGCCATTCACGTGACACTAAACCTCGGTTTTTCATGAACATTGAGTAGGTCCGCTTTAATCTAGAGCCCAAAACATGGTGGAAAGGTCTTCAAAATTTTAAAGTAATAGTTATATTCTAGTGAGTATGAAAAAAAAAAGCTCATTCAAAATTATGGTTTTTTTGTCAAGCCATGGTGAAAAAAATCCACGTAAGGTGCAGTAAAAATATCCTACACTCTTGAAGTGAGACACTTTGTCAAAGGTAGCATGTATTCTGGGATCTATATATAACCAACAAAATTGGTAGGCCTTGTTCATACATGCACTAATGAAAAGACATTATGAGTGTAATGTTCAAAGCCCTTATTTTAAGAATTAAGATTCCATCCATATTTGTCTGAAAACTGGCAATTAGTAGAAGTTCTCGTAAATTTGGCTTAACTTAAGGAAAACGTACTATTGAGTGTAGGATTGTACCCTAGAGTCGCATGCGATTTCCACCCATAGATACTAGAGTAGAATTATTGAGATGGCATTTAATCCACGAAAGAGGGACTTGAGTTTCATGTACATTGTAGATACTAAAAATATTTTACCCTTTCATTGTAGAGCATGGCTAGACACTTGAAAACAAAGTTTCACTACAAGAAATGACATGCATAGCCATCCCCAGAGCCACGCAAGAACAAAAGAAATATAAAAACAAAAAATTGTGACATTGCTACACATGTAGCTACGGGTGTAGCTGTAGTGGCATGCTCATAGACTCATTTATAGCCTTTGTGTAACCAACGGTTGCATTGTAGACTACAACAAGGCAAAATGGGATGAACGTTTCTGTCCCGTTGTTTTTTTCCAAACACTAAGTACATAGAAGCATAAAAGAATGAGGATGTCCTAAAGAGTATGGAAAGTGAGGATATTAATAGTACCCAAAGTTGCCAAATGACAAGTTACAAAGTAGGAGAGAACAATGTTAGCACTACTAATCACTATCTTCATTTTCTCTCTTCTCTCATGCATTTTGATTGTTGTCAACCCTTGCAACTTCATCCTTAACACTCACATTTCTCTTGTTTTGAGGTTGGATAATTATATTACTTTTCGATTAACATCTTGCTATAGGTTGTTTTCCGTCTATGTCATGTGTATAAATATACGGGCAATGTTGGAGAGATAAGGTCTTTATTACTTTTTTCCCAGATAATAAAAGTGGATAAAGTAGTGGAGATCAATTTATGCCTGCATAAAGCTATGCATGCATAGAGCTGCATATGCTCTATGTACACATAAATAAAGCATACATAGCTTTACATTTTCAATGAAGAGTGGGGATTCCATAAAGACTCTTTACATCAACACAAACAAACACACATAGAAGAATTTAGTTTAGGTTTCATTTAATAAAGTTAGCTCTCTTTACATATAGCTCATGCATATCTCATGCATGGTTATGCAAGAGAGCTGATACATAGCTCATATAAATAAGATCTTATGCATAGCTTTCTTTATGCACAGAAGAGCTTATAAGTGCTCTCTTTTATGCATAGCTCTTAAGAGCATAGCTCATACAAATAAAAGAGTCAATACTTCAAGCCATGGGAGTTCGAAGCTCAACATAGACAACTCACATGGTGACGATCGATAGGAGGTACTATTTTTAAGTTCAATCTTGCTGCAATGCAGCTTTTGTTGAGATTTGTGGTGCCGTGAGCACAGGGTAAGGGAAAGGCATGAGTAGAGGACCAAAATTAGGAGTATTCAGGCATATCACCCTTGTACTTTATCCCACATGAGGATATTTGTAAGAGGTGTACCTCCCTCATATAAAGGGGGTCATTTTCAAGCAATGAATATAAGCTGCTCTCAAGTTTTTCTATGAGTACAAGTTTCCATCTTGGAACCTAATTGAATGTGAGTCGAGCTTGATTAGTTTAGTTTTCCATAAGTTTAGATTAAGTTAATGAGTGTAATTAAGGTTACCATTATTAAGCTTCCATATCTAGAATTAGGGTATCATGAATTTCATAAACTTCCTCTTCTACAAGATGGAAGTTAAGCATCCACGTTTCCTATGGGCAAGAGAAATGTAAGTGCATTCCACTTGCGTAGTCTTGTGCTAGTGAGTGTGGTGTATTTGACCTTTCCAGTAGTGCCACTCCTAGAAGCATTGTTGCTCTGCTTATGTGCTTGATTAGATTCTTGTGTTAGGTTTATTTCTCTTGCCACATGATGGAATATCCAGGGAGGTCCTTGTAGGTCCATGTAAAAACTTCTCAGTGTTGGGAGAAGAAAGCTTTGACCTATTTCAAGGTGGTTGCATCCTTCCCACCCATGCTACCACCAAGATTGGTCCAAGGTTCTCCTCTATGTCGAAATTGAGTTCCTTAACCTCATCTTGATGCATGGTTGGAGAGAGAGGAACGAGCCTTGCTATAACCTCAAGGGAAAGGGGGTCATGGGACGGCCATGTCTTGGGAGGAAAATCTCTAGTGAGCTCTTCTAGATATGCTAAGGGAAACTCTCTTACTGGCAAAGCGTCTCCTTGACCTTGTAATGTGCTACTTGACTCTCTCTAAATATGGGGAGGATGGTGGGTAGTAGTGTGTGTCATGACTCCACTTGACCTACTAGCTCTTCAAGGCCACTGGTCAAGTATGATAGTGATAATTGAACTCTTGCTTTTTGAAGCTGATAGCTTCTACTAGTTCTTCTATGGGGCTGAGGGAGAGGGGAGTCCAATGTGCTTAGAGAGAAGGTTGAGGTCTAGTTCACAATGAGAGTTTCTATCGAGTCCACCAAATCCACCAGGTTTTCTCCATCATCAACCTTTCCTTGATTGGGGCGCTCAGTGATCTCCACCATGTTGCATTCTGTACCAGTGAAGGAATCTAACCAATTCCATAGGATCTGGGCATCTTCTTCTTTGAGACCAACGGGTCCCATGCATCATCTAAAGAAACATCACTCCACTCTCTACCTAAAATAAGTCCTTACCTAGGCTAGAACTGGGTCGAGAAGAGCAACTCCACCATATCCTTCATCTACCCCGTTTTTTAATTACAATAGCATGCAATTGTCTCCCATCAAGACTTTAACATTATCCCTTCCCTAGTCATGGATTACCTGAGCCAATCTCTTCCAATTAAAGTCTTCCAGTCAACATAGTGTAGGCACCCTTGGCCAGTGGGAGGTCCAACACCACAAATGTCATAAAGGAGGTCAAGTTATCCCTTCGCTTGTCATGGATTACCCAAGCTAATCTCAGTCATAGTCTTCTAATTAGAGTCTTCCAATCATCTTTCTGTAGGGGCCCTTGGTCTGTGAGAGGCCCAACACCGTAAAAGTAATAAAAAAGCAGCTCACCTCACCAATGACGATGGGTAAACATTTCTTATTTCTTACCAAACCCAAGAGACATGAATTCTCGCATATGAGCCACTTTGATGGCAACAAAGAAGGATTGTACACGTAGACCCAAAGTTCCATAGTGGCTTTGAGCATGATGTTCACTCTAGAGTCACCATCTAGTACGACCCAAAAAATTTGGATGCCAATTATTGTCGCTGTCACTCTCGGGCTCTAGCAAGATTCTTGACTATTGGGGCTATGGAGCACACTCTCTCTAATGGCTCGTCTCACCCACCACCACTAAGAGAAGCTCGTATGACAACACGCCCACCGTTTAAGTTGAGCTCCCAACTTGAGCTTGGTGCGAAGTAGACCACTGTTGCAAAATCCCTTGGAGTGTCTCGATAGCTTGTGGGCTTAAGCTATATAATTGAGAAAGAGTTAAACCAACCTTCATGCTGGCCATTATTGACTCCCATCCTGGGGTGTGAGCATCCACCATGGAAGAGGAAGTTCCATAAGCTTCAAGGGTGGGGAAGAATCTGTGGAGTGTTGGACTCCATTGGCGGGATATGAATACAATGTATATATAGGATTTCTCTAGTAATGAATGGTTGATTGGATCCAGAATGATCAAGGTGTGGAAGGGAAAAGCTGTGCCCCCCCTTGAGACCGACCATTTGTATGCATGGGATTTTTGAAAGTGTAAGCAAGGAGACGACCCCACTCATAAAGAACACTGACTTTTATAGTGACCACTCCTGCCACAAAACGGGAACAACTAGGTGATCTAACCCCACTCATAAAGAACACTGACTTTTATAGTGACCACTCTTGCCATGAAACGGGAACAACTAAGTGGTCTAGGTGGATGAGGGTTACTTGGGGGCTTTCGATAATTGTTGTAGTTATTCCTTATTAGCCTAGCCTCCATATGTGCGGGGTGGATTTAGAGGAGGTTGAGAGGCGATGACAATTTAAGGAGCTTGGCATGCTGTAACTCGTCATTGAGGAGCTTGGTAAGCTAGCTCTTTGAGGTGATGCGGTGTATGGGACTACTAGATTTGTCACTTGGGGGTAACTGGGTTTTAAGGAATTGGGTACACTACGTTGCAGCTGATGGGTAGGGGCCATGAAGAAAGTTAAGGTCATCACTTGAGGAGAGGGCTATTGAGGTACCCCATATGGTCGTGGTGCATATTGATGTACTTATCATGTGGAAGAGAATATGAGGCAAGGGGGGCCGATGGGGCAACTAGGAATTCTTTGGCAAACTCAATAGAAGGAGAATGTTGGATTAACGTGATCTTCGTCAAGTAGTGGAATTCTTTGTCCTCATGGCCTTCATCTTCTAGCGAAAGGAATAATGTCCCTTAGACGGTTAATCACCTGGAAGATGGCCCTGGGGATGACAGAGAACATTGTGCTCTCGATTTGGCATCCTTTGAGCTTCAAAAATTAATATCCTTCCTAAGTGCTGCCACTATCTTATTCTCTTGTTGGGGTCTTTTTTTTTTTTTGTCTTTGATCGTCTACTTGAGACTTGTTTGCTTTTTTGGGGATGAGGAAGTATATTTTGAGGCCATAGTAGATGCAAAAGGAGCCAAAAATGGCACTAAGGATGGAATTGGTAGCCAAGGATGAAGTATATACACTAACATTAGATGAGAGGATGTGATTACGTGCTCCTCTCGTTACACATGCAATCTATAGTTGGGTTGACTTATCCTAGAACTCTTGAAGGGTCTCTCGTCTCTCTTAACTTCAGAGAGTTTCGAGCGGGGAGAGCCCAAAGGACCCATTACTATAGCATGTAATCTCCATGAGCTTGGGGAAGTTGAGCCATTAAAACCTTTGCGAGTTGTAAAATAGTCTCCCCAACTTGCATGGTAATTTAAGCTAATGTATTATTAAATCATAATAATTTCCTAGCATAAAGGTGGCCAAGAAGAACTCTTTCCAAAGGGTTTCCCAATCGAAGAATTGATTTATGGCAAATTGGTTATATCATTAATCGGCTCCTCCCTCAAAAGTTGTGGAAAGGAGAACCAATGGGGTATCATCCATGGTGTTGAGCCCTTGAGAGTTGCATATGGTGAGGATCCTCCTTACCTGATATTTTCCATCCTCGATGATAGTAGCTTTGAAGTAACTTCATTTGCACTTAGGTAAGAACAGTGCTAAGGATTCCACACCTTGAGGAGCATAGTTGGGGAAGTAAGGCAGGTGTGGTGAAGAGTAAGAAAATGGATAAGGTTATTAGAACAAGGTTTACGACTTTGCGTGATCGGGGTTAGCAAGGGTTAAGAATCCCAAAAGCTCTGGCCTAAAGGTGTGGGTCGGGGTCCAACACCATATTAGAGAATTTGGAAAAATCCCAATTTCCATTTTGTAAGATTGTAAAAAAGGGACCATGGTGAATCTTTTTAAGCTTTTCTCAAAACCCCCTCATGTGACATATCATTGGAAAGAACTTAAAGAGTAGGTTCTAAATACACATTCTGCGATAGCTTTTGAGCTTGTATGTTTAAGACACTCCAAAAAGTAGATTGAAAAGAAAATTCCCAAAGTCTTGGGATTTTTCCAAATTCTCCAATATGACAATTGGCCAAGAATCGTTACCAAAGGGTTACCTAATTGAGGAAGTGATTTTGCAAACTGGCTATACCATCGATCCTCAAGACTAGAACCAACCATGTATCATGAGCCCATGGGAGTTGCACATCGTGAGAGGAATCACCCTATGCGATCTTTTCCATTGACAATGATAGAACCTTTAAATATTGACAACTTCACTTGCACTCGGCTAAGAACAGTTGCTAAGGGTTTTGGCCCTTGAGGAGCACCCATAGTTAGGAAAGTAAGGGAGGTTTGGGAAGAGTAAGAAAATGGGGAAGGTTTGTATGACTTTTCTTGAGTGGGGTTAGTGGGGGTGAAGAACCACCAAAAGCTCTAGTTTTCAAGGGGCATACACTACTACCACCAACGAGATAGAATGTCCTTGATCTTAGTGGGTGTCCCCCCGTGATAGTTAATTGTAGATTAACTAGTGAGATTGTTCACTCTACACCTACAATCACTTCACACTAGAGGAAGAGAATGAGAGAACTTAGTGGGTTAAACTATAGGAAGTATACTTGTCAAAGGAATGGTCCATAGCTTGGATTGATTGAGCCTTATTTCTAGCCTCTCCTTACCCTTCTTCTCTAGCCTCTCTTCTTACCCTCGCTACATAGGATTCTCATATGCCCTAGTTAGTCCATGCACTCATGCCTCTTATCTTATCACTCCGCTTAACTATGTGAAATGTAAGAAATACCAAGATACATCACAGATAAACACATAATTAGAAAAACATTACATTACTCAACCCCACAATGGCTCCTCACAGTCTTACAATAGCATAATGTAACGTGCTACTCACACACATTCAACTTTTGGTGCCTTTCTCTCTTAGGTCACCTCAAAGTGTACACTCTTATCATCATGAAGAAGGGGGAGAATTGTATCTCCATCATGGAGAAGGGGGAAGAAGATCTAAGAGGATCATACAATCTAGACATTATATGACTCACCTTGGAAAAGACTAAAATAATGATATTACAATGATATGCACATAGCATAACGTGGCAATGATGGTAGAAGTAGGTGACAAGGAACTCGGTCATGATGGATTTGGGTAGTGTGATGATGGACAGTTAATCGCTCATTGGCAAGGAGACAATTGATCATTGGCGGCGGCGAGGTGGCGAGATGAAGAAGTTAGAGAGAACAAATTGCAGAGGTTGGCAATGACGAAGGGAGGAGCTTGGCAGTGGCATGGTGGACATTGGAGATTAGCACAATGCACATAGTGGAGCTTGACAAGGGGGAGGAGCAGAGAATAGATAATGGAGCCCAGCACAAAAATAGACCAAGGCATGATTTTTGGTTTTTAAAATCATTTTTGGATTACTTTATTTTCTAATTTAGGATCTAGAATTGATTTCAATTTTGCTTTCCTTCCATCTTGAGAGTAATATCACTATTCTTGATTTAACGAGGTCTTATACTATTTCTAAACGAGGAACTTGCGACTAGAATTTTATATCCTTTGATTTTCTTATAACTATACAATACACTCAACTACTAGCAAAGCTTCCTTTAAAGTACTGAATGGTAAGAAATTATTGACACACTCTCTCATATTATAGTAAGCATATAACTTCATTAGAGACCATACCCATATGCTTAGTGAAGTACATGAGTCTATCCAATACAAGAACTAAGCTAATAACATACGTAAGATCATGACTTTTAAAGAAAGAGATTACACATGGTTAAAGATAGAAAAGAGAAGATTGAAGAGTGTAGAGAAAAACCCTATAGTTAAACTAGCCATAAGATTGTACAAACTCTTGAAGATTCTCATCAAGATTAATGCATCAAGATTAATGACAACGCTTTCCATTTGGATATTCCATCACACTGACAAATTCACACTTGCATATTCATAACTCCGTTAACATCAGTCCTTTATGACCATTTAGAGGTGCTCTTCCAGTACTCCTAGTTTATGGTGATTCTCCTTCACTAAAAGAAGACTCTGGGATACTAGAGCCTAAAGTAATTTCAGACCATGAGAAGACAACATAAAGAGGTCATGTTTATCGTAAAAATTTAGTAAAGTATAAAGGTCATCTCGTTGAAGAGGCTTAATGGTTTCCTTATCATATCCTCGTTGCCCATCCCTTTGATTGCACCTTATGGGAATATACTCATCTATGATACTTTGAGATTTTTTTATGATAGCTAAGGAAAGTTGGTTCTCAGTCTCGCTGCATTTTATAAGGATTAATTCATGGAATTTATACTCCCATGTTTTTATTTATTATGAATTTTCCTAGAGGTTTAGGTTTCAATATAAATCAATCTAAATCCAAGCGATCGTAGCCTACTTTGAGGTGACTCTCTATATGTATGACAATATTGGTTGTATTATATTTTTTAAATTTTGATTTTATATGGATATTTATGTTAGTAGTTTAATTAATTAATTGGTATATTTCATGTAAGTATAGTTTCTTGGGTTAAATGATAAAGTTGAGTTGGTGGGGTCAGGTAAATTTTGAGACGCTTGACTTTGGACATCGATAATTTTATATTTTATCATGAGGAATGCACATCGTTTTCCATTTTGGGTAGCGTCTATATTATTCTATGGCAGCAGATAGTTATTTACATTGGACATGTAGAAACGTTTTTATAGATTTTTTATTTTTAGTAAAACCGTAGTAAATAATGCTTGTTCATATGGTTATTTTCAGTTTTAGAAGAAGAGCCTGTATATAAAGTAAAGAAACCTTTTTTTCTTGAGATATATTTTGAGTCCGAAAAATATATTTTGAGAATAATCTATTAAAATTACACCAAGAGTAAACTTGGGCTCACTCTTGTGTGTAGGAAAATTGGATCCAATTTTGTGTTCTTATGTCTACACTTTTATTGTTGTATAATTTAATATTTAAAGGGTCCTTGTCACCTAATAGTTGTGATGCAATCACAATTGTTGTGATTGCAAAGTGTAAGCATGGGCTCACTCGTGTGTGGAAGTAAATTGGACCCAATTTTATGTTCTTATTCCTACTCTTTTAGATTTGTATAATTTAATATTTGAAGGGTCCTTGTCGCCCAAGAATCATGATTTTTGTTTTAACTCCTTCATCAAAGATAGAGAATCTCTTTATCGCATGAGGCAATATATTTTCATTTCCTTCCATGAATCCAATCAATCTTTACTAGCCTTCATTCTTGGAAGTGGTCAACTAAGATTTTCTTCTCGTTTTGGATTATTATTTATAATGTATCTTGTGTGTGATATATCACCTTCTTTAGATCTTGAGAATGACGTGCTTCTAAGCAAAGTCCACAAATGAGACATGCATAATTCCCACTTGTAGCAAGGCTTGTATTACATGTCTAATAAAGTTAGTATATTTAGCTTTTCAATCTTTATATATATATATATATATGTATGTATGTATGTATATATGTGTGTGTGTATATGTATATATATGTGTGTATATATATATATGTGTGTGTATATATATATGTGTGTGTGTGTATATATATATATATGTATGCTAAAATCTAGGTAAGCACTCTCCATATAGCTTGGAAATCGCGTATGGTACTCCACATGAATATTTTCCTTATGTTGGCTAACCTAGAGCAATTAGACATATCATGTATAAAAATGCTTATCCATGATGTTTGGAGTTCATCTATTAATGGTTCTTAATACACATCCAAGTTTTACACTACGTACTTTTTTGTACTTTTCAAGTACTAAAAGACCAAGGAAGAGATTTCGCTTCTTAATGGGATGTTATAATTTATCAATACCATTGGCCATGTACTCCTTCATGTGGAATGCAAACCATATGGATTTTAATTACATCAACTACTAGATCAAGATGTATACATTAAGGCTGCTTCTTAAATTCAGGCCATGTCTCCTCGATGTGTCTCCACATAGCATTGAAATCATCTATGGATTGATTTTCAACATGCCATGTCATTAGCTTTTCTATGGATTTGTACTTAAACATGTGTTTTATCCTTGGAGTTATTGAAAAATACCTTAAAATCTTGCAAGAAATGTCTCCATGAAGCATGGGAATCTTGATGATACCATCTATGGATTGATTTTCAGTATGCCATGTCATTAGCTCTATTATGGATTTGCACATGTGTTTTTTTTCGAGAACACTTAAATACTTAAAAAAGTGTTTTATCCTTGTTATTATTGGAAACTACCTTAAAATCTTGTAAGAAATTTCTTCACATTATAAATCTTGTCTATATCTATGAGTGCATATTTTGGACACGTGGACACTTCCATATTCTCTCCACAAAATAGCTCATAATCATATGGAAATGTACACTATTGTAATTCGTACCCAAAGAAATTAACATCTTTAGAGTGATGTAATTTTTTTTCCGTAGATGCACCATTACAAGAACACTAGTCCCTATATATTTAAGATGATTTACATCAAAAATGTAATTTTACTAATTAGATTATTAATATTTGCAGCCCTTTTAATAGTCTGGAAGAATTTTAAAAAAGAGAACATTAAAAATTCAATCATTGGATTTGTAATTTTGACTAACCACCACATTCTACTAATGTTTCACTATTTAACACTCTTTTTATCTACAAGATTGATCATTTTAAGTGGTAGTTATTGTGGGTACAAAAAATGGCATATATTATGAGACTTTAAAGAGCTTGAAATATTTAAAGAAAATAAACAAATAGCTTAATTTGTTTTCAAAAAATCAAGTTAAGCTCTACATTATGTAAAGATCTAAGGTCCGACACACAGGACAATCTCATACGAGTTTATATCATTTTATGGAATCAGTCCAAATTTGGGACATGTTATATACATTGACGTTATACCTAAGGAAATGAGGACTTTTGACTATTTAATGCGTAATCAGATTATGCAACTATATTTCAAAATTTTCATATGATGTTCCAACAAAAGAACTT
Source organism: Cibotium barometz (assembly GCF_041138505.1). Classification (NCBI taxonomy): domain Eukaryota; kingdom Viridiplantae; phylum Streptophyta; class Polypodiopsida; order Cyatheales; family Cibotiaceae; genus Cibotium; species Cibotium barometz. Next base: position 12,581,535 of record NC_141058.1, read on the forward strand.
GAAAGGAAATTCCTTTGTTAGCTAGGTGAGATTAGCCACTAAAGGTAAACGAATGTTTGTTTTTTTATTGTTTACAGGGTACTTGAGTGAACAAAACTAGGCACCCTGATGTTGCAACTATCTTTCGATTGGGTTGTAATCCAATGTAGTCTATATCATTCACATCCTAAGTAGAGATAATTATTGAGAGAGCAAGATATATATAGAGAGAGAGTTATAAAAATACACAATAGTAAAAGCAATATCAACATAATACAAAGCATTGAATTGTAAAAGTAGAGAGTAAACAATATTATTTGTCGCAAATTTGATTATAATTTGATGGCATATGTCTACTTGTGTGCTTTGAATAAGGAGATTTGATGGTGATCTAAAAGGAGATTTGATGGTGATCTAAAAAGTCTCTAGATGAAGGATATCTTTCTAACAAGAGTTCTTGAACAAAACAAACTCGATGTGAACTAAGGCTAATGAACTAGTTTTTATATAGTACCAAAGGTCGGTATGGATGTCGGCCAACCCATAACTTGAACAAAAATAACCAACCAGCTATATCATCTGACTATGATCATATTAGACAACAACAAAGTCCGATAGGGATCTTACACAACTTCCATGATCATCTGAGACTATCTGGACGCTCATAGATGCTCCGTAACCCGAGAATAATGTATCCTTTATTTACTCTCCAGTACTCACTAATGCAGTCACATAGTCCACACAAGCATGTATCCTACTTGATAGAGTGCAAAGTCTACATAACCCATCTCCTAACCATATGGCCACACTTGGCCACCATCCACTGTCTAAACTGGGAACTGATGTGGGTGCACTTGGGTGTTCATTATAGCTTCTCATAAAGGGGGCCTTACAAAAAATAGAGCACATTGGTCAGGTATAGAAACAACACTTAGGTGGAGCACAGAGCAATTGCTTTTCTAATAAGAGTTTGTATGTGAAAGAATGTGCGCAAGTGAGAAAGGTGTGTGAGAGAGAGCGTTTGTGAGTGACAGAGGTGTGTGAGAAAGAGTGATTGAGAGAGCCATTAACATACCAAATCAAAGTTTCCTATGTGTTGCAATATACATATATCCAACTCTCTATATCATTCGACATGTTGGATGGTGATTTGTCATTCCCTTCCAGTTAAGTACTTGTAATTTTGTGTGTGCAAGGACATTGTACTCTGTCTGACAACAACCACTCAATTTTTGTCATTCCGTTGTAGTTTCTTTGTTAATACTAATGTTTTCTTGTTTATTTAGGTTCTTTGTTTTGAGGTTGTCTTTGTTGATGCTTAGAAGCAACCAAGCTCTCTATAGAAGTAAGCAAGCCTTAAAAACACCATATTTTCTCATGACATACTCCTCAGTACCATGGGAGCATTTGTTTTATTGTTTTATGCACTCTTTATACTCTATGTATAATATTTGAGTATGTAGTTAAGATTGCATAAGAGAAAAAAACTACATGCATAAGACTATGCATAGAGTCTATTACACATGCATAAGACTCTATGCTCTGAGTCTTATGCATACAACTATCCTTCAAGCCTATGAAAATATTCCATGTGAAGCGTCTATACATAAGACTGTGTTTGTATAATACAGGTTCCGCGAAAACCACATCTTGACAATGTGCGACACACACTTCGGTATTTGAGGGCCACTATTGATTATGCATTGTTTTATGCAAAATGTGTACCATTGGAGCTATATGGGTACACAGATCAGGTAGCATCTCAAACAGGAGATCTACCAGTGGATTTATGTTTTTGTTAGGGAGTGCTACTGTGACATGGAGCAGCCCACAGTTGCCTTGTTGAGCACAGAGGAGCTGTAGACAATGGCAGCATGTGAGGTAGCTTGGTTACGCAAGCTACTTCTAATTTGGGTTGCATGTGGAGAGAAAGGTTGTCATATATTGTGACAATCTTAGTAGCATAAAGTTGGCCAGGAATCCAGTTTTCCATGCGCGGACGAAACACATTGAGGTACTACACCACTTCATGAGAGAGAGAGTCTTGGGTGTGGCAGGCAACATCGACTTGGCCTACATCAGCACATAGGATCGGGTTGCTAACATCTTCACAAAGGCCTTGGGAGCTGAGAAGCTCTGCAGATTTTGAGATATGCTTGGAGTTCATGAGCTGGAGTTGAGCTTGAGGAGGAGTGTTGAGATGGCAAGCTCAACATGAGGTGACACTCACGAGGTGCCTGCATGACCATTCGACATTTATATCACTGGCGAGTTTAGTAGCTGTGGCACCAACATATCTTCGCAGAGATTCTACAGCTGGACTACACGGAGTAGTCCACATCTACCCACTCCTCTCAGAGTGTTCACATTATGGATCGCTAGTATATACTCTATTATGTGTGTTATTCACTTTATCTTTTTTGTAGACCTCTTTTGTTGTGTGAAGAAGAAGAAGAATTTCCAGCCTCACCTTGTGTGTTCTCTTCTAGGGTTTGTGTGAGTATGTATGTGCTTGCAAGAGCTCAAGCTCTCTTCTCCCTTGTATCTTTTCACCACAAATGAACTGCAAAGACTGATGATCTTTAAAGTATAAATAATTGCATACAACTCTTTCTCTTGAACTGGATATCTAGTTTGTGAATTATTGAGTTTCTTACTCTTGAAGGCCACAAGCTTCCCATCCTCGAACAAAGCTGCGCCTACCACAAAATCACTAGCATCAGTCTCTACAATGTAAGGCCTACTAGAATCTGATAAGGCTAACACAGGAGCATCTTGAACTTTATATTTGAAAGTATTGAAAGTTTCTTGTAGCTTCTCATTCCACTCAATTGGAGATTTAGACTTCTTATTTTTACCCTTAAGAAGGTTGGTAAAAGGCACTGTCAACTTCGAATAATCCTTGACATATTTTCAAACAAATACCACAAAACCTAAGAAATATCTTAACTGCTTGACCGTGTGCGGAACTAGCCATTCCAAAACCTTTTGGATGCGATCCAAATCTATACTTAAGCTATATAGAGAGATCTTATGACCCAAGTATAACAATTCCTTTTTAAAGAAATCACACGTAGATAATTTACAATACAATTTCTCCTTCTTGAGTCTTCCTAGAATCTCTTTAAGATGATTCTCATGCTTATCCAAAGTTTTATTGTATATCAAAATATCATCTACGAAAATCACCATGCACTTTCGTAACAAATCCCGAAATATATCATTCATCATCTGTTGGAAAGTTATGGTGCATTAGTGAGACCAAAGGGTAACACTAAAAATTCATAATAGCTATAACGTGTCCTAAAAGTAGTTTTAGGAACATCTTCCTCTGTAATACGGATTTGATGATAACATGTTTCCACCACTTGGCCATTCTACAGTCCATAAGAACCCAAGATCAGATTCTACCATTTGGTCAACCTAGACTCCCAATTAAAAACAATGGTACAAGAGATTGTATATTTTAATTGTAACTTTGTTAAGACGTTTATAATCAATACACATCTGCCAGGTACCTTGATCTTTTTTCTTAAAAAGGAGAATTCGTGCACCCCAAGGAGACTTACTTGGTTTAATTTGACCCATTAATAAGTTCTACACATGGCACTAACTCAATCTTATGGTCCACTTATCGTTTAGGAGGTAATCCACGAGGTAACTCATCAGGAAGTAGATCCTAAAATTCAGTCTTAATGGAATTTAACACTTCACTTTCTTAAACATCCATAGAAACAATGTTTACATCAAAATGAACACATGAAGACACTAGATCTGTAACCAATTGAAAAAGTTCATAGTTTTAAAACAAATCCATTAACTCAAGATCATTAATAAAAGTTTCCTTGGGTACAACAATGTTTTCCTTAAGAACAAGGTTTACATTGTGATGGAAAGACAACATCAAATGTTTGACTCAATCAACAGAAAAATACTTATTTTTTTTCTGAAACCATTCCATCCCTAGAATCATGTCTACATGACCCAAGCTCATGACATGAAAATCAAGACTATTTGAGTAAAATTGGATGGCTAACAGTAGTTTTGACTCCTTCTTGTCTCAAAATTGGACTTGTCCTCCAGCCATCCTGACCTTGTACATGTGATCATTCTATGTGGTTTCCAGCTTCATCCTCTGTACCACAATGTTGTCAATAAAATTGTGAGTACTACCAGGATCAAATAAAATATGAACCTGATGTCTATTTATTGATTCATAAATACGAAATAATTCATTTGGACCAAAAATGTCTTTACTAAAAGTACAATATGAACATTGGCTTTCCTTCAAGATAGGAAGGAGATGGGAAGAAGAGTTGAAGGGATTAGGTGGTGAAGTCAACTGAGAAGAGAAGCTTTTAGGTTCTTCTTCTCCCATACTCATTCGTGCACAGACGAGGGGGGGGGATTTTTTTATCTGCCACAGGCAGCAGCCTACGTCTCCTTATTTTCTTCAATATATATATATATATATATATATAATCTTTATAAAGCTTTGATTCAGAGATTTTAAAAAAAAATTTGTAGCTTCTTCTTCTCTAGCACAGCCCGGTGTGGGAGGGGGAGGGTTCTCCATTGCAGGGCAGCCTACAAAGCCCCTCGTTTTTCTTCAAAAAAGAAAGATTTAAAAAAAGTTTATTTAAAGCTTTTAATAAAGTTTTAATGGATTTTAATCAAAGGTTAATTACTCTTTGATTAAAGTTTTTCAAAAAAGAAAAAAAAATCTTATTTCATGTTATTTGTTTGCAAAAAAATCATGATGAGCTCTTTTGACCTTTGGGGTCCAATTTTTTTAACCTTTTCAATTTTGGTATTTTTTGTCTTTTCATTTTCCAGTAACCCTTGACTTTTCGTATTTTGGGATAACCTTTCGGGTTTTGGATTTTTTGATTGTTCGTATTCTAATGCATTCGACGTGCATAAATGTTTTTAAGAAAATTTAAAAATTTATGAAAAATTAGATAAAGGTTATTTCAAAATTTTTGAATATCCGGGTTTTGTGATCAACATGTGGTGTGTCCGTTCGGACGCCCGTGAGACCGTTCAAATTCTTATAAAAAAACTTTTTTTAAACCCATAAAATTAGTAAATTTATTAAAATTATAAATTTTAATTGGATTTGAGAATTGTTGGGTGGAATTGAAAAATTTTGTATTTGATGAGATTCTCGGGGTAATTTTTTAAATTACCAAAAAATAGAAAAATTTAGAAATTATTTTATAAATCATAGAAATTGGTATTTTTAAAATATCAATTGTATTTTGGTAAATTTTATTGCTAATTATTTTTGGAAAAATTAAGATTTGGAGTGCCATAAGATAGAATCTGGTGGATTTCAAAATAGTAAATTTTGAGGTCCTTGAAAAATAGAAAAAATTAAGGAAAAATCATGATAATTTTTTTTTGTTGAGAATTTAATATTTTCGGGGGTTATCTAGTGTTGAAGTATATTTTTTTACGTGCTAACATTAGATAGATGCGGATTATTCACGTATAATTAATGCGAGTATACCTCGTATTTATAGTTGTTTCCATTTGGTTAATTCTAGATGGTGTTTTCATGATTTTTTTATCGTTGCTTAGCCATCGAAATGCTAATTAAAGCATTTTTTTCTTATGTGCAGTCAGCTCTAGCGAATTGATTTGCTAGATCATTTTGGTCAAAAGAGGGCAAGTGAAGTTGAATTCGAGTGAATTATGATTTTTAAAGAATTTTATTACAATGGCTCATATTGACTGAGTCAATGACAATGTTGATGAGATTAGTGATCATCCCAACTTGGGTGGGGAAGATCTAAAATTTCAAGTTGAAGAAAAGGAGACTGTTGGAAAGAGCAAATTTTTGGAAGTGACAGAACGTCTTGAGGAAACTATTGCCAAATCTCATGATGAGATAGAGTCACTAAAGATGTAGATTAATATTTTGACTTTACAAAAAGCTCTTTTGGTGTGGCACCTCCTGCTCCTACCAAAGCAGTTGCTCTGTCGTTTACACCAAAAGTGTACAGCGGCGAGAAAAAGAAGAAGACTCAAGAATGTGTAGATGTCTGGCTCAATAGGTGGACTACACATTTTGCCTTTAATCCATTCACAGATGCGCAAAAGCTACAGATGGTGCAGGGTTTATTGAAAGGAAAGGCACTAACTTGGTGGAAGGATCTCAAAGATGATTCCATTTCCACTACTTGTTTGGCAAAGTTTTCAGGAAGCTTTTAAAAAAGATTTTGTCCAACCAGAGGATGAATTTGAAATAATTTTCAAGCTTGTTTTAAAAATAGCATGGAAAATCAGTCTTTTGACAATTATGTGTAGAAATTTAGACAATTAGCTGCCAAAGCCAAATCTGATGATCATACCTTGTGTGGGATTCTCATCAATGGTCTAGCTCATGATTATCAGTACGAGGTAAAGAAATGCAAGGTCAAAATGACTGAGGATGCTATTCAGTCAGCTCGACAATGCTAGCAAGAAGCAGAAATTTGTGAGCAAGGATAATATCACATGTTTCAAATGTAGTAAGGAAAAGGGACACACAAAGAAATTATGTCCTTTAAATAGAGCTACAGCACCTTCGGCACCTAGACAAAAGGCGGCACCGACGAAGAAGTTCATACCAAAGAAATCTGTACACATTACAGAACTTTAAGGTAAATTTTCTGAAGTCAATGGTATTTCCATGCGAAAGAGAAAAATTGAAGAAAAATTCCAATAAGATAGATAGAAACTATGTCACACGAATTTTCCCACAACATCAATATGTCATCCAAGTTGAGAAGCACCACGTTCCAACTGCCATATTGACGTTTCCAATGCATAGACCACCAAAACAAACTAAAAAATAATATTTTTTTACTTAGGAAATGTTTAAAATTTACTTAAAAATGCTAAATTTTTTGGAATAATGAGAGAAACATAAGAGGAGAAAAACATCAAAAATTAACTAGAGACCGCTCTGATACCAATGTTAAAACCCTAATGATCTCTCTAGCTAATAACCATGCAAAACATGCATGAACTAGGCATATACTCATCCACCCAACCACCCCTGAGCCCAAGGGTACACACATAAATACAATGAAGAATCACATATCTTACCTTAGTGTCCCATACCACCAAGCGATACGACTTCACTCCAGCAGCACTTGGCTCTAGTTCAAAATGGCAAGAGAGTAGAAACAATGCTCTACACAAGAAAACCTCCCTTAAGAATGCCCCATGCCCCTATTATATAGGAGAGCCCTCAAGTGACTCTTGACTCTCCATCTCTATGTGTGACCCTTGGTTGCTTGACCCTAACCTCAACCCAACGTTAGACCTAATCCTTGTCCTACTAGAGCATGTTCCCATGCTCCCATGTTCACATGCCTAGGGTGGGTTAGCCTCCTATTATATGCACATATAATGTGCACATAACATATAGCCACCTCCCCAACTCTACCTTAGAAGGGGTCCACCAGGATAGAAAACAAAGACGCTACACATGAAAAAGAGCCCCGCTTGATTTCTGACTAGCTCTTCATTTAGCTTCAAACATACCTTCTCCTTTGACCGAGAACAAAGTTTATCGTTTAGCCAATCGGGAACATACTTCTTCTTGGAAAACTCAACCTCCGCCTCCTCTCTGTGTCGCTAACTCTTCCTTAGCATCAAGCTCCCAATCCCCCCATCCACTCGAGCCCTCCACACCATCTTGGTGCCACAAAGTGGGTGACCTTGCCATGAAGTCCCATCTCGTCGACCACCCGCCGACGTACGGGATGCATGCAATCACACGTGCGAGATGAAATCTAACACAAACCCACTATGCCACTCCTCCTCACACATGTCCCCATTGCTCACTACGCTCCAACCTCAGAGTAGATTCTATGACTATTATCATATTAAGGGGACCCTATTAGTGATTAGGTGTGGATAGTATTGGATCATCATATCGGCATAATCTAAGAAGAGAAAAAGTGAAAGTTAATTAGCACCAATGACAAGATAATGACAATACTAGATAGTCGAACACACACAATTTCCATTAGGTGCAAGACCTTTTAATAGGTTGAGGTACATCTTCATTAGCTCATGGCTTAGCTTATCTTTATCTAAACATGACCTAATCATCTTCTTTGATTCTAGGTCAACCTCCCCTTGATTTGAGGCCCATTCAATGGTAATGTTGATTGGACTCTTTTGTACACATCACATGCCCACTTGCTCCCCACTTGCTCCCCACTTGTAGCAGGCGCCTTATTCCTCAGAAGCCACCATGCCTGGTGAACACCTTTTTAGATTTACACTACTTCCTAACATTTACCAATGTGATTTCTCATAACCCTAGTAACACTTATATCTCTAAGGTGCATACTCCCCGGCATCATTTCCAAGTACCCTTCCTGCACCACTGATAGTAACTTGCTATGGTGGTCCACTAGAGGTGCCTCTTGGCATATAATGTTGATTTTGACTTGGGACTTTAAACTCTAGCTAAGAATAGGGTTACAAGTAGAGGTGAGAGTCATACCCTCATTACATTCTTTTAGAGGTTCCCAACCCTCTCCTCCACATAAGGTGAGAAAGTGTCTCCTCCTCATAAGATGAGAAACCATCTCTGGTTTTCGATGCTTCATATCTTTATCCATGAGCTTTAGGCTCTATGCTCTCACTATATTAATGGGTGCTTTTACTATTCAAATGTAGTTTTTGTCTCAACAAGCTATTACTGAGGTAAGTCCCATATCCTCATCTGATTCTTTTTAAAATGCATAAAGCTTTATTTTCTATGCATATGCATTATGGGATTTTCGATACTTGTGATTATGCATTAAGCTTTATACATAAGCTTATGCACAAGCTTTACGCTTATATATAATCTTATGCATAGGCATAAAGCATAAGCATTAAGTTTACTCATATATGTTTTGTTTTTCATAAGGTTAGATTGGTATTGAACCTTAACCTCAGCTTCTCAACCTCAAGGTAAGAGCATTTATCTTTCATAACCCCTTCGTTTATCTATTGATGGCGCACTCACCGGTGCTTGGAAGCATTTTTTTCTTATGCATATACTTTTAAACAAAATCATAAAGCCTTACACATAATAATTCCATAAAGTTTTATGCATATTATCTATACAGCATAATGCATAAGCTTTATGTTTAGGGCTTTAATACATATGCATAAAGCTATATGTATAAAGCTTATGGATAAATCTTTATGTATTAAGCTTAAGCACATGTATTAAGCTTATGTATAAAGCTTAAGCATATATATTAAGCTTATGATAAAGCTTAAGCACATGTATTAAGCTTATGCATAAAGCTTTATGTATAAGCTTAATACATAATTATTTATGTATTAAGCTTAAGCATATATATTAAGATTATGCATAAGCTTTACACATATGGCTTTATACAATAAAGATTTAAGTTTATGGCTTAATACATATGCATGAAGCTTATGCATAAAAATTATATATTGAAAAGATGCAGGTGGGAAGAGAGCTTGAGCTCTTGCAAGCACACACACACTCACAAAACCCTAATAGAGAACACACAAGGTGAGAGGCTGAAAATCTTCTTCTTCTTCACTTAACACTCAACACACCATATACAAGATAAGAGTACACACAATATGAAAGGTACTCAACCAAATACATACACGGGTTCTCTATAGTGTGAACCCAACTAAATGAGCTGGCGCTATAACTATGCCAGTCTCTAGAATGGCTGTCACACAGCCTGTCATCCCACTGGCCGCATATCACCCATGATCTCACCAACCATGCCAGTGGTGTAAGTGTGGGGGCTATCCCCCAGGTGGGTCATCAGTGTCCACCGCCTCACTAGACGAGCTCGATATCTCAACACTCCCCCTCGAGCTCAACTCCATCTCATGTACACCAAGCGAAGCCCTGAATCTGCGGAGCTTCTCTGTACCCAATGCTTTGGTGAAGATGTCAGCTATCTGATCCTGTGTGCTGACATAAACAAGGTCAAGGTCTCCTGCGAAGACCTTCTCTCTGACAAAATGGTAGTGGACCTCTATATGCTTCGTGCGAGCATGAAAAATTGGGTTCCTGGCCAACTGTATACTGCTAATGTTGTCACAGAAAATGACAACTTGTCTATCCACTGATAGACCCAAATCTGCAAGTAGCTTTCTCAACTAAGCTATCTCACATGCTGCCATAGCAGATCCTCTGTACTCGGCCTCTGTAGTACTGGATAGAGCAACCGTAGGCTGCTTCTTGCTGCTCCAAGTCACAGCAGCACTCCCCAAAGAAAACATGAAGCCACTAGTAGATCTTCTATCTGAGATACTACCAGCCCAATCAGCATCTTTGTACCCATGTACACACATCTCTGTCCCAGTTTCATAAAACAGTCCACAATGCAAAGTAGATCTCACATACCTCAGTATGCGTCTCAATGCATCCAAATGCGGTTTCCGTGGAACCTGCATAAACTGACTCACCAACCCAACAACATAGCTCAAATCCGGTCTGGTGATTGTCATGTAGATCAAACTTCCTACTATGCACCTATACATAGTAGGATCCTCCAAAATCTCAGGCTTTCTTCAACCTGCAAACATGCTCGGGGTGACTCACATCCTCATAACCAGGTGGCTGCAACATATACACCTCTTCCTGCAAATCCCCATGCAAGAATGTATTCTTTACATCCATCTGATGTAAAGACCATTGCTTTGACGTAGCCACTGCTATCACAACTCTCACTGTTGCCATCTTGGCAACTGGGCTGAAAGTTTCCTCATAATCAATGCCATATGTCTGTGCATACCGTTTGGCTACCAATCTAGCCTTATACTTGTTTATGCTTTCATCACTGTTATGTTTTACTTTGTACACCCACTTGCATCCAATGGCTTTCTTGCCTTCAGGCAATTGCACTAAATCCCAAGTCTCATTTCAATATAGTGCATCCATCTCCTCATCCATAGCTTTCTCCCAACACACATTTCCAACAGCCTCATCAATGCATGTGGGCTCTACAACCTGCACAACTTTTGCCACATGTATGCATAGTGATGTGCCACATAACCATCATAAGTAAACCTCTGCACAGGGTTTTTCACTCTCCCAGATCTTCGCAGCTTTTCATTCATGGCTTCCATAGCCTTCTTTACACCAGGTGTTCTCATAGCTGGGATCCCAAGCTCCTCATCAAGGCTCATCTCTGAGCCACTAGACTCTCCATCAACATGAGAATGCCCTGCAGAAATGTCAGGCATACTGAGGGGCTCAACCACTTTCTCTTTGCCTTTACGTGATGTACTAATCACATTTGCAGGACTAGTATTATGATGCAGCCTGCCACTCCATGGTCTATCAACTAACCCAGTAGATGAGGACTCTCCTGGTCCACTCAAAGACTGTGATTGCTGACTTGCATTCTGTGCAACCACACTTCCACTCACATCAGCCCTAACAGCTTCTTTTTCAGCAGCATACCAGCTGCTCATCTCATCAAAGACATCTCTGCTTACCCTCAACTCACGTGTAGCAGGGTTATAACACCTATATCCCTTTTGCTCAAGGGAATATCCAATAAACACACATTTTTCAGCTTTTGGATCCAGCTTAGTTCTCAGCTCATCTGGCACATGCACATATGCAATGCATCCAAAGACTTTCAGATGAGACAAATCAGGTTTTCTGCCAGTAAACCTCTCCTCTGGAGTTACATCATGTATGGCTGCAGTTGGAGTCCTGTTTATGATGTATACTGCTGTAGAAATAGCCTCAGCCCAATAGCTATGCAGCATATTCTTCTCTTCTATCAATGCTCGCGCAATCTCAGCAATGTGCCTGTTTTTTCGCTCAGCAACTCCATTTTGCTGCGGAGTGTATCTGCATGTAAATTGTCTCTGAATACCATTCTTCTTCAAAAATTCAGAGAACTCATTGGAGAAGTACTCTCCCCCTCCATCTGACCTTAGGCACGTTACATATTTCCCTGTTTGCTTTTCAACCAAAACTCTGAAATTCTGAAAGTGAGTGAACACCTCACTCTTCTCCTTCATGAAATATACCCACACTTTCCTTGTGTGGTTATCAATGAATGTCACATAATACCTGCAGCCTCCCATAGACATGGTCTTCGTAGGACCCCATACATCTGAATGCACAACATCTAGTGCATTTCTGCTCACATATCTGTTACGTGGAAATGCATGCTTTGTTTGCTTTCCAAATTGGCATGCTTCACATATTCTCTGCAGATCTTCCACTTTAAACTTTGGCAGCCCCTGTCACAATTCCTTTAGTATGCATAGACTTCATTCTCTGCACATTCACATGTCCAATTCTTTTATGCCAAATATCTGTGTCTGTAACAATTCCTGAACCATTTGCAAACATCGCAGCACTCATTTCAGGTATGTCTACATTCAACGTAAACATTTTGCCCACTCTGTTGCCTTTTACAACTAACCTGCACTTGTCTTTAAAGTCTTCAACATAACAACCATCAGGGTTAAACCAAACCTGCAAACCCTGCTCAAGGCCAACTGAAACCAGATTCTTTGTTATGTTTGGAACGTGTACATATGCAAGGTACTTCACTTTGCCATCCTGCATACACAATGACACATCTCCAACATGGACAATTGGATGAGCAGCGTCATCTCTTGTTTCCACAAAACCTAGTCTTTCAAGGTTTTTCATCTCCTTGAACCACTCCCCATGACTTGTCATGTGGTTCGAAGCACCTGAATCCACATACCATGCATCATCTTTTTGTGCTGCTTCAACATTTTCAGACATGGCATTCACGACATGCTACATAACAAACAACCTTTCATTATCCTCATTATTTCTGCTTGAGGATGCATAGTTGTTTTGCTGCACTTTCCCATTTTGCATGTCAGCCTGCTTCTTATAACATTCTGCTTGCACATGTCCAGGCTTACCACAATAAAAGCATTCACGTGCATCATTATATTGCCTTTGTCAATTTCCACGTCCTCTTTGACTTCCCATGCCTCTGAATTTGCCCCTTCCACCTGTGTGTTGTTGATGTTATTGTTGTGTATTCTGGGACTGTTGTTACTGCTGCTGCTGGTCATAATTCTGATTACCTATTTGGCTACCTCCTTGACCGCATCCACGGCCTCCTCTACCTCGTCCTCTTCCTGAACTTGTGTAGAAGGCTTGTTGCTCTAAACTATTTTTTTTTTGTGAAGACTGTTGGTCTTCACCCAAGCTCTTCTCTTCTATAATCAGCATAGACACCAAATCTGTAAAGTTGGGAATGTTTTTTCGAGTTTGAATAGACGTCTTGAACGCCTTGTATTGTGGCCGGAGACCACGTAGACAGACTTCCACCTTGTCATCATCATCTACTGACACACCAATAGATGCAAGGGATTCCACAATACCCTTTATCTTCAATGCATAGTCATTCACAGACATGCTCTTTTTCTCCACAGTATGAAGTTCATTCTTTAACTGTATCTTACGTGCCTTGGTATTTGTTTCATAGAGTTTTACCAAGGTGTCCCACGCCTCCTTAGGGAACTTGGCATCCTAAATGTGCCCAATCATGGTGTCCTGTATACTAATGGTGGAGAGCCAATACATAACTTTTCTGGCTCCTTGGTTCCAGTCTTTAAACTTTTTCACATCTGCAGTAGTCGGATTTATGTCGGGTATCTCCGGTGCCTTTTCATGCTCACCTTCTATGTAGTCCCAATAGCCCTTTCCCATCAAGAAATTCATCAACCTGAACCTCCAAGCATGGAAGTTGTTCTTATCAAGCTTCTCAACCACAATCTGGGTTATGCCATCATTTGACATCTTGCCAGACACACAAATTTACCAGAAACAGCACTCTGGTTTGTCCTGCACAAACTGCTGTATTTTTTGCAGTGGTACTGTAGTACTCTCAAATGTCACAACCAGTGACTTCAATATGCATACATACACCCAATGGCAACTATTGACCTTTTTGCAGCACACAGTGTCTGCACAGCCAATCTGTCTTCTTGCAGTTCTTAAAGCAGAGTTCTGCAGAGAATCGATGACTTACCCGTAGTGCTCAAAATTGCCTGCTTTCTGAAAAACGGATGTCCAGACGCGCCCGAAACGCGTTTTCGGCCCAAAAAATTTCGTCCGATAGGACATTCTAGTTGCCCTATAGCTTTACTCCCGCGAAGAAAGCTCCTCAACCAGAGGTCGTTTGCCGGTGCCTCCCGTAGAGCTCCCGACAAGGGTGTAGTCACCAACACAAATAGGGAAGAGTAGTTGAAGCTCTTACCCTCGTACCGCTTCGTGTGGTTCTCTTGCTTGCAGTTCAGCCCTTAGCATGAACCAGGCTCTGATACCATGAAAAGATGCAGGGGGGAAGAGAGCTTGAGCTCTTGCAAGCACACACACACTCACAAAACCCTAATAGAGAACACACAAGGTGAGAGGCTGAAAATCTTCTTCTTCTTCACTCAACACTCAACACACCATATACAAGATAAGAGTACACACAATATGAAAGGTACTCAACCAAATATATACACGGGTTCTCTATAGTGTGAACCCAACTAAATGAGCTGGCGCTATAACTATGCCAGTCTCTAGAATGGTTGTCACACAGCCTGTCATCCCACTGGCCGCACATCACCCATGATCTCACCAACCATGCCAGTGGTGTAAGTGTGGGGACTATCCACCAGGTGCGTCATCAGTGTCCACCGCCTCACTAGACGAGCTCGATATCTCAACATATATAAGTACAAGCTTATACATAAGCTTTATAGTTAAGCTTTATGCATGAGATTAAGGCATATATTTTAAGCCATGAGCATAAAGCTTTATTGCATAAAGCCATATGAATAAAACTTATATGCTTCAATGGTTTCCTAATCGTATCTCTTCTCCAATGTAGGATGTGGTTTCTTGCTTTCATTTCATCGATGTGGCCAAGGTGGGAAGATGCAAACAATGAGGTTTATTGTTCTAATCTTGCCATTTCAGCTTCAATACAATGAGGTTTTGCATTTATTTCTCTATAGAATGCAGGGACATCGTAAGAGTTGCTACTCCTTTCAGAGGAGCAACACCATCACTGCCCCAAACACCTGCTCTATTTACTAGTCCTCCAAACTATCCATCGAAATTCTTGGAAAGGATTCCAAGCATGTAATGATGAGGTTGAAAAATCGGATTATTGCCACCATGGTGGCAGGGTTGTGGAGCAGTTGAAGGAAAGGTAGCAGTGGGTGAGGGTGGCATTAGGGAAAGGTGGTGGACTTGCTGATGTTGAGGGTATATTGGTTAGCTGCTTGGGGAGGCCCACATGGAGATGGAGGGTTGGGAGGGGTGACGGAGGTGTGGGTGAGGGAGGAGGAGACGGAATTGGAGGTGGCGTTGAGGGGATGGTGGGAAAAGGGGTAGGGTGGCAGTTTAAGAGGTGGGGGGTGTCGAGGAGCAGTGGTGGCTACCAGTAAGGGGAGGCGTGACAACTCAGGCATGTTTGGGATTGGTGATGTGGTGGGGGGAGAGGCCGATGAGGAGGAAACTAGGAGGTGGGGGGGATCATTTGGGGGCTTTTTGTTGTCATCCCCTCCATCATCGTTGTCACAGTTGGAGTCGTCAGAGTCACAACTACAGTGTTTAGAGTAAAAGAAGGCCCGAGATTCTTATGCCTCATCGGGGGAGATGTCAAAAGGGTATGCCATGTGGGAATCATCAAATTGCATGATCTCGGTGATGGCAAGAGGACTTGTAGATGGAGGTAACACCTATGGTAAAGTACTAAAAGCCCATAAGGGAAGTAAGGTGGGAGCTCTGATCAGTAAAGAGATTTGTACACCCAGTAGACTATTTCCCAACCTTGCTTCTCGAGGAGGTGAAGGGCTGCAGTAGATTTTGAGGTGGGATAAGGGTATGGGTAGAGGCCGTGGGGAATCGAAAGGTCAATTGTGGCATCATCATCAGTGGCCTACCCATACCGCATAAGATTTGCCTAGTTAATAAGGCTTGCAAATAAGGGCATGGATGGGAAGTGTTAAGAGTGATGTAGGATCAAACAATGAGATTTGTGTTTGGAAGAAAAGGGTGACTAGAATGGGAATGGAGTCAGAGGGAAGTTTGCTAAGGAGATAAGAGAGTGTGGCGGGGGATATGGGGTTGTTGAAGGAAAATATTGGGTCGGATCACATTGAGGTTGAGGGCACGGTATTGGAGGTCGAGGAGCTAGTGAGGGTTTTGCAGGGGGACGGCAAGGTGCGGGAACTCCATTTTGGCAAGGTCCATGAGGGCATCGACCATTATCTCGATTGCACTTGGTATCGGCCAAAAAGGTGGGGGTGGAGGTTGAAGTGCTCGGGCTTCTGTAGCCTACAACAAGAGAAGCTGGGAATCCTTCTAGAGGAAGGTAATTTTCACCACCTATTTGTACTTGCTAAAGGAAAGACAAAGGCGGTTGCATTTGGCCTCTTCATGTGCAGCTCTCCACCGAAGCTCTTGGGTTTCATTTTGTGGGCGAGGGAGAGGGATTAGGTGGCATTGTGGGTAGCCTCTTAAGCTTCCTGGAGTTGTTTTTGTTGAATCACTGATGATCGTGGCAAGGGTGGCTTCTTGATCCACTAGGTCTGCATGGAGGCGTTGGTTAGAAAGGGTGGCTTCTTGGAGGCTCTCGTGGGTTTTCTAGTCGACCTTTCCTAGGAGCACTTATTGATGGGGGGACAATTGTCACCTCTTCTCGTTGTTGCTGACATTGCATATAGTCTATCATCGAGGTGACTAGCTCATGGGCGATGTTAGAAAAGCCCTGTGTGCAAAATTTGGGGTGGCTCCATGGGTGGATTTGATGCCCTCTGAGTAGGCAGCTATGGAGCGAAAATGGCCAGTGTGTACCTCTACCAGTGTGTACCTAGTGCAAGGTATCCATCATGTGCCATTGAGAGGATGACGGTGAAGAGGTTCCTTCTTCTAGAAAAATCGGGCATGGAGAGGGGAAGTAGTGGCCCCACTAGGGCTTGGGGTTTTGATCAAGTTTTCATTAAAGAATTGGCTGGTACGACATCAGTAGATTTCCTCCTCTTCTTGCGCTTTGCGTTGGGCTTCTTCCTCTTGGGTACCTTTGAGCTGAGCTTTGGACTCTATGATAGCCTAGTCTATGGTCTTCCTCCTATTATTGTTGGGTCTCAACGTGATGGTGTTTGGGGGGCGGAGAGGTTGTTGGAGAGGGTTTGGGTTGGGTTGTATGGGGTGGAATGGTGGCTAGGATTTGAATGCGAACGAGTTGTGGTAACTCCTCCTAGCCCACTACATGATGATAGATCACCTTCGTCAAGAGAGAGGATGCAGCAAGTTTCCCCTAGGGGTTTGAGCATAGTGAATGAAGCTCTCTATATACATACACGGTCCACTTGACCTAGACACCTTGGTAGACACGCGCTAGGGTGGACATGTTACATCGGTTAAACCTATAAGTCGAATGCGGGTGTTGAGGAGGAAGCTTAGGGCCTTGGCCGACATCATGAGCTTAGGCCAAGAGATGTGTTTCCACTCCACTCCATCTTTAGTGGTCGGCACCTGAAGGCATCATGCACATAGCACATGACATTGTTGAACCTGACATAGGGTTGCTTGATGCGGGGAAGATGGAGGACATTCCAAACAAGGTCAAGGCTGAGGTGGACATCATAGGTATTGCCTTCATTGTCGACGATGACTTGCCCTCCTGTGGCTTGGTTGGCATCATACATCTCCATGAAAAATAAGCAATTTAGGAGGTTGGTCCCCTAGGGTTGCATGGTGGTGGGCAAGCTAGCTCGGATGCTTCCCATATTCCTCAAAGCAGGCCGACACATCTCTTCTTCTTCTCAAGGGTATAAGGAAGGACATCAGAATAAGAGTCTGACTGTGTGGGGGCTACCATGATGTTCAGGATAAGAAGGCTGTTGTCGGGAGGCTGGGAAAAGAAGAAATGCCTCTATAGCTACCTACCCAGCAGCCTTGGAAGACACAACAAACACAAGGGGCACCACCAGCACTATGCTAGAAACAAAAATTTCTCAAAACACCACACGGAGACCAAAGAAAAGACAGCTTCAACGGCTCACATATCTCATTATCAAGGTCTTTTATCTGTCAGCAAGGCTAAGCCACTCATATATCATTAACACAAACCCTATTGTCCATTTACAAGGGGTCATCCATCACACATAAATTTTATCAATTGACAAGCTTCAACCCACTCTTCCTCGCACTCTCCTTTTATCACACACTCATAGAGCAAACAACTCACACACACTGCCCAAAGCTTTCTCTTGGTCTCACACCAGAGGCCTCGAAACAAGGCAGCTACCACATCTCTCTCTCTGCTCCCAGTCACCGCCTGCTCCCAGTTTCGGTGTTGTCCAGCGTCTCTACAGCTGCCAATCTCATCTGCACCACTAACTGCCTTCACCTAAGTGTCTTTTTGCACAAGGCGACCACCCTTATTCTCTTCACTCTCCACGCTTTGCCCACACGGCAACTCCTTGAGATGGCTCCCTAGCGCCTTCAGCTTACCCGCCAGTTGCCTTCCTTCAACGAGGTGGCCAACACACCGGCGACTCGCAGCTCACCCACACGAGCCCGTCTGCCTCCCACTGTCCAGGCGACCACAAGGCGGCAACCTTTTCCTCAAAATGCGCCTCACCCCCAGCAGCTGTCAGCAGTACCACTAGAGCCTGCCCTCGTACCCTTGGCGGCTCCACTCCACGCTCCCCAACGCCTTTAGAACCATCAGCGAATCTGTATAGGCCACCTTCTTTCTTGGTCACATCTCCCGGCTCTTCCCTTTCGTTACTCACACCAGCATCGAAGCCCTCTGCAGCTCTTCGCCAGGCGACCTCCAGCTCTGTAGGCTACCCTCTCACAAGGCCTGCGCCTCACTAGGTACCCGCTGCGCCTCAGCTTCTGCAGTATCACCAGCTCCCTCTCGTACTTCAAGGCGGCCAACCTTCTCTTTTTCTCCTCACCGTGGTCTCTAGAGTCTCACCAGCCAGGCTCTTCTTTTTTCACAAGGCGGCTCCGTCGTTTTCTCACACCAGCGTCGACTTCCTCTTTCTCTCCTCGCCAGCTTCTAGACGTTGAGCTGGCGGCCCAGCAAAACCTCCACGTAGCCTTGCTTTTTTAGCCACATCCATATTATTATTTTTTCTATTTTGCCTAAAGGATGGTCACCATTTATGCTTTCACACCAATACTCAAAACTACGTCCTCCCAAAGCTTCTGCAATGTGGAAACATACGGCCATTCCAATCTTGAAAGACCCTCCAAACTCAAGCACAAGAGCAATTTATATTTTGCTGGCGTCCCTTGTAGATTTCAATATTTACATTCTAAATTGGGCTCTTTCCACATAAACCGGCATATGTACATCCATTTCTATCATGAGCTCATCAAAACCCTATCATTGACACCCTCATGCTCTTCCACCTCTTACTTGCACACATCCAAAACACCTTCTTGACAAATAAAAAGCTCATACAATAAAAACTTCAAGTCTCCAGCAACTGCTCCAAAGAAAAATGCATGCACTAACTCACTCCAAAGCCATTCAGTCTGTACATTTGCCAGGGCATTCAGGGCAAAGTTTTATTGCACACCATGCATCCCATATGTACACAGACTCAAAAC
Source organism: Cibotium barometz (assembly GCF_041138505.1). Lineage (NCBI taxonomy): Eukaryota > Viridiplantae > Streptophyta > Polypodiopsida > Cyatheales > Cibotiaceae > Cibotium > Cibotium barometz. Next base: position 12,601,150 of record NC_141058.1, read on the forward strand.
ACCTTTACAGAATTTTGCCTGACATACTTTGCCCAACCCCCAGCCTGCTGAATCATTCATGATTAGCAGTAAAAAGCATTTCAAGACCTAAATCCATATCCAAAAACTGCCCTTCATCTGAAATCACATCTTCAAATACTGCATCCTGTACAATCACCATCAAACGTGCATAATACTTCTTCACCCTGTATCCATTTACCCTAGAAGCATGTAAAGTCCCATCTAAATCTGCCAATTGATAGGTACCATTTGCAAATCCTTGCATCACCAAGAAAGGTCCCTCCCACTTAATTTGAAACTTCTTATGAAAGGAATTATCCAGCCTGCTATTATAACGTAATACCAAGTCATCCTTCATAATTCCTTTGCTTTTAATTTTCTTATTGAACTTCTCCAACGTCCTTGCCTGCATATCTTCATAATGCTTCAAAGCATTATCCCTGTTTAGCTGTGCTTCTTGTAAATATAACAGCCGCTCTTTAAGGGCATCTTTAGGCTCTTCCAAAAGCTTTTCCAACATTTTAACAGCTGGTATCTCCACCTCAATAGGCAATAAGGCTTCCTTCCCATAAACAAGATGAAATGGAGTGAAACCCGTACCAGTCTTAATTGCTGTCCTGTATGCCCACAAGGCTGCAGGCAACTCCAGATCCCAATTCTTGCTTTGTCGCTCTGTCATCTTAGATAAAATCTTGATCAATTCACCATTGAAATGCTCATTCAGGCCATTACACTGTGGATAGTAAGGTGTGGTAAAACTACAACTGATCTTCATCTTTGTACACAAATAGTCCATAAGCTCTGCTCTAAAACCTGGATCCTGATCAGAAAGCAATTCCAATGGCACACCAAACTTACAACAAATATCCTGATATACAAACTTTGCTACTTCCTTAGCAGTAATTTGTTTCACTGCCTTTGCTTCCGCCCATCTAGAAAGGTAATCAACTGCAGTCAAGATGTAGCACTTCCCTCGGCTGGTAATAGGCAATGGTCCCAAAGCATCAATTTTCCATTTTTCAAAAACATCATAAGCAAGAATTGTCTTCCTCATTTCAGGCCTTAATATCCGTCTACTGTGAGCTTGGCATTATTTGCATGACCTGCACCAGTGATTAACATCCTTATGTACACTTGGCCATACATAACCTTCCTGCAATACCTTATGCAGGGTAATCTTTGAGGCAAAATGTCCACCGCATGCTCCTTCATGGTTTTTCTTAAGAATTTTGTAGATTTCTTCCTTCCAAGGTACCCGTCGCATTATCAAGTCAATTCCCTTCAAATACAAAGCATCACAAACCATCACATACCTTGCAGCTTTCCTGATGAAACCGTATTTTTTTGATTTGTCAATACCATTAGGAATCATCCCTGTTAACAAGAACTCCTCAATATCCTGTAAATTCTTCCTGCCACAATAAAATGATGCATGAGCTTTAAGAACAAAAACTTCACCAATCATTCCCTGGGCTGCTTCATGAGCCTCCTCATTATGGCCTCGATCCACATGCTTAAGACTCCAAGCTTCAAATTCCTTCAACAAACCTTTAATCTTGAAACACATTTCTTTGAGTGACATATTCTTTGACTTCCAAACTCCCAATACCTGTTTTACCACAAGCAATGCATCTCCTCGAATGCGAATCCTGTGTATACCATGCTTCAAACATATTTGCAATCCTACTTCCAAAGTCAGATACTCCGCTTCATTGTTGCTATGTGCATCCACCTTAACACCCTTCTTAAAAACAAGGCAACCCTGTGGATCATAAAGCACCAAACCTCCTGAGGCTGCATCATGGCTTTTCTTGTAAGAACCATCAAAATATAATAAGTGTGCATTCACCAATTCAGCCGCATCCTCAACTGGCTTCTTGATGGTCTCCTCCTTAATAAGAAGAGGACTCTCCTTATATGTCAACAGATCAGCTAAGGTAGCCCTGGTACTCTCTTCCACCAAGAATGAGAAAGTAAACTCCTGCAACTCAATCACCCACTTCATCATAGCCTTAGATAAATTTGTGCCATTTATCAACTGAGGCAAAAAAGTGTAGCTCGTCAAAAACACAAAGGGGCGAGGCAACAAGTAATGGCGGAACCGCCTACATGCATACATCACACTAACCATAACAAGTTCCACCTCTGATAACAACCTTTCTCTAGCAAGTTTTACTCTGCTAGCACAGTAGACTGGTTGCATATAATGTGATTCTTTCCCCTTCTGTAATAACATAGCTCCAATTGCATCTTCACCTACTGAAGGGTTGACATAAAATACCTGTTCCCAGTTAGGCGCCTGCATTGTAGGAATAGCTCCCAACACCTCTTTTACTTTCTGAAAAACTACCTCACACTCCTCCGACCAATGTAAAGGATCATGCTTTGCTGCTTGCTGCAAAGGATATAACAACTGTGAAGATAGAGAGATGAATCGAGCCATATACTTCACCTTTTGCACAAAAGTAGCCAGTTGCCTTGTATTCTTTGGTGTAGGAAGAAGAAGAAGAGACTTGACTTTATCAGGATCTGGATCAATACCATTCTCTGAAACAACATGGCCCAAGAGCTTCACCCTCGGTTGAGCCAAAAAACACTTTTTTGGATTTAATTGACCACCACACTCATCATAACGCTGAAAAACTATAGCCAACCTATCACAATGCTCTTGCCTGGAGCTTTATATACAAAAATCATCAATAAAATCCTTCACAAACTTGTTCAAAAAAGGAGATAATACCCAATTTGCCCTTTTCTGATAGTAGGCTGGCCCATTCATCAATCCAAAAGGAAGAACTTTGTAGCAGAAACACCCCCAAGGTGTAATGAAAGTCGTCTGCGCTGATCTTCTTCTGTAATCTTTAACTGGAAATAACCTGAAAACCCATCACAAACACTATACCTTTCATATCCAGCTACAGTATCTAAGATCTCATCCAAAAAAGGTAGGGGGTAAGAATCCTTCTTTGTAGCAGCATTCAAAGGCTTGAAATCCACACATATACGCCACTTGCCATCCTTCTTTGGACTCACCACTGTAGGACTTACCCACTCAGCTGTGTCCACTTGTGTAATGAAACCTGCACTCAACAGCTTATCAACTTCCTCTCTCAGGGCCTGCATTTGTTCTCGTCCCATCCTGCGAAGCTTCTGCCTAACTGTTTTTACATCTTTTTTCAATTCAATCCTCAAATCTGGCCCTTTAAATCCTCGAATCTCCTTATAAGAGGTGATGAACAATTCTGGAAAATGAGACAGCATATTAACATATCTAACCTTTTCTCCACTCGAGAGATCCGGACTCAGCATTCCTTCAATCAGCTCCTGCTTCTTCTTCACTTCTATCTTTGGTTGCAGTAATTCCTCGATCACTTCATACGACCCCAAGGTATCTTCTCCCTTAGCACCCACTTCATGCACTTCTTTATCTTCATTACCTTGTTGCTCTGATATTAGGAAAGCCACATCTGCCTCTTCTTCACTAGAAGCAGTAGTTGATGAATCCATCTCCGATTCAGAAGTACTGGTGGTAGTTTCCTCTTCACTCGAATCCTGTGGCCTCTCCCACACATCATTCAAAGATCTCCTACTATGCATCTCAAAAGATTTTTTATTACCCCGCTTATTATGCAAAGAAATGGTCCCATACCTCCAGTCTTGTACTGCACCCACCACTCGCAACCAGGGTCGTCCAAGAATAATTGGAAAAGCACCAAGACCCACAGGCATCACATGAAAATCTACAGTAGCTTTGACATTAAAAGCTTCAGCCATCCTGATTCGAAAACCAGAAACCCCATACACCCTCAAGCCTGACTGCTCCACACATGATTGGGTAATCACACAGATTTGAGCTCCTCCATCTATATAGGCCTGACCAAGGTTCCTACCGTTACTCCACACCTCCACAATAGGGCAAATATCTGGAAGCTCTTCTAAAGATAGTACTTTGACTGACCTCTTCTCTAACTCCTTTTCCATTGGATTCACAAGTCCCTTCCATTGCCTTCTCAATTTTGGCACCATCTCCACCAACTGCCCAAAGGTGATGTTGGCCTTCTTGTTCACCAAATCAGATTTCAAGTCGTAGCTGGTTTGCCCATCCCCCAGTGGGAAGTATGACACCTGGAACCTTCTACGAGGCTTTCGTTTCCTTTTGGCTTTCACATCTTCTCCTTCCTGCTGCTTCCCCTTCTTACGGCTGGGTCCAGCTACTCCCTTTCCTTCTCTTTCATCCGTTGTGCGCTTGCCAACGGGCATCACATCCCCTTCTTCTCTCACCTGAACATTCTCCAGAGTAACAACATTCACGACCTTTGCCTTCCCCTTCTCCTCAGCTGTGATTCCACTGGGGCCTGCTTGATCCCTGATATCAATACCATAATCATTTGACCTGTCAGGTAACTGTGAAGGTAGTGGGTACATATCACCACCCATTCGCTGAGGCTTATCACAATCTGTACTTAGATGACCAAGCTCACCACAGTTCCAGCATGTAGGGATGAAACGACGGCCCCTACCATGACCACGTCCATACCCTACTTGTCCTTCTCCCCCTTCATGATTATTGCCTCTGCCTCTGCCTCTGCCTCTACCATGTCCACCACCTGTACTTCCCATTAAATTTAAGCTCAAATTCTTCATAAGATCAGCCATCTGTTTCATATCCTATCGCAATCCCTCATCAAAACCTACCGGAACCATAGGTACTCCTTGACTAGCTTGTGGCACCATCTGCATAGCCTGGGCTTCAGCGGGCTTCATCCTGTCAATCACTGCATTCATGGGTGTAGCCTCCACTCTACGAATCTCCGGCTGTGCTACAACTGGAATCATCCCCAGCTGATTCATCCGTTGCAACTTCCAATCCTTTGATTCGGCAATCTCCACTGCATCCTCATAAGATCTGGGCTTCTTTAATTCCACCTTCCAGCGAATACTCCTCTTAAGCTCAGCTACAAACTTGTTTTTCTTCATCATGTTAGGAGGTACCTGGTCTTCCCCTAAAGCCCTGCATAAAGTCTCCCGCAGCAAAGAGAATTTCTTCACATAATCATCAATGGATTCCAACTCACCTTGTGTCAGAGCTTGCACCTCATGCCAAACCTTGTCGGGGTCTTCTACCTTCTTGAACCTGTTGCTAAGTGCTGTCTTTAATCCATTCTCAGTCATATCAATACGTGGAACAGCAACCCTCAATGACTCCTCATAAGCTCTGTACCAGGTCCTTGCATCCCCTTTCAAGCAAATGCTCAGTAGCCGCAACACCTGTACCTCCATCATTGATGTGGTTGCTTATGCATGCAATCTCCATCCTTTCCAGGAAATCTGCCACATCCTCATTAGGACCACCATAAAACTCTGGATAAGACATCATTTTAATCCCTAAACTTCACCTCAAATCCCAAGAAAACACCTTCCCTGAAACCCTCAACTCCTAGGGCATACACCCTGGTAAACTGAAGAAAATAGCAGAGCTATCCTCAGTGCGGGCACCAAAAAACTGTCGGGAGGCTAGGAAAAGAAGAAATGCCTCTATAGCTACCTACCCAGCAGCCTTGGAAGACACAACAAACACAAGGGGCACCACCAGCACTATGCTGGAAATAGAAATTTCTCAAAACACCCACACGGAGACCAAAGAAAAGACAGCTTCAACGGCTCACATATCTCATTATCAAGGTCTTTTATCTGTCAGCAAGGCTAAGCCACTCATATATCATTAACACAAACCCTATTGTCCATTTACAAGGGGTCATCCATCACACATAAATTTTATCAATTGACAAGCTTCAACCCACTCTTCCTCGCACTCTCCTTTTATCACACACTCACAGAGCAAACAACTCACACACACTGCCCAAAGCTTTCTCTTGGTCTCACACCAGAGGCCTGGAAACAAGGCAGCTACCACATCTCTTTCTCTGCTACCAGTCATCGCCTGCTCCCAGTTTCGGTGTTGTCCAGCTTCTCTACAGCTACCAATCTCATCTGCTCTCCCAATCACCGCCTGCTCCCAGTTTCGGTGTTGTCCAGCTTCTCTACAGCTGCCAATCTCATCTGCACCACTAACTGCCTTCACCTAAGTGTCTTTTTGCACAAGGCGACCACCCTTATTCTCTTCACTCTCCACGCTTTGCCCACACGGAAACTCCTTGAGATGACTCCCTAGCGCCTTCAGCTTACCCGCCAGTTGCCTTCCTTCAATGAGGTGGCCAACACACCGGTGACCTGCAGCTCACCCACACGAGCCCGTCTGCCTCCCACTGTCCAGGCGACCACAAGGCGGCAACCTTTTCCTCAAAATGCGCCTCACCCCCAGCAGCTGTCAGCAGTACCACTAGAGCCTGCCCTCGTACCCTTGGCGGCTCCACTTCACGCTCCCCAGCGCCTTTAGAACCACCAACGAATCTGTATAGGCCACCTTCTTTCTTGGTCACATCTCCCGGCTCTTCCCTTTCGTTACTCACACCAGCATCGAAGCCCTCTGCAGCTCTTCACCAGGCGACCTCCAGCTCCGTATGCTACCCTCTCACAAGGCCTGCGCCTCACCAGGTACCCGCTGCGCCTCAGCTTCTGCAGTATCACCAGCTCCCTCTCGTACTTCAAGGTGGCCAACCTTCTCTTTTTCTCCTCACCGTGGTCTCTAGAGTCTCACCAGCCAGGCTCTTCTTTTTTGAGAAGGCGGCTCCGTCGTTTTCTCACACCAGCGTCGACTTCCTCTTTCTCTCCTCGCTAGCTTCTAGACGTTGAGCTGGCGGCCCAACAAAACCTCCACGTAGCCTTGCTTTTTTAGCCACATCCATATTATTATTTTTTCTATTTTGCCTAAAGGATGGTCACCATTTATGCTTTCACACCAATACTCAAAACTACGTCCTTCCAAAGCTTCTGCAATGTGGAGACATACGGCCATTCCAAGCCTGAAAGACCCTCCAAACTCAAGCACAAGAGCAATTTATATTTTGCTGGCGTCCCTTGTAGATTTCAATATTTACAGTCTAAATTGGGCTCTTTCCACATAAACCGACATATGTACATCCATTTCTATCATGAGCTCATCAAAACCCTATCATTGACACCCTCATGCTCTTCCACCTCTTACTTGCACACATCCAAAACACCTTCTTGACAAATAAAAAGCTCATACAATAAAAACTTCAAGTCTCCAGCAAACTGCTCCAAAGAAAAATGCATGCACTAACTCACTTCAAAGCCATTCAGTCTGTACATTTGCCAGGGCATTCAGGGCAAAGTTTTATTGCACACCATGCATCCCATATGTACACGGACTCAAAACACCTTTACAGAATTTTGCCTGACAACTGTCAAGGAATTGTAAAAGGTCGAAAGAAAAAACTGCAAGAGTTTGGCTAGAGTGGAAGGAGAAAAGTGTGTGAAATGAAGTGGGTAGGCCCTTTATATAGATTTCCCAAGAAGATACGGGTGTGGCTTCCCATACGTACAGCTGTGGATTTCCAGACGTATGGGTGCTCAGAGTGAACGGCCATGGCTTATGAAAGGGTGCAGTTGAGGTTATGGAAAGTGAGAGTGATGACTGTGGGTTCTCAAAGTGAATGGCCGTGGCTTCTCTAAGTGAACGGTCATGGCTTCTTAGAGGGAATGGTCATGGTTTATGAGAGGGTATGGCCTAGGGTAAGGAATAGATTCTATGCATAAAATTGACTATACAATAGACTCTATGCATACTACTATGAAAAAGACTCTTATGTTGAAGACTATCTAATAGACTCTATGCAAACACAATCTTATGTATAGACTCTTCACATGGAATATTTTCATAGGCTTGAAGGATAGTTGTATGCATAAGACTCAGAGCATAGAGTCTTATGTATATGTAATAGACTCTATGCATAGTCTTATGCATGTAGTTTTTTTCTCTTATGCAATGTTAACTACATACTCAAATTATGCATAGAGTGTAAAGAGTGCATAAAATGATAAAACAAATGCTCCCATGGCACTAAGGAGTATGTCATGAGCAAATATGGTGTTTATAATTCTTGCTTACTTCTAGAGAGTCCAATTCATAAGGCTTTGAAATAGATTCTATGCATAAGATTTGAAAAGATGCAGGGGGGAAGAGAGCTTGAGCTCTTGCAAGCACACACACACTCACAAAACCCTAATAGAGAACACACAAGGTGAGAGGCTGAAAATCTTCTTCTTCACTCAACACTCAACACACCATATATAAAGATAAGAGTACACACAATATGAAAGGTACTCAACCAAATACATACAAGGGTTCTCTATAGTGTGAACCCAACTAAATGAGCTGGCGCTATAACTATGCCGGTCTCTAGAATGGCTGTCACACAGCCTATCATCCCACTGGCCGCATATCACCCATGATCTCACCAAGCATGCCAGTGGTATAAGTGTGGGGCCTATCCCCCAGGCGGGTCATCAGTGTCCACCGCCTCACTAGATGAGCTCGATATCTCAACACTCCCCCTCGAGCTCAACTCCATCTCATGTACACCAAGCGAAGCCCTGAATCTGCAGAGCTTCTCTCTACCCAATGCTTTGGTGAAGATGTCAGCTACCTGATCCTGTGTGCTGACATAAATAAGATCAAGGTCTCTTGCCAAGACCTTCTCTCTGACAAAATGATAGTGGACCTCTATATGCTTCGTGCGAGCATGAAAAAACTGGGTTCCTGGCCAATTGTATACTGCTAATGTTAACACAGAAAATGACAACTTGTCTATCCACTGATAGACCCAAATCTGCAAGTAGCTTTCTCAACCAAGCTACCTCACATGCTGCCATAGCAGCTCCTCTGTACTCGGCCTCTGTACTGGATAGAGCAACCGTAGGCTGCTTCTTGCTGCTCCAAGTCACAGCAGCACTCCCCAAAGAAAACATGAAGCCACTAGTAGATCTTCTATCTGAGATACTACCAGCCCAATCAGCATCTGTGTACCCATGTACACATATCTCTATCCCAGTTTCATAAAACAGTCCACAATGCAAAGTAGACCTCACATACCTCAGTATGAGTCTCAATGCATCCAAATGCGGTTTTCGTGGAACCTGCATAAACTGACTCACCAACCCAACAGCATAGCTCAAATCTCGTCTGGTGATCGTCATGTCGATCGAACTTCCTACTATGCGCCTATACATAGTAGGATCCTCCAAAATCTCTCCTGAATCTGCACTCAATTTGCCATTCTGATTCAATGGCATGGAAATAGGCTTACAGCCTGTCATACCATACTTGGACAACATGTCCAAGCCATACTATCTCTGCAGTAATCCAATACCATGTGGTGACCTAATCACCTCAATGCCCAAGAAATATCTAAGCTCACCCAGATCCTTCATCTCAAACTTCTGTCTAAGCAAGATCTTTACATCAAAGATCTCTGCATCATGGTCCCCCGTAATGATCAAGTCATCTACATAGATGACAACAAGCACAACCCCTCTATCACCGTGTCTCACATACAGCGAGAAATCTGCATTGGCTACATGAAAGCTAATAGTGACAAGATATTCAGAAATCTTGTCAGACCATGCTCTTGGTGCTTGTTTTAAGCCATACAAGGCTTTCTTTAACCTGCAAACATGCTCGGGGTGACTCACATCCTCATAACCAGGTGGCTGCAACATATACACCTCTTCTTGCAAATCTCCATGCAAGAATGCATTCTTTACATCCATCTGATGTAAAGACCATTGCTTTGACGCAGCCACTGCTATTTTGCTCAAGGGAATATCCAATAAACACACATTTTTCAGCTTTTGGGTCTAGCTTAGTTCTCAGCTCATCTGGCACATGCACATATGCAATGCATCCAAAAACTTTCAGATGAGACAAATCAGGTTTTCTGCCACTAGTAAACCTCTCCTCTGGAGTTACATCATGTATGGCCGTGCAGTTGGAGTCCTGTTCATGATGTATACTGCTGTAGAAACAGCCTCAGCCCAATAGCTATGCGGCATATTCTTCTCTTCCATCAATGCTTGCGTGATCTCAGTAATGTGCCTGTTTTTTCGCTCAGCAACTCCATTTTGCTACGGAGTGTATTTGCATGTAAACTGTCTCGGAATACCATTCTTCTTCAAAAATTCAGAGAACTCATTGGAGAAGTACTCTCCCCCTCCATCTGACCTTAGGTACTTTACATATTTCCCTGTTTGCTTTTCAACCAAAACTCTGAAATTTTGAAAGTGAGTGAACACCTCACTCTTCTCCTTCATGAAATATACCCACACTTTCCTTGTGTGGTCATCAATGAATGTCACATAATACCTGTAGCCTCCTATAGACATGGTCTTCGTAGGACCCCATACATCTGAATGCACAACATCTAGTGCATTTCTGTTCACATATTTGTTACGTGGAAATACATGCTTTGTTTGCTTTCCAAATTGGCATGCTTCACATATTCTCTGCATATCTTCCACTTTAAACTTTGGCAGTCCTATCACAATTCCTTTAGTCTACATAGACTTCATTCTCTGCATATTCACATGTCCAATTCTTTTATGCCAAATGTCTGTGTCTGCACCAATTCCCGAACCATTTGCAAACATCGCAGCACTCATTTTAGGCATGTCTTCATTCAACGTAAACATTCTGCCCACTCTGTTGCCTTTTGCAACCAACCTGTACTTGTCTTTAAAGTCTTCAACATAATAACCATCAGGGTTAAACCGAACCTGCAAACCTTGCTCAATCATCTAGCCAACAGAAACCAGATTCTTTGTTATGTTCGGAACGTGAAGTACATCTGCAAGGTACTTCACTTTGCCATCCTGCATAGACAATGGCACATCTCCAACATGGACAATTGGATGAGCAGTGTCATCCCCTGTTTCCACAAAACCTGGTCTTTCAAGGTTGTTCATCTCCTTGAACCGCTCCCCATGACTTGTCATGTGGTTCGAAGCACCTGAATCCACATACCATACATCATCTTTTTGTGCTGCTTCAACATTTTCAGACATGGCATTCACGACATGCTGCATAACAAACAGCCTTTCATTATCCTCATTGTTTCTGCTTGAGGATGCATACTTGTTCTGCTGCACTTTTCCATTTTGCATGTCACCCTGCTTCTTATATTCAACTGTATCTTACGTACCTTGGTATTTGTTTCATAGAGTTTTACCAAGGTGTCCCACGCCTCCTTGGGGGACTTGGCATCTTGAATGTGCCCAATCATGGTGTCCTGTATACTAATGGAGAGCCAATACATAACTTTCCTGGCTCCTTGGTTCCATTCTTTAAACTCTCACATCTGCAGCAGTCGGATTTATGTCCGGTATCTCCGGTGCCTCGTCATGCTCACCTTCTATGTAGTCCCAATAGCCCTTTCCCATCAGGAAATTCATCAACCTGAACCTCCAAGCATGAAAGTTGTTCTTATCAAGCTTCTCAGTCACAATCTGGGTTATGCCATCAGTTGACATCTTGCCAGATAGATAAATTTACCAGAAATAGCACTCTGGTTTGTCCTGCACAAACTGCTGTATTTTCTGCAGTGGTACTGTAGTACTCTCAAATGTCACAACCAATGACTTCAATATGTATACATACACCCAATGGCAATTGTTGACCTCTTTGTAGCACCCACAGTGTCTGCACAGCCAATCTATCTTCCTGCAGTTCTTAAAACAGATTTCTGCAGAGAATCGATGACTTACCCGCAGCGCTCGAAATCGCCTGCTTTTTGAAAAACGGAGGTCCAGACGCGCCCGAAACGTTCGATAGGACAATATAGTTGCCCTATAGCTTTACTCCCGCGAAGAAAGCTCCCAATCAAAGATCGTTTTGCCGGTGCCTCCCGTAGAGCTCCCGACAAGGGTGTAGTCACCAACACAAATAGGGAAGAGTAGTTGAAGCTCTTACCCTTGTACCGCTTCCTGTGGTTCTCTTGCTTGCAGCTCAGCCCTTAGCATGAACCAGACTCTGATACCATGAAAACATGCAGGGGGGAAGAGAGCTTGAGCTCTTGCAAGCACACACACACTCACAAAACCCTAATAGAGAACACACAAGGTGAGAGGCTGAAAATCTTCTTCTTCTTCACTCAACAGACCATATACAAAGATAAGAGAACACACAAGGTGAGAGGCTGAAAATCTTCTTCTTCTTCACTCAACACTCAACACACCATATACAAAGATAAGAGTACACACAATATGAAAGGTACTCAACCAAATACATACAAGGGTTCTCCATAGTGTGAACCCAACTAAATGAGCTGGCGCTATAACTATGCCAGTCTCTAGAATGGCTGTCACACAGCCTGTCATCCCACTGGCCGCATATCACCCATGATCTCACCAAGCATGCCAGTGGTATAAGTGTGGGGCCTATCCCCCAGGCGGGTCATCAGTGTCCACCGCCTCACTAGATGAGTTCGATATCTCAACAAGAATGACTATGCAATAGACTCTATGCATACTTCTATGAAAAAGACTCTTATATGCTGAAGACTATCTAATAGAACATAGTGGGATCCTCCAACACATAACTTGTATCCATGTACTAAGCTTGCCATTTTGATCTAATGGCACCGAGATTGGCTTACAATCAACCATCCCATACTCGGACAACATGTCCAATGCATATTGTCTCTGTGACAGCCAAATACTCTCACGTATGCGAATGATCTCAATTCCCAAAAAGTACCATAGATCTCCCAAATCCTTCATCTCAAACTTCCTTTTGAGAAGACTTTTCACATGCTCAATCTCTTCCAAGTTGTCACTCCTAACAATAAGATCATCTACATATATAGTGATGAACACAATACCCTTATAACTCTTGCGCGCATACAAAGAGTGATCTATATCTGCCATATGAAAACCAAGTGACAAGTTACTTAGCAATCTTGCCATGCCATGCTCGTGGAGCTTGTTTCAGCCCATACAAGGCCTTACGAAGCTTGCACACATACTCTGGAGGTGACCTGTATCCTCAAAACCTGGTGGCTGATCCATATACACCTCGTCTTGCAAGTCACCATGCAAGAACACATTTTTGACATCCATCTAATGATGTAAAAACCAGCCTTTAGCTGCAGCCACCACAATCACAACTCTCACAGTTTTCATCTTTGCAACTGGGAAAAAATGTCTCCTCATAATCAATCCCATGTGTCTGTGCATATCATTTGGCTACCAATCTAGCCTTGCACCTGCTTATGCTACCATCACTATTATGTTTCACCTTATACACCCACTTATAGCCAATAGATTTCTTACCTTCAGGCAATGGCACCAAATCCCAAGTCTCATTTCCATACAATGTATCCTTCTCCTCATCCATAGCTTTCTCCCAATATACATTTCTAATAGCCTCATCAAAGCATGTAGGTTCTATAACTTGCACAATTTTTACCATATGCGCATAGTGATGTGCCACATAACCATCATAAGTCAACCTCTACATAGGATTTTTGACTCTTCCAGATCTTCATAGCTTTGCATTCATGGCTTTCATAGCCTTCTTCACACCAAGTGTCCTCATGCAACTCCATTTTGCTGCGGAGTGTATCTACATGTAAATTGTCTCTGAATGCCATTCTTTTGCAAGAATTCAGAGAACTCATTGGAGAAGTATTCTCCCCCTCCATCTGACCTTAGACACTTCAGATGCTTTCCTGTCTGTTTTTCAGCCTTAACTCTTAAATTCTGAAAATGAGTGAACACTTCACTCTTCTCCTTCATGAAGTATACACACACTTTCCTCGTGTGGTCATCAATGAATGTTATGTAGTACCTGTAGCACCCATAGATATAGTCTTCTTAGAGGACCCCATACATCTGAATGCACAACATCTACCACATTTCTGCCATGTGGAAATACATGTTTTGTTTGCTTTCCAAATTGACATGCTTCACAAACTTTCTGCATACCTTCAACTTTAAACTTAGGCAGTCCTATCACAATTTCTTTAGTCTACATAGACTTCATTCTTTGCACATTGACATGCCCAATTCTCTTCTGCCAAATGTTTGTATCTGCAACAACTCTTGAACCATTTGCAAACATTGTAGCACTCACTTCAGGCATATTTACATTTAATGTAAACATTTTGCCCACTCTGTTGCCTTTTGCAACAGAGTGAGCAAAATGTTTACATTTAATGTAAACATTTTGCCGACTCTGTTGCCTTTTGCAACAGAGTGGGCAAAATGTTTACATTTAATGTAAACATTTTGTCCACTCTATTGCCTTTTGTAACCAACCTGCACTTATCTTTAAAGTCTTCTACATAACAACCATCAGGGTTAAACCAAACCTGCAAACCCTGCTCAATCATCTGGCTAACAAAAATCAAAGTCTTTGTAATATTTGGAAGATGAAGTACATCTGCAAAGTACTTCACCTTACCAGCCTGCATAGACAATGGCACATCCCCAACATGGGCAATCAGATGAGTAGTGTCATCCCCTGTTTCAACAAAACTTGATCTTTCAAGACTCTTCATTTCCTTGAACCACTCACCATGACTTGTCATGTGGTTCGAAAGCACGTGAATCAACATACCATACATCATCCTTACATGGTACTACATCATTTCCAGGCACAGCATTAACCACATGTTGCATAACAAAGAACCTCTCATTATCCTCATTATTTCTGAACACTGTTGTTGTAGACAAAATAGGTAATATTTCTTAAAAACAAGAAACATTTGGCATCTTTCACAGATTCTATCAAAAAAGTCCAGTTTTTTACCTCTTTTTAAAAAGTGATCTACGCATGCGTACAACACTGCCAAAAAACGATAATATTTTGGGCACTTTATATGTTTCTTACAAAAATTGACATGAAAACAAACACTTCGTTTTGCTTACTTTTTGAGATTATAATTAAAAATCTAACAAGTTTTCAAAAAACATGCCAAAATAGAGACAATGTTTATTATTTCTATCTTCAATCCATTAAAAAAATGATACAACTGTAAAAGAAGCCATTTTCTAAACATATAGCTTATGGCATAGGTATGGTTCCTCATAATCATTGCTACACCATCACGTCGATGTGCCTTTCCCTGTGAGAAGGTAGACGAGGCATCCTCTTCTTCACTATCCACAAATACAAATTTTTTCTTCTATGTGTACACTTGAAGCTTAGACTCCTTGGGTCATCTACCATGTTAGCATGATTGTGTGAGGATGTGCTACAGAGTGCAACTATAAAAAACTATTTGTATAATTATATTACAAAGCCGTTATCTTGATACAATTATTATCTTAATTGTAAAACCCTATTTTGACTCTCGATGAGAGTAGTATTAAAATCCATTTTGAAGCTCTTGCGTATCATAATTTCTTAATTGATAATATATACTTTTTTAAAAAGAGTTCGTTTTGTACATATGAATTTTAAAATATCATAAATAAGCTATTTAAAAGTTGTCTAATTTTGAAAAATAATTTCACACTCATTTTTAAAGAAGATGTGTCCTTGATGTGACAAAAAAGGGTTAAATGATAATTTTAATTATTAAATGAGTTTAGAAAGTATGAAAAATGTCTCTTTAAGAAACAAAAGTTTATACTTTTCAAAATACTTTTTTGTAAAATATTAGGCAGGGACTTAGGTTCGAATCGTGCTGGTTACTACACATAGTTAGGATGTTTTAGTTATAACATTTACGGCCAACTTAATGCTGAGTAAGAACTTCTCAGCTAAGAGTTGATGTTCTCCATCAACTTGATTCAAAACATCAACTGTTACGAAAATTTAATATTTTGCATCAAGTTGATGTAAAACATTAACTTTATATTCAAAGCATTAAGTTTTTATGCAAAAGATCAACTTTTTTACAATACTTGGTGTTTTGTATTAACATTATAAAAAACATCAACTTCCCATAAAACTTGATGTTTTACATCAACTTTGATGGAAAACATCACATTTTATGAAAAAGTTGATGTTTTGCATAAAATCGATGTAAAACATCAACTTTTTCATAAAACTTGATGTTTTGCATCAACTCAATGTAGTTGTGTGAAAAAGTTGATGTTTTGCATCAACTCGATGCAAAACATCAACTTTTTCACACAACTCCATGTTTTGCATCGAGTTGATACAAAACATCAACTTTTTCACACAACTCGATGTTTTGCATCAAAGTTGATGCTGCAAAACATTAACTTTTTCACACAACTCGATGTTTTACATCAAAGTTGATGCAAAACATCAACTTTACCACAAAACTTGATGTTTTGCATCAAGTTTCAAGTGCTCCGGAGAAGAAAGTTGGAGGATAGGA
Source organism: Cibotium barometz (assembly GCF_041138505.1). Classification (NCBI taxonomy): domain Eukaryota; kingdom Viridiplantae; phylum Streptophyta; class Polypodiopsida; order Cyatheales; family Cibotiaceae; genus Cibotium; species Cibotium barometz. The sequence continues at coordinate 12,617,421 of NC_141058.1, forward strand.
GACTGATTTTCACAAACAGCCTGTTTTAGCGATTCCGTCCAAGCAAGCATGCTCATACGACCTATTCCAGAAATTTTGAGTACCAATACGACTATGTTTTGACGCAATTTACAAATGTCACAAAGCGACTTGCTGCATCAGCAAGTTACTTTGTGACGTCTGCAAATCGCATCGAAACATAGTTGTGTTCATACTCGAAATTTATGAAATAGGTCATTTGAGTATGCTAGCATGGATGAAATTTCTAAAACAGGCCGTTTGTGAAAATCGTTCTTCGATCCTCCAACTTTCTTCTCCGGAGCATCTGAAACTTGATGCAAAACATCAAGTTTTGTGGTAGAGTTGATCTTTTGCATCAACTTTGATGCAAAATATCGAGTTGTGTGAAAAAGTGGATATTTTGCATTAACTCGATGCAAAACATCGAATTGTGTGGAAAAGTTGATGTTTTGCATCGAGTTGATGCAAAACATTAAGTTTTATGAAAAAGTTGATGTTTTACATCGATTTTATGCAAAACATTAACTTTTCCATAAAACTTGATGTTTTGCATAGAATTAAAGAAAAAACATACCTAGGATAAGGTGATATAGGTAGAACATAGGCTAAGGACATGAAAAACACATATGGTCACAATCTTTGACTACAAATTTGAGAGGAGGCCATTAAAAAAAATGCTTGTCTATGTAACTATGTAATCTTTGTATCATAAATAATATCGCTACATAATAGTTACCAAAAAATCATGATAACAGAAGATATGGATGAGATAATCCATGATGACTTGTAATCCATTGGTTTTAATCCAAATGTGCAAGGCTCCATCGATTTGGAATACCACAAGTCGATTGATTCGCCAATCCTGATTTTTGTTCTACAATTCAATTTTAAAGCTGAAGAACTATAAGCAAATACAAGTGGTGCAACCATCTATGTCGAGGAGGGGGGTGCATGTGAGCCTGGACTTTGCCATGTCTATGTGCAGTAGTATGCTCTCCAGCATAGGGGACCTTGGATCTACCGTCATCGTGAAAGCTCTAAGCTCTTCTCTACCACCATTCCAGAAGCCCTAAGCTCCTCTTTTTTCTTTTTCAATACAAAGACAATGTCGCGAGCGAAGATTGCATCTCTGAGCATCCTTTGCATGTCCTCTAAATAATTATAACCAGAGTTCATTCTACACTACCCTTAGACATACCATCTTTCAACATCCTTCACATGCACTATAAATAATTATAACTAGAGCTCATTCCTATACTACTTCTAGATATACTATCACCCATGTTCATGATAATGGCTATCTGGATCAAACATCAATATATGCATACTATGATTTTTTTCCACCACCACATATGTACATGATATAGGCTACAATTTCTTCCCGCCACCGTGGATCAAACATCAATATATGCATACTATGATTTTTTTCCACCACCACATATGTACATGATATAGGCTACAATTTCTTCCCGCCACTCTTATCCATATTGCATAACAAAAATTTCCTTCATGAAAACAAATGCCTATGTGTCGAAATTTACACCCATAGGCTATATGATGTCTGGCCTCTAAGATTGTGCTGCTGAAAAAATATCTCTTTTAACATGCTTAGGTTTACTCAGAGCCTCCATAGTTACCATCTTCTACATATATATATGAATACAAGTCTACCTTTGCACACCTATAAGTTGACCTCTTTAAACTCTTAGCATTGGTTGTATATCATGTCCACTATCTGCTAAATAATAGAGCAAATAATTATATCATGCAAATTGTCAAGGTAAGTATATACTAAAGGCTTTACTACTTGGGTCTATTGATAGACTCAAGGATGTTTGTAGATTTTTTTATAAATTATGGAGCTTATATTGTTATGTATTCTAATATTTTTTGAGTGCTTATCAAATAATGTGCATATTTATGCATAGTGGTAGAATTTGTCCCAAAAAGTCCATTAAAAAAAGTCTTATATTCATGAAATTTATAAAATAATTTTTTATTTAAAAAAGATTGATATTTCTTTAAGTTATGTAGACTCCTATGTAATTTTGTAAGTCAAGTTTATTTTTATGTCATAAACAACAGTAGTTTATAAATCTACGAAGATCACACGTGTTTTTAATCTTGAAAAAAACAGCAAAATTCATGTATTTTTTAAATTTATGCATGGAATTCTAGATGTACTTTAAAAAAACTATGTTTTTAAGCCATTTTTGAGATTTCACATATTTTGAGAGAGAATCTTTTTAGGTAACCCTCGTCAGTTACCTATTTTGCTCGCAATAGTGTTTCTGCTAGAAGATACATAGTTGTTTTGCTGCACTTTTCTATTTCGCATGTCACTCTGGTTCTTATAGCAATCTGCCTGCACATGCCTGGGCTTACCACAATAAAAACAGCCTTGTGTATCATTATGTTACCTTTGCCCATTACCACAATCTCGTTGACTCCCCATGCCTCTAAAAAAACTGGCCTCTTCCACTTGTATGTTGTTGTTGTGAATCCTGGGACTGTTGCTACTATTGACCATAATTCTGATTACCTATTCGGCACCACCTTGGCTACGTCCATGACCTCTACCTCGTCCTCTACCTACACTTGTGTAGAAGGCGTGCTGCTCTGAACTGTTTCTGTTTTGTGAAGACTGTTGATCTTCACCCAAGTTCTTCTCTTCAATGATCAACATTGACACCAAGTCTGTGAAGTTGGGAATGTTCTCTCGAGTATGAATAGACATCTTGAACGCCTTGTATTGTGGCCCAAGACCACGTAGGCACACTTCCACCTTATCATCATCATTAACAGAAACACCAATTGATGCAAGGGATTCCACAATGCCCTTGATCTTCAAAGCATAATCATTCACATACATATTCTTCTTTTCCATAGTATGAAGCTCATTCTTCAACTGAATTTTTGGTGCCTTGGTGTTGGTTTCATACAGCTTCACCAAGGTGTCCCATGCCTCCTTAGGTTACTTGGCATCTTGTATATGCCCAATCATAGTGTCCTATATGCTGATAGAAAGCCAATACATGACTTTCCTTACTTCTTGATTCTAATCCTTGAACCCTTTTTATATTTGCAGAGCAGTTGGATTAATCTTTGGTATCTCTGGTGCCTCTTTATGTTCATCTTCAATGTACCAGTAACCTTTTTCCATCAGGAAATTTATCAATCTAAACCTCCAAGCATGGAAGTTGTTCTTATCAAGCTTCTCTACAATAATCTGGTTTATTCCATCATTTGACATCTTTTTTGTAACCCAAATTTACCAACAACACCACTCTTGCTTGACTTGTGCAAATTGCTATATTCTCTGTAGTGGTACTATACTGGACCCAAACTGTCACAACCAGTGATCTTACTTTGCATACATACACCCAATGGTATCTTTGAGACCTCTTTGCAGCACACACAATGTCTACACAACCAATCGCCCTTTCTGCAGTTCCAAAAACAGAGTTCTGTAGCGAATCGACACACACCCGCAGTGCTGGTGAATGCCTTTGAACTGAAAAACGGAGATCCAGATGCGCTCGAAATGCATTTGTGGCCGTGTAGCTTTGTTCCTCAATCAAAGTTCGTTTGCCGCTGCCTCGCGAAGAGCTCCCGACAAGGGTGCAGTAGCCAACACAAAGGGGGAAGAGTAGATAAAGCACTTACCCTTGTACCGCTTCCTGTGCTTCTCTTGCTTGAACTTACCCTTGTACTGCTTCCTGTGCTTCTCTTACTTGCCGCTCAGCCTTTAGCATGAACTAGGCTCTGATACCATGAAAAGATGCAAGGGAGAAGAGAAGTTGAGCTCTTACAAGCACATACACACTCACACAAACCCTAGAAGAGAACACACAAGGTGAGGTTGGAAATTCGTCTTCTTCTTCACGCAAGCTACTTGGGTTCCATGAAAAGATGCAGGGAAGAAGAGAGCTTGAGCTCTTGTAAGCACACATACACTCACAAAACCCTAATAGAGAACACAGAAGGTGAGAGGCTGAAAAACTTCTTCTTCTTCACTCAACACTCAACACACCATATACAAGATAAGAGTTCTTGCAAGCACACATACACTCACAAAAGCCTAATAGAGAACACACAAGGTGAGAGGCTGAAAAACTTCTTCTTCTTCACTCAACACTCAACACACCATATACAAGATAAGAGTACACACATATGAAAAGGTACTCAACCAAATACATACAAGGGTTCTCTATAGTGTGAACCCAACTCAAATGAGCTGGCGCTATAACTATGCCAGTCTCTAGAATGGCTGTCACACAGCCTGTCATCCCACTGGCTGCATATCACCCATGATCTCACCAACCATGCCAGTGGTGTAAGTGTGGGGCCTATCCCCCAGGCGGGTCATCAGTGTGTCCACCGCCTCACTAGATGAGCTCGATATCTCAACACTCCCCCTCGAGCTCAACTCCATCTCATGTACACCAAGCGAAGCCCTGAATCTGTGGAGCTTCTCTGTACCCAATGCTTTGGTGAAGATGTCAGCTACCTGATCCTCTGTGCTGACATAAACAAGGTCAAGGTCTCCTGCCAAGACCTTCTCTCTGACAAAATGGTAGTGGACCTCTATATGTGTTGTGCGAGCATGAAAAACTGGGTTCCTGGCCAACTGTATACTGCTAATGTTGTCACAGAAAATGACAACTTGTCTATCCACTGATAGACCCAAATCTGCAAGTAGCTTTCTCAACCAAGCTACCTCACATGCTGCCATAGCAGCTCCTCTGTACTCGGCCTCTATACTGGATAGAGCAACCGTAGGCTGCTTCTTGCTGCTCCAAGTCACAGCAGCACTCCCCAAAGAAAACATGAAGCCATTAGTAGATCTTCTATCTGAGATACTACCAGCCCAATCAGCATCTGTGTACCCATGTACACATATCTCTATCCCAGTTTCATAAAACAGTCCACAATGCAAAGTAGACCTCACATACCTCAGTATGCGTCTCAATGCATCCAAATGCGGTTTCCGTGGAACCTGCATAAATTGACTCACCAACCCAACTCCATACAAGGCTTTCTTCAACTTGCAAACATGCTGGAGGTGACTCACATTCTCATAACTAGGTGACTGCAACATATACACGTCTTCCTGCAAATCCCCATGCAAGAATGCATTCTTTACATCCATCTGATGTAAAGACCATTGCTTTGACGCAGCCACTGCTATCACAACTCTCACTGTTGCCATCTTGGCAACTGGGCTGAAAGTTTCCTCATAATCAATGCCATATGTCTGCGCATACCCTTTGGCTACCAATCTAGCCTTATACCTGTTTATGCTTCCATCACTATTATGTTTTACTTTGTACATCCACTTGCATCCAATGGCTTTCTTGCCTTCAGGCAATTGCACTAAATCCCAAGTCTCATTTCCATATAGTGCATCCATCTCCTCATCTCCATAGCTTTCTCTCAACACACATTTCTAACAGCCTCATCAATGCATGTGGGCTCTACAACGTGCACAACCTTTGCCATATATGCATAGTGATGTGCCACATAACCATCATAAGTAAACCTTTGCACAGGATTCTTCACTCTCCTAGATCTTCGCAGCTTTGCATTCATGGCTTCCATAGCTTTCTTTACACCAGGTGTTCTCATAGCTGGTATCCCAAGCTCCTCATCAAGGCTCATCTCTGAGCCATTAGACTCTCCATCAACATGAGAATGCCCTGCAGAAATGTCAGGCATACCAAGGGACTCAACCACTTTCTCTTTTCCTTTATGTGATGTACTAATCACATTTGCAGGACTGGTATTATGATGCAACCTGCCAGTCCATGGTCTATCAACTGAACCACTAGATGAGGACTCTCCTAGTCCACTCAAAGGTTGTGATTGCTGACTTGCGTTCTGTGCAACCACATTTCCACTCACATCAACCTCAACAGCTTCTTTTTCAGCAGCATACCAACTGCTCATCTCATCAAAAACAACATCCCTGCTTATCCTCAACTCACGTGTAGCAGGGTTATAACACCTGCATTCCTTTTGCTCAAGGGAATATCCAATAAACACACATTTTTTAGCTTTTGGATCCAGCTTAGTTCTCAGCTTATCTAGCACATGCACATATGCAATGCATCCAAAGACTTTCAGATGAGACAAATCAGGTTTTCTGCCAGTAAACCTCTCCTCTGGAGTTACATCATGTATGGCTGCAGTTGGAGTCCTATTCATAATGTAAACTGCTGTAGAAACAGCCTCAACACAATAGCTATGCGGCATATTCTTCTCTTCCATCAATGCTCGCGCGATCTCAGCAATGTGCCTGTTTTTTCGCTCAGCAACTCCATTTTGCTGCGGAGTGTATTTGCATGTAAACTGTCTCGGAATACCATTCTTCTTCAAAAATTCAAAGAACTGATTGGAGAAGTACTCTCCTCCTCCATCTGACCTTAGGCACTTTACATATTTCCCTGTTTGCTTTTCAACCATAACTCTGAAATTCTGGAAGTGAGTGAACACCTCACCCTTCTCCTTCATGAAGTATACCCACACTTTTCTTGTGTAGTCATCAATAAATGTCACATAATACCTGCAGTCTCCCATAGACATGGTCTTCATAGGATCCCATACATATGAATGCACAACATCTAGTGCATTTCTGCTCACATATCTATTACGTGGAAATACATGCTTTGTTTGCTTTCCAAATTGGCATGCTTCACATATTCTCTACATACATTCAACTTTAAATTTTGGCAGCCCTATCACAATTCCTTTAGTCTGCATAGACTTCATTCTCTGCATATTCACATATCCAATTCTTTTATGCCAAATGTCTGTGTTGTATGCAACAATTCCTGAACCATTTGCAAATATCGCAGCACTCACTTGAGGCATGTTTACATTCAACGTAAACATTCTGCCCACTCTGTTGCCTTTTGCAACCAACCTGCACTTGTCTTTAAAGTCTTCAACATAACAACCATCAGGGTTGAACCGAACCTGCAAAGCCTGCTCAATCATCTGGCCAACTGAAATCAGATTCTTTGTTATGTTTGGTACATAAAGTACATTTGCAAGGTACTTCACTTTGCCATCCTGCATAGACAATGGTACATCTCCAACATGGACAATTGGATGAGCAGTGTCATCCCCTCTTTCGACAAAACCTGGTCTTTTCAGGTTTTTCATCTCCTTGAACCACTCTCCATGACTTGTCGTGTGGTTCGAAGCACCTGAGTCAACGTACCATACATCATCTTTATGTACTGCTTCTACATTTGCAGACATGGCATTCACGACATGCTGCATGACAAACAACCTTTCATTAACCTCATTGTTTCTGCTTGAGGATGCATAGTTGTTTTGCTCTGCAATTTTCCATTTTGCATGTCAGCCTGCTTCTTATAACACTCTGTCTGCACATGTCCAGGCTTACCACAAAAAAAGCATCCACGTGTGTCATTATACTGCCTTTGCTAATTTCCACGACCTCTTTGACTCCCCCTGCCTCTGAATTGGCCTCTTCCTTTTGCGTGTTGTTGTTTTTATTGTTGTGAATTCTGGGACTGTTGTTGTTGCTGCTGCTGGCCATAATTCTGATTAACTATTCGGCCACCTCCTTGACCGTGTCCACGGCCTCCTCTACCTCGTCCTCTTCCTGAACTTGTGTAGAAGGCCTGTTGCTCCAAACTGTTTTTGTTTTGTGAAGACTCTTGGTCTTCACCCAAGCTCTCCTCTTCTATAATCAGCATAGACACCAAATCTATAAAATTGGGAATGTTTTTCTGAGTAACACCATATTAGATAATTTGGGAAAAATCCCATTCCCATATGAAAAATGGGAGCATGGTGAACTTGTCTTGTCAAAACCCCCTCATGTGACATATCATCGGAAAGATCTTGAAGAGTAGAATCTAAATCTATGATCTCCGACAAATTTGGAGTTAGTATGTTTAAGATATGTCCAAAACTATATGGAGTAATTGATTCCCAAAATGTGAGTTTTTTTCCAAATTACCTGATATTGACTTGAGTCTGAATAGACGTCTTGAACGCCTTGTATTGTGGCCCGAGATCACGTAGATAGACTTCTACCTTATCATCATCATCTACTGAGACACCAATAGATGCAAGGGATTCCACAATACCCTTTATCTTCAATGTATAGTCATTCACAGACATACTCTTTTTCTCCACAATATGAAGTTCATTCTTCAACTGTATCTTTCGTGTCTTGGTATTGGTTTCATAGAGATTTACCAAGGTGTCCCACGCCTCCTTGGGGGACTTGGCATCCTATATGTGTCCAATCATGGTGTCTTGTATACTGATAGAGAGCCAATACATAACCTTTCTGGCTCCTTGGTTCCAATCCTTGAACTCTTTCACATTTGCAGCAGTCGGATTGATATCCGGTATCTCCAGTACCTCTTCATGCTCACCTTCTATATAGTCCTAGTAGCCCTTTCCCATCAGGAAATTTGTCAACCTGAACCTCCAAGCATGGAAGTTGTTCTTATCAAGCTTCTCAGCAACAATCTGGGTTATGCCATCATTTGACATCTTGCCAGATACACAAATTTATCAGAAAAATAGCACTCGTTTGTCCTGCACAAACTGCTGTATTTTCTGCAGCGGTACTGTAGTGCACTCAAATGTCACAACCAGTGACCTCAATGTGAATACATACACCCAATGGCAACTGTTGACCTCTTTGCAGCACAATCAGTGTCTGCACAGCCAATCTGTCTTCCTGCAGTTCTCAAAACAGAGTTCTGCAGAGAATTGATGACTTACCTGCAGTGATTGAAATCGCCTGCTTTCTGAAAAACGGAGGTCCAGACGCGCCCGAAACGCTTTTTCGGCCCAGATAATGTTTATAGTAGATCGTTTGCCGATACCTCCCGTAGAGCTCCCGACAAGGGTGTAGTCACCAACTCAAATAGGGAAGAGTAGTTGAAGCTCTTACCCTCGTACCGCTTCCTGTGGTTCTCTTGCTTGCAGCTCAGCCCTTAACATGAACCAGGCTCTGATACCATGAAAAGATGCAGGGGAGAAGAGAGCTTGAGCTCTTGCAAGCACACATACACTCACAAAACCTTGATAGAGAACACACAATGTGAGAGGCTGAAAAACTTCTTCTTCACTCAACACTCAACACACTATATACAAGATAAGAGTACACACATATGAAAAGGTACTCAACCAAATACATACAAGGATTCTCTATAGTGTGAACCCAACTAAAATGAGCTGGTGCTATAACTATGCCAGTCTCTAGAATGGCTGTCACACAGCCTGTCATCCCGCTGGCCGCATCACCCATGATCTCTTCAACCATGCCAGTGGTGTAAGTGTGGGGCCTATCCCCCAGGCGGGTCATTAGTGTCCACCACCTCACTAGACGAGCTCGATATCTCAACATTCCACACACATTGAGAGTCTCTATTGACTGTAGCTCTGCTCTTTCTAATCATATGCCTTTGAACTAGTGTGGTGTGTTGGGATGGGGATGGGGAAGAGATAGAATGGGGATGAGCTTGACCTCTCTCATTACCCCACAAGGAAACTAAGAGTCGATAATCTCCTTCTTAAGGATGCTCTTTTTGTGGAGTACACTGAACAAGCAATTAGCAAGTTGAGAAGGAAAGAGAGTGAAGATGGTGCATGGAGGCAATTTGCCAATGAGATGCAAGGAATTATTAGGGTTGTGGGTAAATTGAGGGCAGAGAAAAAGAGATGTGAAAGAAGGAATTGGGCCTTACAATTAGAGAAACTTCAGACTAAAAGACAAACAAATGGGTTGAATTTTGAGGAAACTAACTTGTACTTTAAATGCAAAGCTGTCATTAAGGATGAAGATGACAAATGTGCTAGAAGTACTTAAAGCCTACTCCCCCTCCCTATAGCCTAGTCTCCCTCTCTATATTCAAAGGAGACCAAATGTGCACAATTCTCTACTCCTATTGGTCCGTTGCTAATTACTTTCATTAGTAAAAGGCCCAAAATATGTCCAGATGCCCCCTAATGGAGTGTGACAAGTGAAATTTCAGCATTACTAGAATATTTGTTGTGCTAGACAATAAATATTTCTTTCTCAATAGATGGAATGTAGTGTGCAAGAGTAACATCTTGGCCAAATCTTGCACAGGCATCACCTCCATGTGCAAGGAAACCATCGACAGCATCAAGCTCAATCTCTGCAATAAACAAAGAATAAGCTTTCACATAAATTCAGTCAATACCAAAATATAAATTCACTCCAAAACAGATAAATTACCTTCTGGTTCTCATCCTCTTCCAACTTCGATGCATCCCAAAGGTTGATGGAGCCTTCTTCATTTCCTTGATCAAGAAAGAAAGAAAGAAAGAAAGATTTTATTAACGTCTTCCAAAAGACCGAACTCGGCCTATGAGACAAATCGGAGTACCTGTATGGGGTATCCTCTGTCATCCCAACAAAATAAAAAAGTACTGAATAAAAAAGCTGAATCTGGGTGTGCAGGGGATGGAGCTCTACTACTAGGAGAATGCAAAGCTATATGCATGGAGTATACAATCATGATATGCAACCTAGCTAGCTCCATCCTGTACCATACTGCTGGGGGTATAAAATGGTATACATCAGTGAAGGGGGTGTCCACAGCTCCCTGAAGAACATGCCTGGGTGTGCTCTGAAGCGAGCCAGTTGCTCCGCACCCTCTCTGTGAAACTGAGCTCTCATCTCTGTCATCTCTCTCTGGTATAGGTGTGGTGTTCGAAAGCCAGGTGTCCTCTGTCTCCTATGGGCTCTAAGTGTCTCTGCTCTCTAGAGAGTAATTCCCTGCCGTGTAGGGGCTGGGAGGGGGATGGATCTCTGAAAAAATGTAGTAATCTGTGTCTGTCGCCTCCCTTCTAGAGCTATCTGAGCCTGTAATAATGTCTCTCTGTGTGGCGTTGTATGTCTAGAATGTATCTCCTCAGTATGCGCTGGTCTGCTGCCTCAAAGATCTGGCGTAGGGAATGTGGCTCTCTGAATAAAATGGGATATCTCTCTCTGATGGCTGTATATGCTCTGCATCTGCATACATAATGCTCCTCACTCTCCACCTCCTCTCTGCACAATCTGCATACTCTCTCCTCTCGGGGGATCCGTGCTGCTCTGCCAGTCTCAATCTCCAATCGGTGTGATGAAACTCTGAGCTGACCAATAGCCACTCGGGAGCCGTGTGGTAAAAAGCCCTCCATGTATCTAGGCCTCTCTATAAATCCATCATCAGTGATACTCATGAAGTGATCTCTGTAGTATAGCATCTTCGGTGGAAGAGGCTGTGTAGGCGATATCCATGTCTCTCGTGTATAGAGCTGCCATAGATCCTGTCTCAATACTCTGTTCCTCTCACTATGAGAGAGACGGATATGTGGTGCATCTCTGTCATACTGGAATGGTGGTAGATGATCCATGTCTAGGCCATGCTGTGAGAACCAATGTGTGACCTGTGCATACCATGATCCTCTGTCTCCTGCCTCAGCCAACTGTCTAGATGCCTCAAAAGCTCTGTATGATAATCTGTCCTGTGGCATCTCTCTGAATCTGTCTAGCAGGCATATAGTCTGAAATATGGCCTCTACCATCATAGGAGGCGCAGCAAACTCTGCTCAGATAATGTCATGAGGTACTGACGGTTTGCTGCGTATCATGCGTGCCATCATGAGGGCCTGTGGTCTCTCTATCTATGTCCACCAATGGGTAGCAAGGCCTGGCGCCCATACTACTGCTCCATACATCAATGCCGGTGTGACTAATGTGTCAAATAGCCACCCCTTCGTCCAGGGCTCCTGAAAATGCGCCTGGTGGCACTGTCTCTCTAGCATAGCCAATGCTGCATATCCCCGTGTCAATCTAGCTCTGGCTGCTGAACCCATGGTGAAGCGTGTGGCTGCTGCAGAGAAGGTAACCCCTAGGTACACGTATGATGTCACCACCTCCACCTGGCATCCTGCGAGTGATTGTCAGCTGACTCCTGCCCTATCTCGATGTATGAAAGACCATAACCTTGGTTTTCCCAAGGTTCACAGTAAGACCCCTCTATGTGCAGAAATCATCGAGTGCATGTAGATGCTGCTGTAGACCACCTGGGGACTCAGACACTAATACAATATCATCAGCATAGAGCATAATATGTACTGAGGTACCTGCTAAATCAACTCCATCTCCGCCTCCCCGTGTAATGAAGTCAGCCACCTCATCAATGTATAACCCAAATAGCGTGGGGGAAAGTGGGCATCCTTGCTTCACACCAATGGTGCTAGCAATAGTCTCGGACATACCTCCTGGACATCTGACTCGCCCAAAAACCTGCTCATATAATGCATAGATGCCCCATGTCATATCTGCTGGTATGCCAAGAGACTGCAGGCGCTGAAAGAGCCTCTCTCGTGGTACTGTGTCAAATGCCTTGCGGAAATCCACAAAGCAGCAATAGAGCTTTCTCTTCCTCACTCTCTTCTTATTTCAGTAATTTCTAACTCCTCTTGAAGATTTTGAAATTCTAGCTCTGTGGAAAGAGAAGATTCAGTTTCCTTGGCTTTTTCAAAGCACAATGACATTGCTCTAGGGGCTTCAATGAAGTTCTCTGTCACTTCACTATCCAATTTCAGAAACTCCTCTTTATGTTCATTTTTTTCCACATCTAGTAAACCCCATGGCAGCTTCACAGCCATCTGCTATAATTGCAAGGCAATAATCCTCCCTTAGATTATAAAGCTTTTGTATGTGAGAGAGAAGAATAAAGTTCTTGCCATTAATAACAAAGGAGGTCAGCCGAGGGAGGATGAAGTTTGTTTTCAAGTGTTGTCCATGCACAAATGATCCCTCATCAATAACAGTGAATGCCTTAAAATCTACCACATCAAAACCTATGCTTAGAAGCTTCTTCTTATCACAAGAAACTAGGTCCATAACTTCATCATCAGATTCCATCTCTGTGACAAATGAAGCTTGTGCATCCTTTTGACCCTTCTGAACTTCCAGTTCATCCTTTGTTTAGTCCTCTTTGTCTGCAATCATGAAGAACAAGCTAAGCCACAACTCTAAAGTAGTACTCAAGAACTTTGCACTTTTTCTTGTGAAGAGGGCAGTGTTCAAGATGTATCTTTATCCTCTTATTTTCTGAATAGGCATCCCACTTGCCTGATATGCTCTTCTTTTCAGATGAGGATAGAGCAAAGCTAGACATGTGAACATATTGTGATGATCCATCATTTATGATTTCTGTACTAACAAATTTACTATATGCCTCCCACTCTTTCTCTAACATGGAGCTTTTCATGTCCTTAACAATTTGTTCTAAATTAAAGGGCACATTAAATATAGGCTCAAGATCTGGAAGACGCTCATCGTGTCTAGCTCTCCTTAATAAATCAAACAGGTTCTCATTGGCACTAGGCTCATCTTTAATCTCTTCAAGTGCCTCTACATCTTCCAAAGGATCATAGGAGTGAACCTCTTGAACCACCTACTCCATGCTGGCCATGACACAATGACAAATAACTGGTAAGAAGCGAAATTGAATATCGCATGGTGAACTACAAACACGAGGGAAGCCAATCCATGACGCGAGGAAGAAGAAACATCTATAAAACAAACCCTCTTATCGCATGGTGGAAGGGACAAAGAAGGACATAAATAAATAAAAATAAAAATTTAAAGAAGGCACGAATATATATAGATCTTTTTAGGACTGATGTCATACATGTATGTCAAAAGTGAAGGGCTGACATCAACAAATTGTACCGTTGTGCCATGTGTAGGGCTGACATCATCACAGGAGTGCCACGTGTAGGGTTGACATAATCACCACCACCACCGGAGTGACACACTATAGGACTTACGTCACCCATGTAATGATGACATCGCATTCTATAAAATGGATAAAATATTCATTTTTGTTTTCGGCGGCGAAAGGTTGTGTCACGTACCATTCCATAATCTCCATCTACGGCGGCGCGAATACTGCCATCTGTCAGGCACTCAGCACAATTTTCGCACCGTTGGATAGCGTCCTCCCTCAACGGCACGAATAGCTTCGTCCGGTAGGTTCCAATTACTCTCTTTGCACTGTGCACAGTGATCTCCTCTGAACTCCTTCTCGCCCTCCTCCCACGGTGCGAGTAGACACATCCGACTGGCTCCAGAACCTGCTATCGCACAGTGGACAGCAACTCGCCCTCCTCCTACGGTGCGAGTAGACACATCAGGTATGCTTTGATCTCTCCTATCGCACTGTGGCTTCCTCACAGTATGGCTCGTACAAAGTAGACTGAGAGGATGGTTTACCCACATCCCTCTCTTCCTAAAGATTCAGTGCCAGAGCAAGAGCCAGAGCAGGAGCCAGAGACAACCACTTCAAAAAGCAACCATTAGAGACGGAACAAGTAAAGGGCAGAACCAATTTATCCAAGGCAAGAACTTTCCTCCAGAGAAAAGAAATTGTTTGCTGAGATTAAGCAAGCAGCACAGGAGGCTACATATCTGCTCATCCTTAGGACACCATTCCTTAGAATTGTAAGAACAGTTAGTGACAATATCAAAGAAAAAGGACATTATAGATGGTAGAGCAGTGCATATGATTGTATAAGTATGACTTAATAAGAAAGATTTGGAGTTTTTTATGAAATCTATTCTCTTTTATAAATTTACGTACAATGAAAAGTTGTCTTATAATTGCTGTCTTTGTAATTGTTATCTTTTAGAATTACAATATTCAGATCTCTTTTTATGAATCCCGAGTTCTAATGTTTTCCTTTAGAGATGTACTCGAGTCACGAGATGACAATTATGGTACAATATCTCAAAACCATTACAAACTGAAGTACAAATGTGTTTCGAGTAAAAAACATCACAACATGAGAAGAGAATTTACATGCAAGATTATAAAATTAGAAGAAAATTTACAACTATTTACAATGATAAATAAGGAGGAGAATGAAGTTTTCTATTTGTCTCCATCTCCTTTGGTTTTGTCTCCATGTCTCCATTTTTCTCTGGTTTTGTGACCTCCTTTGTCTCCATGTCCCCCTTTGTCTTCTCTGGTTTTGTGGCCTCCTTTGTAAACTTGAACTTGAGTTCCTTCTTAGCTTTCTTGCCAACACTCTTCTTGGCACCTACTTGAGGACCACTTTTCTTTGAGGTATTTCCTGTTTTAGTACCTTTGGTTTTTTTATGTGTGTCTTGTTGAGAAGCACCCTTGGTTTCTTTTTGTATAGTTCCTTGCTTAAACATAAAATGCGTTAAAGATGAATGTATAGGCATTTTCTTCTTCTTCTTAGAGAGAGAGGCTTGTCTTCGGAGTGGTGGAGAATCTGGATCATTTAGAGTAATTGAATTATGCAAAATTAGATTGATAGCTCTTGCACGAACACTCCACATCCAAAACTGGTGAGATCCAAGAGTCTGTCAAATTAAAAAAAACTTCTCAGATTTAAGAACCAAGAACTATAGAAAATAAGTTCAAAAACTAAGTAAACATTTACTACAAAAATAGTGGGTTTTAATTTAACTTACATGCTATCAATCTCGATATATTTAGATAAAAGATATTTTCAGACATTGGTAATAACATGTCATCCACATGAAGTAGAATCTTTTTGTAAAGCCACTGGCTGATTCAAAAACTTATACTTTGCCTTCTTTTTATAGTTTGGATATTCATCACTCTGCCTTCTTTTTATAATTTGGATAATCATCTTCAATAGCTGCAACAATAGCTCTCTTACATGTCCTATTAAAAACCAAATTTGAATATAAGTGTTAAGTGTTAAAACTCGCAAAAATGTATAAAAAATATATTTTTAACCATAAAAATGCTCAAAATTTTTTAAAAAATTAAGAATTTTTTTTTAAAAAAAATCTAAAAATTTAGAGAATTCATTCTACAAAAAATATCCACAATAAAATATGTGGTATTTTTATAAAATTTTTCATTAATGCTTATTTTAAACCACAAAAAATAAAAAAAATAACATTAAACTCCCGAAGTTTTTCCGCACGTCAATTCATCCATTGAATAGTAGTAACACGCGTTCCAATCGCCATATTGACGATCCACGTGCAAATCATCAACACAAATAAACAAAATAAAATTTTTTATTTAGTAAATATTAAAATTTACTTCAAAAAATTACAATAAGAAAGAAAAAATAACAACAATTAACTAGAGATTGCTCTGATATCACTGTTAAAACCCTAAGATCTCTCTAGATAATTGTGATGTATAAACATGCATAGATCAGGCATAAACTCATCCACCCAACCACCCCCGAGCCCAAGGGATGCACACATGAAATATATCATACCTTTATCTTGATGTCCCATACCATCAAGAGGTATAACTCCAATGCAATAGCATGTAGCTATAGTATGAAATGGTAGGTGAGTAGATATGATCCTCTCTCTACACACACAAAAGAGCACAACATAACCTAGTCTTAAGCTAACATCAAGAGACTATAGCCTAAGCCTCAAGATAACATAGCCTTGGCCTCCAAGCCTCAAGCCTCCCTTGAGTGTGTCCCATGCCCCTATTATATAGGAGGGCCCTCAAGTAACTCTTGACTCTCCATTTCCTATGTGTGACCCTTGGATGCCTCACCCTAACCTTAATCCTTAAGGTTAGTCCTAACCCATGCTCCACTAGAGCTTGTTCCCATGCTCCCATGCTCACAAGCCTAATGTGGGTTAGCCTCCTAGTATATGCACACATAATGTGCATATAACAATAAGGAAAAATAAATAATAAAGCTCAATATTCAAGTTATCAAGGAGAACTAATTTTACAATTCGAATATAAGAAAAAATAGAGAATAAAGCTCAATATTCAAGTTATTAAGAACTTACAACTTAATTTGCCCATGCATGCCAGCTACACTATTCATGAAAATAGCAGTCCTAATATTAATGACACAAGCACTCCAGTGCCCACTGGAAAAAAGAAAAAGATATAAGAAAGCAAATATCGTATGACAAATATTTGCGAAACACAAAGGAATCATGAGTTAGAGATAAAACTCTCTACATATGGCAAAACAACAAAACAAATGTTCTTATTTCTCATATTGGCGGCCTGAAATAGGATGCCAGCTCAAAAGTTTTCTTCTTCATATCAATCAATGCAAGTGACACTAAGGGATCACAAATAAATATTTTGTTGACTTGATTTGGTAGCATTTCCTTTATAAGTATCCTACAAGAGTTTATCGGAAGGAATGAACAAAATATGAGAAAATATTAACATATGAGAACATAAACATATAAGAAAATATACATATGTGAAAAATGTAATACCTTATACACATGAAAATAACACCGTCATTGATCTCCTTATCCTTCTCTACAAGCATGTAGAGGTCCCCAGGTACAATATAGAGATCGTCTTCCTTCACTGTCCCAACACTGTCACTCGTGTGGACCAATAGCAGTAGGCTGCAGGAAAACCCAACCACCCTTGTGAAATGCCTCTCATCCAAGCACCATCATCGTCTCTCTTATTGTACAGTGAGATCTCCTCAATCTCATCTTTTGGTCTTCTTCGCGGTGCAGCCATATCAATTGTGAAGCTATAGTAGTAAGATTAGGGTTGGGCAAATGAGATAGAAAAAGAAAACGCGAAGATGCTATGCAGATTAGGGTTTCGCAGTTGTGAGCATCAACACCTGGCCGACAATAATTTATATGCCCGACCAGCATCATTTACAACATATATAATCCATCGCATCATTTCAACATAATCATTTAATCATACTCACCTCTCTTCAGCGTTTCCTATCTAGGGAGCAGGCGAGAAGAAGATTAACAATATAGGATAACATATTCAGCACATAGTTCATCTCCCTACCCTCCTACATAGAGGAAAGCCATCATTCAAGTGGTGGACCTCAGCATTGGAGCAGAGAACAATCCCCATCATCAGCATTCAGTCTATCCCTATCATCCCAAGAAGGATTCTCATCTAGGACCACATCACAGATCTATTTATAGATTTTCATTGTAGCCTAAGATTGTGATTACTTCGATCGATCCCCTGCATGCCACATCTCAACAGTTTCACTTGCTTATCATCATGAGCTTGATGAGATGAAAGAGAAGTATACACGGGATGAGGACTTTGACAGGATCTATGATCAAGTGTTTGAGGGTCAGTGGCACGATTATTATACTCTCAAGGATGGCATTTTGTTGATTCATGGTAGATTGTGTGTTACCAAGCAGTTACGACTCAAGGTTATGATTGAAAGACGAATTGTATCGGATGAGGCTCAACCAGTGTAACATGAATCGAAAGTATTCGTAATTAAGGATCCTGTCACACAAGTCTCACAATGCCTTCTGTATCCTGAGTTTCGCGAGTTTAGCAATCCCTTTTTTATGACTTCAAACTTTTAAGAGATTTAAGAGAGAAAAGAAGCTCTCTTTACTTTATATACAAGCTCTTCTTCTAAAACTGAAAAATAACCATATTAACAATCGTTTTACCAAAAATAAAAAATCTATAAAAATGTTTATGCATGTCCAATGTAAATAACTATCTACTCCCATAGAACAATATAGACGACGCTACCCAAAATGGAATAAAACGATGTGCATTCCTCATCATGATAAAATATAAAATTATTGACGTCCAAAGTCAAGCGTCTCAAAATTTACCTGACCCCACCAACTCAACTTTATTATTTGAGCCAGGAAACTATATTTACATAAAATATACCAATTAATTAATTAAACTACTAACATAAATATCCACATAAAATCAAAATAAATAAAATAATACAACCAATATTGTCATGCATATAGAGAGTCATCTCAAAGTAGGCTACGATCACTTGGATTTTGATTGAGATATCCCAATCTAAACCTATCTATGAAAATTCATAATAAATAAAAACATGAGTATAAATTCCATGAATTAATCCTTATAAAACGCATCCAAATTGAGAACCAACTTTCCTCGGATGTCATGAAAAAATCTCAAAGTATCATAGATGAGTATATTCCTATAAGATGCAATTAAAGGGATGGACAACGAGGGCATGATCATGGAACCATTAAGCTTCTTCAACGATATGAACTTTATACTTTGCTAATTTTTTATGATAAACATGACCGCTTTGTGTTGTTGTATGCTCATGGTCTAAAATTACTTTAGGCTCTAGTCTTGTTTTAGTGAAGGCGAATCACCATAAACTAGAAGTACCCAAAGCGTACCTCTAAATGGTCGTAAAGGACTAATGTGAAAGGTGTTATGAATATGCAAGTGTGAATATATCAGTGTGATGGAATATACAAATGGAAAGCATTAGATCTTCATCCCCCTTCTCCATGATGGAGATATGATTCTCCCCCTGCTTAATGATGATAAGAGTGCACACTTTGAGGTGACCTAAGAGAGAAAGGCACCAAAAGTTGAATGTGTGTGTGAGTAGCATGTTACATTATGCTTTTGTAAGACTGTGAGGAGCCATTGTGGGGTTGAGTAATGTAATTGTTTTTTTATTATGTGTTTATCTATGATGTGTCTTGGTATTCTTGCATTTCACATAGTTAAGTGGAGTGAGAAGATAAGTGGCACAAGTGCATGGAATAAATAGGGCATATGAGAATCCTCTGTAGTAGCTAGGGTAATAAGAGAGGCTAGAGAAGAAGGGCTAGAGAAGAAGAGTAAGGAGAGAGGATAGAAATAAGGCTCAATGAATCCAAGCTATAGATCATTCCTCTGACAAGTATACTTCCTAGAGTTTAACCCACTAAGGTGAACAATCCCAATAGTTAATCTACAATTAGCTAAGATTTTGGCGATAATGGTGGGACACCCACTAAGTTCAAGGACATTCTACCTCGTTGCTGGTAGTAGTGTATGCCCCTTGAAAACTAAAGCTTTTGGTGGTTCTTCACCCTCACTAACCCCACTCAAGACAAGTCATAGAAACCTTCCCCGTTTTCTTACTCTTCCCAAACCTCCCTTACTTTCCAAACTATGGGTGCTCCTCATCAAGGGCCGAATGCAAGTGAAGTTTTCAGTCTTAAAAGGTTCTATCATTGTGAATGCAAAAGATTGCATAGGGCGATTCCTCTCACGATGTGCAACTCCCATGGGCTCATGATACATGGTTGGTTCTCATCTCCGCACAACTCTTGAGGATGGAGATGATCGATGGTATAGCTAGTTTGCGATAAATCACTTCCTCAATCAGGTAACCCTTTGGTAACAATTCCTGGCCACCTTTAGGCCAGATATTCTGGGGGTTCTTCACCCTTGCTAACCCCAATCACGCAAAGTCGTAGACCTTGTTCTAGTAACCTTATCCATTTTCTTACTCTTCCCTTATCCATTTTCTTACTCTTCACCACACCTGCCTTACTTCCCCAACTATGGGTGCTCCTCAAGGTGTGGAATCCTTAGCATTGTTCTTACCCAAATACAAATAAAGTTACTTCAAAGCTGCTATCATTGAGGATGCAAAAGATCACATGAGGATCCTCACCATGTGCAACTCTCGAGGGCTCAACACCATGGATGATACCCCATTGGTTCTCCTTTCCACAATTTTTGAGGGAGGAGCCGATTAATGATATGACCAATTTGTCGTAAATCACTTCTTCGATTGGGAAACCCTTTGGAAATAGTTCTTCTTGGCCACCTGTAGTCTAGGAAATTATTATGATTTAATAATACATTAGCTTAAATTACTGTGCAGGTTGAGGACAACTCATCACTTGGGCAAAGGTTTTGGTGGGTCGGCTTCCCCAAGCTCATGGAGATTACATGCTATGGTAATGGGTCCTTTGGGCTCTCCCCGCTCAAAACTCTCTAAAGTTAAGAGAGACCAGAGACCCTTTAAGAGTTCTAGGATAAGTCAAGTCAACTACAGATTTCATGTGTAATGAGAGAAGCACGTAATCACCTCCTCTCCTCTTAATGCTAGTGTATACTTCATCCTTCGTGCCATCATTGTTGCCAATTCCATCCCTAGTGCCATTTTTGGCTCTTTTTGCATCTACTGTGGCCTCAAAATATACTTCTTGATCCCCAAAAAAGCAAGCAAGTCTCAAGTAGGAGATCAAAGACAAAAAAACACCCCAACAAGATAATAGCATAGTGGTGGCACCACTTAGGAAGGATATTGATTTTTGAAGCATGATCAAAGGATACCAAATCAGGAGCACGATGTTTTCTGTCATTCCCAGGGCCATCTTCCATGTGATTAGCCTTCTAAGGGACATTATTCCTTTTGTTAGACGATGAAGGCCATGAGGACAAAGAATTCCACTACTTGAAGGAGATCACGTTAATCCAACATTCACCTTGTATTGAGTTTGCCAAAGAATTCCTAGCTGCCACTACACCCATCACTGCCAGTTCCCCATCGGCCCCCTTGCCTCATATTCTCTTCCACATAAGTAGACCAATATGCACCAAGGCCGATACCCTCCCAATATGGGGTACCTCAATAGCCCTCTCCTTAAGTGATGACTTTAACTTTTTTCTTGGCCCCTACCCATCAGGTGCAATGTAGTGTATGTGACAACCACCCCAATTCCTTAAAACCCACTTACCCCCAAGTGACCAACCTAGAAGTCGCATACACCACATCACCTCAAAGAGCCAGATTACCAAGCTCCTCAATTACGAGTTACAAAACATACCACGCTCCTTAAATTGTCATCGCCTATACCAAGCTCTTGGAGTTTCTTCTATGCTCTCTGCTACCACTCTGCCTCAACCTCCTCTAAATCCACCCCACATATAGAGGTTAGGCTACCAAGGAATAACTATAACAAGGAATAACTATAACTATAACTATACCAGATTACCAAGCTCCTCAATTACGAGTTACAACATACCACGCTCCTTAAATTGACATATAGAGGTTTGGCTACCAAGGAATAACTATAACAATTATCAAAATCCCCAAAGTAACCCTTTATCACCTAGACCACTTAGTTGTTCCAGTTTCGTGGTAGGAGTGATCACTATAAAAGTCAGTGTTCTTTATGAGTGGGGTCGTCTCCTTGCTTACACTTTTAAAAATCCCATGTATACAGATTGTCGGTCTCAAGGGGGAGAACATATATTCCCTTCCACACCTTGATCATTCTGGATCCAATCAACCATTCAGTACTAGAGAAATCCTATATATATATTGTATTCATACCCTGCCAATGGAGTCCAACACTCGATCCCACCCTTGAAGCTTATGGAACTTCCTCTTCCATGGTGGATGTTCACACCCCAAGATGGGAGTCAATGATGGCCGGTAAGAAGGTTGGTTTAACTCTTTCTCAATCATATAGCCTAAGCCCACAAGCTATCGAGACACTCCAAGGGATTTTGCATCAGTGGTCTACTTCGCACCAACCTTAGGTTGGCAGCTCAACTTAAGTGGTGGGCATGTTGTCATGCGAGCTTCTCTTAGTGGTGGTGGGTGAGACGAGCCATTAGAGAGAGTGTGCTCCATAGCCCCAATAGTCGAGAATCTTGCTAGAGACCGAGAGTGACAGAAACAATAATTAGCATCCAAATTTGTGGGGTCCTACTAGATGGTGACTCTAGAATGAACATCATGCTCAAAGCCATTATGAAACTTTGGGTCTACGTATACAATCTTGCTTTGTTTGCCATAAAAGTGGCTCATTTGAGAGAATTCGTGTCTCTTCGGTTTGGTAAGAATGTGTACCCATCGTCATTGGTGAGGTGAGCTTCTTTTTTATGTCTTTTATGGTGTTGGACCTCTGACAGACCAAGGGCCCCTTCAGAATGATGATTGGAAGGCTCTAATTAAAAGACTGAATGAGATTAGCTTGGGTAATGGGAGACAATTGCATGCTATTGTAATTAAAAAAGGGGATAGATCATTAGGAAACCTTTGGAAATCTTTTGGGTCCTTTTTGCTAATGACCTTCATTAGCAATGGACCGATAGGAAGAGAGGAGTGTGCACATTTGGTCTCCTCCAAAAGTAGGGGGCAACTAGGCTTGTCTCCCTCATTACTACATTTGTGGGGTTCAAAAAGTAGGGAAAGGCCTTCATAAATTAGGGAGGTGGAGTGTAAAAAGTAGGAGAGTTCCATAAAGCGAGGGGTAGCTTCTAAAAAGTAGAGGGCTCCACCAATTTCAGCTCCATCAATCTCGTGGGTCAAAAAACCCTTTAAAAATAGAATTTTTCAAAAACAAATTCAAAAGTGCATTTTTTCCTCTCAAAACCCAACCCAAACCATATTATATCAAAAAACTTCTTTTTTCATCTCAGATTTCTCTCCCTACACAATATTATTCTCTCCAACATCATCCTCTTCACCCCAAACCTCAAATCTCCATAGCTCATTCTCTCTCTATTGTGAAACCTTCTCTCTCTCTCTCTCTCTCTCTCTCTCTCTCTCTCTCTATACTATGAGTAGATGTTCAACCCATCTCTCTATTGTGCAACCCTCTCTCTCTCTCTCTCTCTCCCTTCCTTCTCTCTATTGTGCTCAGATTTGCAGCCTTCTCTATCTCTATCATGCGCGCGTGCACACATTTGAGTCTCCTCATACCCACATCTACCTCCCTCTCCCCAACAACCTCCAATCTGCACTAGCGAGATTGATGATGTGGAAAGCAAAAAAAGATCTCTGATTTGGTTGATTTGGTGGGGAAGTGGAGGCATTAAATGAAGGAGAAAAAGGTGAAGGCATTCAATGATGAGATAGAGTAGGTTTTAGGGAGAAATCAAGATTTAAAATTGAATGTTTTATATATATATATATGGGTATGGGATCAATTTCAAAGTATAAAACTTGCAAAATGGAGAGAGAAAATATCCATTTTGGACCCCTCCTTAGTTATGAGCTTGCTAGAAAGAGAAGCGGAGAGAGAATGACAACATTAGACCCTATTTTTGTAGGGGAGTTATGGACTAAAAAGCACAAATTATAGACTCCAAGTAGCCGTCTTAATTAACCTTGTCTTCTTACGAGAATGACAACATTAGACCCTATTTTTGTAGGGGAGTTATGGGCTAGAAAGCTCAAATTATAGGCTCCAAGTAGCCGTCTTAATTAACCTTGTCTTCTTACGGAAGCACAAAATTAATCTTAATCCCTAAAAATTTAGAATCCTTGCAAGGCCCAAAAGATATTCAAAGGTCTCCTAATGTGAAGGATATGGTGGAGTTTCTCTTCTTGACACAGTTTTAGCCTAGAAAAGGACTTATTTTAGGTAGAGAATGGAGTGATGTTTCTTTACATGATGCATGGGACTCATTGGTCTCAAAGGAGAAGATGCCTGACACCTATGGAATTGGTTAGATTCCTTCACTGGTACGGAATGCAACATGGTGGAGATCACTGAGCACCCCAGTCAAGTAAAGATTGATGATGGAGAAAACCTGGTGTATTTGGTGGACTCAATAGAAACTCTCATGGTGAACTAGACCTCAACCTCATATCTAAGCACATTGGACTCCCCTCTCCCTCATCCCCACAGAATAACTAGTAGAAGCTATCAGCTTCAAAAAGCACAAGTTCAATTGTCACTGTCATACTCGACCAGTGGGCTTGAAGAGGTAGTAGGTCAAGTGGAGTCATGACACACACTACTCCCCACCATCCTCCCCATAGTGAGAGAAAGAGTCGAGTAGCACATTACAAGGTCAAAGAGAAGCTTTGCCAGTAAGAGGATTTCCCTTAGCATATCTGGAAGAGCTTACTAGAGATTTTTCTCCTAAGACATGGCCATCCCATGACCCCCTTTCTCTTGATGAGGCTATAGAAAGGTTCGTTCCTCTCTCCAACCATGTATCAAGATGAGGTTAAGGAACTCAATTTCGCCATAAAGGAGGATCTTGGACCAATCTCGGTAGAATGGGTGTGGGAGGATGCAACCACGTTAAAGTACGTCAATGCTTTCTTCTCCCAACACTGAGAAGTTTTTACATGGACCTACGTTACATGGACCTACAAGGACCTCCCTGACATCCAACCTTGCATCGACATAGAAATCTTCTATGATTTTCCTAAACAAGGCTAATAAATCTTAAAAGAATGCAAAGAAAGCTCCTATGATTTACCTAAATTAGACTTGTCAATCCTAACACAAGAATGAGAAAAAAACACCAAATCCAACTATAAAAAAAATTTTCAATGCTTGTTTTTCATGAAAGCATGCTCACACATGGATATTCCATCATGTGGCAAGAGAAATAAATCTAACATACGAATCCAATCAAGCACATAAGCATAGCAACGATGCTCATAGGAGTGGCACTAATGGAAAGGTCAAATACACCACTCACTAGCACAAGACTACCCAACTAGAATGTAGTTAAATTTCTCTTGCCCGTAGGGAACTTGGATACTTAATCGTCATCTTGTAGAAGAGGAAGTTTATGAAATTCATGATACCCTAATTCTAGATATGAAAGCTTAAAAAAAATGGTGACCTTAACTACATTGATTAACTTAATCTAAACTTATGGAGGATGAAGCCTAATTATAAACAAACTGAACTAATCCAGCTTGACTCACGTTCAGTTAGGTTCCAACCTAGAAACTTGTAATCATAGAAAGACTTGAGAGAAGCTTATATTCATTGCTTGAAAATGACCCCTTTTATACGAGGGAGGTACACCACCTCTTACATATGTGCTCATGTGGGATAATGTACAAGGGTGACATGGCTGAATGCTTGTAATTTTGGTCCTCTACTCAATGCCTTTCCCTTACCCTGTGCTCATTGGCACCACAAATCTCAACAGAAGCCACATTGTAGCAAGATTGAGCTTGAGAATAATACCTCCTATCTATCGTCACCATGTGAGTTGTCTATGTTGAGCTTCAAACTCCCATGATTTGAAGTATGAACTCTCTTATTTGTATGAGCTATGTTCTTAAGAGCTAGGCATAAAAGAGAGCACTTATAAGCTCTTTTGTGCATAAAGAAAGCTATGCATAAGATCTTATTTATATGAGTTATGTATGACCTCTCTTGCATAACCATGCACAGGATATGCATGAGCTCTCATGAGCTATATGTAAAGAGAGCTAACTTTATTAAATTAAAGCTAAACTAAATTCTTTTCTGTGTGTTTGTTTGTGTTGATGTAAAGAGTCTTTAGGGAATCCCCACTCTTCATTGAAAATGTAAAGCTATGTATGCTCTATTTATGTGTACATAGAGTATATGTAGCTTTGTGATGCATACATAGAGTATGCATAGCTTTATGCATACATAAATTGATCTCCACTACTTTATCCACTTTTATTATCTGGGAAAAAAGTAATAAAGAAGTTCTTATCTCTCCAACATCGCCCTTATGTTTATACATAAGACATAGATGGAAAACAACCTATAGCGAGATGTTACAAATAAGGAGGGGTAGATATCCCTACGGTCTTTGTAAGGAAATTACCTCAAACTCTATTTTATCTTCTAAGAAAAAAAATTATCTTATAACAACTTAAAGTTTATGTTTGTTTAAATGAATGCATGTAGCTTGAAGCTGAGGAGGACCGCCACTTACGTAAGATAAATATAATTTTACATTAGTGAGGTCTGGAAACTCTCCTTGGAAGGATGCAAGAAGAAAGATAGATTATTAATTATGAGGCCCTACTTGACAAGAATGGTAAGCAAGTCCTTAGCCTTATTTATTTTTAAACTATATATCACTTATGTTAGTTTGTTGAGTTTTAGTATCATGTTATTACAAACTGTGGCCATATGCAATCGAAAAGTAATGGAAATATCCAACCTCAAAACAAGAGAAATGTGAGCGTTAAGGATGAAGTTGCAAGGGTTGACAACAACCAAAATGCGTGAGAGAAGAGAGAAAATGAAGATAGTGATTAGTAGTGCTGACATTGTTCTCTCCTACTTTGTAACTTGTCATTTGGCAACTTTGGGTACTATTAATATCCTCACTTTCCATACACTCTTTAGGACATCCTCATTATTTTATGCTTCTATGTACTTAGTGTTTGGAAAAAAACAATGGGACAGAAACATTTCCCCCATTCAAGCCTTGTTGCAGTCTACAATGCGACCGTTGGTTACACAGAGGCTATAAATGAGTCTATGAGCTTGCCACTATAGCTACACCCGTAGCTGCATGTGTAGCGATGTCACAATTTTTTGTTTTTATATTTCTTTTGTTCTTGCATGGCTCTGCGCACAACTACGCATGTCTTTTCTTGTAGTGAAACTTTGTTTTCAAGTGTCTAGTCATGCTCTACAATGAAAGAGTAAAATATTTTTAGTATCTACAATGTACATGCAACTCAAGTCCCCCTTCCATGGATTAAATGCCATCTCAATAATTCCACTCTAGTATCTATGGGTGGAAATCCCATGCGACTCTAGGGTACAATCCTACACTCAATAGTAGGTTTTCCTTAAGTTAAGCCAAATAAAAGTTTCTTTTTACGAGAACTTGTACTAATTGCCAATTTTCAGACGAATATGGATGGAATCTTAATTCTTAAGATAAGGGCTTTGAACATTACACTCATAATGTCTTTTCATTAGTGCATGTATGAACAGGGCCTACCAATTTTGTTGGTTATAGATCCCAAAATACATGCTACCTTTGACAAAGTGTCTCACTTCAAGAGTGTAGGATATTTTTACTGCACCTTACGTGGATTTTTTTCACCATGGCTTGACAAAAAAACCATAATTTTGAATGAGCTTTTTTTTTTTCATACTCACTAGAATATAACTATTACTTTAAAATTTTGAAGACCTTTCCACCATGTTTTGGGCTCTAGATTAAAGCGGACCTACTCAATGTTCATGAAAAACCGAGGTTTAGTGTCACGTGAATGGCAAATTTTGAAAAATAACCTTCAAAATTTTAAATAACAATTCACAAAAACCTACAAATTTTAAGGGATTTTAGTTATAATTCTGCTAAAAAAAACCTTTAAAATTTAGGAAAAAACCTACCGGAATTTGAGGTTGAAAGTTTTTGGAATTTCGGGGAAAAATCTTATCTGACCTACTACTCGCAGAAACATTTGAAAGGATAGTAGACGGCCTTGGGACTTACTGTTTTGGGACTTGGACAATGCGGCAATCCGAGGGTGAAGATAAGCACTCTAATAAGGAGGGCACATCTCTGTTGTTTCGGCCGCAGATGCTCGAGGGCCGAGCTCCGTGAACAACACACTTAAGGAAGTTCAACAATTCCTATAGCATCTCTGGCTACAACGACCTATAACAGCGCCTGGAATGCGTGAAAATCCCTCTTCAGATCTCATGGGATGAGAGAAACGTCTCCTGTAAGTTGTGAATCATAATACATCTCGTTTTGCTACTAGAAGGGCTGGTCGGTTGCAATTTTTTTCTGTTCGAAAGTAGTGGTCACTTACAACTTCAGCTCGGTAAAGAAAGAATGTCCACGGATTCATCGGAAGACGGAACAGCGAAATTAAACGTTTAAGCACACGCAATGTAAGGACAGCGTAGAGCTCCTACCTGGGGACCGGCGCGAGATTTCTGAAGATGGAGGACGAAAGAAAACTGATCCGCAAAGCCACCAGCTAGCTACAAGCAACTTGCAAGCATTGCGATGTCTGCAGAGTTTGCAAGTCGTTAAACACTTAGACCTTAAAGGTTGAAACAAAAGACTTCTGCCCTCACCAGAACTCTAGCCCACCGCGTTGTCTTTTGCTTGTTCTCTGGTTTCTGCGTGTGTGTGTTCGCTCGCGCGCGCACTGTGTGTTTTTGGGTAGCTGGCAGCCTGGCACTGGCACTGGCAGCTGCAACGGTGAAGGAACGGAGATCACGATTCACGCGCACAGAGTCAGAGATCACGGGCACAGATTCCGTGACCCGTCACTCTTGAATATCGAAAACGCGAAAGTGAACCGTTCGCAGTATGGCTATTTAAGGCATCCATATCCCAAACAGGCCAGCAGCCTATCGCCTTTCGTCATGTCACATGTGGCAGCTTTCCAAAGGCAGCTTGTGTCCCGCCGGACCACCGGTGCCAGCCATCGATGCCTGTCACGCTGTCACCCCTCTTCCTCGATTTGCCCTTCAAAACAAGGGCAAGGTTTTGGGAAATTTAGTTATATGCCTTTCCAATCTTTTCATAAAGAAAAGCCCTTCCAAAGAAAAAATAGGCATCCAGTAGGTTCCATGGGTAGTAGCAACCACACCTTGACCTATTGCTTGCACAAGGTTAGAATATAGGAATACTTGCCTGCATGCATATAGTCATGAATGTGTGTGTGAAAGAAAATATTTAATTACAATCGTTATTCAAGGAAGTGAGTCATCTTATGAGGCTCTCTGTGGAGGTGAAACCCACATGTGTGTCATAAAAGAAAATATTTAATTGCAATAATAAAATAATGAAAAAAAATATTTAATTGCAATTGTTATTCAAGAAAAAGAGTCATCTTATGAGGCTCTCTATGGAGGTGCCATCCACAAGTGTGTCATAAGGCATAAGTTCACTTTGGATAGGATTAACCCCTCTTTCTTTCTTTCTTTGCAAACCAACTCTCTCCACCTATCCTCTACCTAATGTTTCACCCCTTGAGGCCACCCTCCATGATCATTTTGTGGATCCCTCTTTTCCTCTAGCTGGTCACCTACTTGCCATCTATTTTACTTAGGTTCCACTTCCTCCATCATGTCCTCCTTTCATATCCATCCTCCTTTTTTATTTCCTCTATTCCATTGATGTTTTTTTATCTTTGTCTATGGAGTTTTTTCAACATTTATAGATTACAACAAATGAAGTAACCAAAAGTAGATAGCATTCACTACCCTAATAGCATGATTATATCCATTTTAGGTACTTTCTTTATATGACCTAAAACTATTAACATGTAAAGCAAATCTTGTTTTAATACTCAAATCATAAGCATCACTTAAATAAGGCTTGAGAGAACACCATTAAGGAGAAATGAATAATGTACAATGAAAGCCATGCTAGCATGGAAGAGATTTAATGACACGTTAATAACACTCACTTCCACCACAATCTTCTTATGCCATGGGGGGTGAATGCATGATTAGTAATCCCAATAAAAAGGGAGCTAGGTCTATTTCTTTAGTAATAGTGAGATGAAGCCCTTGATTTCTCCAACATAAAACTTTCTCCTTAAAGAAAGTAGCATCTACATTAACCTAGATTTAGCCTAATTAGCATTGGATTAGCTTAGATTAGGATGATTAGCGTAGGTTTAGAGAGAGAAGAGAGAGTAAGTGACTTGTGTATTCCTGATTATCAAAAGGTACCAAAAATATGGTGTATGTGACCAATGTACATGACCCCTCTTTCACACTATCATAAGTGTTGGCCATAGGCTTAGTCAATGTACATGACCCCTCTTTCACACTATCATAAGTGTTGGCCATAGGCTTAGTCAATTGGCCTTGGGCCCATTATTCACATGAGACCATTCCACTTTGTTACAAACCATCCCCACCCAAAAGGTTTGGTCCTCGAAACCATTGATATGTACAATTACAATCCTTGTAGATGGAGTATATGTCAATGGACTCATGTCAAACTTGAAGTGCATGCTCGCACCATGTATGGGATATGGTTGTAAACTGCTCAATAAGCCCTCCAAACAAGCCATATAACGTCTTCCCTATAGTGGCATAAGAACCTTGAGTAACTTCCAATCATTATGCATCCCCAATGGGGGGCCACAAGCTTATGGATCTTTTGTGGGACCTTCACATGGAAATGAAAAGCATACTCCTCAAGCTATTATGCACCATGTTGATGCGAATCATGGGTTTATTCTTTGGAAATTACAAGATGCCTCCATCATTGATGCATCAAGGTGGAACAAGTATGCCCAGTATGCCTATGCATGGTCCTATGAATGGGGTTTCATCAATGCAAGGGAGAAATGTGAACAAAATCAAAGTCGTAGTTTTTGAATAATCAAAGGTGAATGGAAATTGGATGCCTCCGTCATTGATGCATCAAGGTGGAACAAGTATGCCCAGTATGCCTATGCATGGTCCTATGAATGGGGTTTCATCAATGCAAGGGAGAAATGTGAACAAAATCAAAGTCATAGTTTTTGAATAATCAAAGGTGAATGGAAATTGGATTCATCCACATATGAGTGGACAACACTTTGATGAGATGGGTTATTATCCTTCATACATGAGTAGTCATCACTTTGATGAGATGGTTCATCATTTTAATGGGATGGAACCTAATCATGGAAGACCTCATCACTTCAATGAGTTTGGAGGAAATCATGTTAGACCACTGGATCATCCTATGAATGGGGTTTCATCAATGCAAGGGAGAAATGTGGACAAAATCAAAGTCATAGTTTTTGAATAATCAAAGGTGAATGGAAATTGGATTCATCCAATTTCCATCAAAGTCATAGTTTTTGAATAATCAAAGGTGAATGGAAATTGTCCACATATGAGTGGACAACACTTTGATGAGATGGGTCATTATCCTTCATACATGAGTAGTCATCACTTTGATGAGATGGTTCATCATTTTAATGGGATGGAACCTAATCATGGAAGACCTCATCACTTCAATGAGTTTGGAGGAAATCATGTTAGACCACTGGATCATATACCACATGTTCATCATCGAGGTGATGATGAAGACGAGTTTAAGAGATTGAAGGAAAAGTTGACTTTTACTAAGTTCAAGGGTGAAGGTTCAACCAATGAGGAGTTTAAATAATGGATTGACAAGATGGAGCTTTACTTTGAACTTAGTCCTCGTAGTGATAGGGCCAAGGTTTTGATTGCTACTTTGCATCTAGAAGGTTATGCCCATGCACGGTGGCGGCACTTGAATGCTCATAGGCTATTTGAACACTACTTGGAAAGATTTCAAGAATGAGATGAGGAGAACCTTTGTTTCAATCCTCAATAGATCAAGGATGGTGGAGAAATGGGATGATCTCACTCAAACAGGAAATGTCAAGGACTATGTGCACAAATTTATGAAGTTTTCACTTCATGTAGAAGGTTTGAGTGAGGAGTACAAATTGAGGAAGTTCATCGAAGGGTTGCAAAACAACATCAAGGTTGATGTGGATGCTCAAAGGCCCAAAACCATCAAGGAGGCCATGCTTCTTGTGGAGATCTATGAGTCAAAGTATACACATATGAGTGGATCATGGCATGGCAACTCTTGGGTTGTTTCATATGAATTTACAGTAAGGAAATATGAGTTTTATGTATGAAAACCATGAGGTGACATTGACTTGAACTCATGTGCCAAGTATCAAGATGATCAATGCAACGTAACTTAAGAGGGAGCTAAAGAGAATGATATGCATATATGTTTTACAGCTTTGCAAAGAAGAAAGCAATGAATAAAAGAGTGAGGTTTTGTATAAAGGTATGAAGGAATTGTTGAAGAAGTATGAGGATGTGTTCCAAATGCCAAAGTGCTTGCCACCAAAAAGGGAAGTGGATCATGGGATAGAGCTTGAGTCGCATACCAAGCCCGTTATAACAAACCACCTTATAGATTGTCAAAAGTGGAGAAGGATGAGGTGGCAAAGCAAGTGCAAGAGATTATGGACATGGGATGGGTTACTCCTAGCCAATAACCTTTTGCATCACCCGTACTCTTGGTCAAGAAGAAGGATGACACTTTTCGCATGTGCATGGATTATAGGGATTTGAATAAATCTACAATCAAGAATAGATTCCCCAACATTTCAAGATTTAATGAACAAGGTTCTTGGACCTTTTATTTACAAATGGGTGCTTGTATTCTTTGATGATATCTTGATATATAGCAAAGGAGAGAAGGAGCACTTGATTCATGTAAGGGCTATTTTGGATGCGTTAAGAGCCAACAACTTATATGCAAAGCAGAGAAAATGTGCATTTATGACATAAAAGGTTGAGTATCTTGGACACGTAGTGAGCAAAGAGGCATTATGGTGGATCCTAAGAGAGTTGAGTGTATTAAGAATCGGCCTACGCATACAAATACCACTCAATTAAGGGGATTCTTAGCTTTGTCATCATTTTATAGGAGGTTCATTAAGAGGTATGCTCATATTTTCGCACATCTTACCGATAATCTTAAGAAAGAGGATTTCTTTTATTAAGATATAGGCCTTGGAGCCTTAGTGAACAAGGGTGTAAAAGGTGTGTGGGTGTGAATGGTCCTAAGGGAGCCACCTAACCCTAGGCCACTAGCAAGAAAACATGCCACCGCCAGTTGCGCAGAAGCTTCAGTTCGGTGCTCAGATCCGATTTTCTCAGAACAAGCGGTTGGCTCACCTAATGGCTTTATTAATGCCTAAACTTAGTGGCTAATGTGGTTAGTTCTGGGGTTGTGACTACGCCCATGCTCATGCTCAGACCTACTCATTTACGAACCTCTCCAGTTGAGGTGATAGCAGTAGCTATGCACTTAACCTCTCCAACTGAGGTGATAGCAGTAGCTACACACTTAACGTTGAGAAGAAAAGCAAAAGATAGCGACCTAGAGACCCTCACCAGGCTTTGATACCATGTTGAGAAAACGTGGTGCTTATGCTAGATCAAGATGAGTAGAGGAGAGATACCCAAAAATACAAGAAAAAATCTTGTTTATTGAGTTGCTTATATATACAACTTGGCTTCATACTACATACAAATGCCTTTGGCATCTGCCTTTAAATAGGCTTGCTAGTGGCCTAGGGTTAGGTGGCTCCCTTTAGGACCATTCACACCCACACACCCACACACCTTCTACACCCTTGTTCACTAAGGCTCCAAGGCCTATATCTTAATATCTTTTGGGATACTATAGCCGATAAGAGCTTCCAAGAGCTCAAGGAGATGCTCACATCATCCCCTATACTTAACATAGGTCCTGCAAAAGATCGGCATAAACTTGTGGCCCCATTGGTGGAAAAGTTTTTTATGCATATGGATGCAACATAGGTTCACTATTATATGCACATTATGTGTGCATATACTAGGAGGCTAACCCACATGGTGGAAAAGTTTTTTGTGCATATGGATGCAACATAGGTTCACTATTATATGCACATTATGTGTGCATATACTAGGAGGCTAACCCACATTAGGCTTGTGAGCATGGGAGCATGGGAACAAGCTCTAGTGGAGCATGGGTTAGGACTAACCTTAAGGGTCAAGGTTAGGGTGAGGCATCCAAGGGTCACACATGGGGAATGGAAAGTCAAGAGTCACTTGAGGGCCCTCCTATATAATAGGGGCATGGGACACACTCAAGGGAGGCTTGGGGGCTTGGAGGCTTATGCTATGGTCTCTTGTGTAGAGGTCCATAGCTACTCACCTACCATTTCACACTATAGCTACATGCTATTGGATTGTGTTATACCTCTTGATGGTATGGGACATCAAGGTAGAGGTATGATGTATTTCATTTATGATTCATGTGTGCATCCCTTGGGCTCAGGGGTGGTTGGGTGGTTGAGTTTATGCCTGATTTATGCATGTTTATGCATAACAATTATCTAGAGAGATCTTAGGGCTTTAACAGTGTATCAGAGCAATCTCTAGTTAATTAATGTTGATTTTTTGGAAGTAAATTTTAATATTTACTAATAAAAATATGATTTTATTGATTTGTGTTGATGATTTACACGTGGATCGTCGATATGGCAATTGGAATGCGTGTTACTACTATTCAATGGACGAATCGACGTTGCGGGGGAATTTCGTGAGTTTAATGCTATTTTTCTCTATTTTTATGGTTTAAAATAAGCATTAATGGAAATTTTTACAAAAATACCACATACTTTACTGTGGATATTTTTGGTAGAATGGATTCCCTAAATTTCTAGAAATTTTTAGAAATTTTTAGAAATTTTTTGAGCATTTTTATGATAAAAAATGTATTTTTGATACATTTTTACGGGTTTCAGCGGGTATGCGATCAAATGTCTGTCGATTTTCTGCTGAAATTCAGTAGGGGCAGCATGTTGATGCATGAAATGCTCTCCCGTGTGCATGGGATCCTCTCCGCCTCTTAATTCTGATTTTTCCTTCTTCTTTTCGTGAGAATTTCTCTTAAAAATGATTTTTTTAAAACATTAATTTAATGTTAATTATGATTAAGTAAAGTTTAATTAAAAACTTTAATCCAAAGATTAAAGTTAATCTCCCTTGTTAACAGAGGAGAGAGGGGAGAGGAGGAAGGAGTAATTGATGGAGAAGGAGAGGAGAGAGGATTCCTCTCCCCATACTTATCAGGCGCAACGCGGGGGAGGGGGGGCGCTGCAGCCCGCTGGGCGAAAAACACCCCCCCTAAAAAAATCAAAATCTTTAATAAGCTAAAAGCTTAATATTATTATTTTTGAAAAAATGTGTTTTTTATTATAAAAAAAAGCTTTTGAAAATATTTCAAAAAAAGCTTAGAAAAAGACAGAAAATGTGAAATTTGAGATAAAAATTCTCTGAAAAATTCTTCTTGAAACTTTTTGGCTTTTCATCTTTCGGAAAACCTTTGGCTTTTCATTTTCCCGAAACTTTTTGGCTTTCCGAATTTTGGAAAAACTTTTGACCTTCCAGATTCTGAAAACTTTTGACCTTTCACATTCCGATTTTTTTTGTCTTTTCATTTTCCCAAAACTTTTGGCTTTCCGTATTCCGGGCAAACCATTGGAATTCCGAAATTTTTTGACTGTTCGTATTCTAAATGCGTTTGGGGTAAATTAAAAATTTTAAAAAAATCTTAAAAATTAGTGGAAAATTAGACAAAGGTTATTTTAAATTTTGAGAAAAGGTGGGGTTGGTGTTTGGCATGTGGTGTGTCCATTCGGGCGTCCCGTGACCATTCAAATTCATTTAAAATATATTTTTTGACCCAAAAAATTAAAAAATTCATTAAAATTAAAAAATTTCATTAGATTTTAGAATTGTCGGGCGGAATTAGAAATTTCCTTAATGATGGGATTCTCAGGGAAAATTAGGGGTATTCTATAAATTATTTTTAGAAATCCTAGAAATTGGTATTTTAAAAATATCAATGGTATTTTGACAAATTAAATTGCTAAAAATTTTCTAGAAAAATATAGGTTTGGAATGCCATAAGATAGGTTTGGTGGAATTCAAAATTATCATATTTTGAGGCCCTATAAAATTAGAAAAAATTAGAAAAAAATCATGATAATTCTTTTTCTCGAGAATTTAATATTTTCGAGAGTTATTTAATGTTGAAGTATGTTTTCACGTGCTGACATTAGATAGATGCAGGTTATTCACATGTTTTTAATACAATTATATCTCGTAATAATGGATATTTCTGTTTGGATTAATTCTAAACGATGTTTTCATAATTTTTTACCATTGTTTAGCCATTCTTTTTGGACATGTTCCTTAATTTCTTTTGATGGCTATAATTTGCGTTCAAAGTGTGTTTCACCTTTGACACTTTTCCATGATAATTTATTTTGCACTTATTTAAGTGTAGTCTGTGCTTAATTTCTTAAGCCTAAGACAAATTCGATCATGGGTTAGTTGATCGGTTTGTTTTGGTGGATTTTATTGGATGTTTTCCAAGTTTTATTTGGAATCATCAGGTTCTGCCTAGATCACATATGTCTAGGGGTTTTTTATTGAGTGCTACACACACGTGTTTCACTTGCTTACTTTGGAGTTTTTGCTTGAATAATAACACGTTCATATACTCTGAATTGATGAGTTGGCCACCAATTTTAATGCTTCTTTTGGCATGATTAATGTCCATTAGATCGTATGCATTGATTTTTATGATCAACTATGGTTTTCATGGATTAGAGGAGCTTCTATGCTTTTATCCATGGTTTTATAAGGATCTTTTGGTCTTTTGGATAATATCATGTGCTTTGAAGGTAGCATTTACCTTCCTTTTTTGCACTTAATTTTGGAGTATATTGCCTGTACTTTTGTACACATTCCAACTTGGATACCTAGTTGCTTATGTATCTAGGTGAGTTATTTTTCTACCCTAACTTTATTGTTTATTGGGTAGTTATCACATTAGAAAGGTGCCAATAATTCAATTTCTTTTCTAATGATGTACTCGGAAAGAGTTATTCCTTGATGTAGTCTTAGGTATATAGAGACAGGTTTTAGTATGTGAAAGTTTGGATAAGGCCATCTTATTCCTTTTATAAAGAATTTTATTCATATTTTCCTAGATAGCATACTAGGGAGTTTCAAATTGTTAAGGTATGTATGGGTGGTATCATGGTGGTATGGGACGCTAGTGATCCCTCACATATATTATCTTATGGGATAATTTGGGCTCAAGATTGTTGCTTTGCTTATATCACTTAGCATGTTGACCTCAACATTCAAAGACAATCTCATTTTTTAAATTCACTAGAAGTTATAGTGTGGGCATTCTCTAGATAAACTTCTTTTATCTATAGCCTACATATTTTGATGAGGGTAATCTCGTCGGCATATTCACTTGTTGAAATCTCTTTTCTTTAGAGTTCAAACAAGTTTGTCTTGTTGTGTTTGGATAAGGAAATTTGGTTTCTTCCTTTGTTGGCATTTCTTTCTCTAGTTCCGTACTTTAGGTGATTTATACAATCAACCTGATAGGTTTACGGATGGACATATGTGACTCATTGAGACGTTGATGACTCTCTATGTTGATATGGGTAACTCAAGACGTTGATTATTCCATATGCAGATGTGGGTATGTTGGGGCGCCGATGAATCCCTGGTTTTTGCTGTTATAATGCCATGTTTTTCTCCTTTATTCCGAATGGTTTACAACGAGGAAGTTACTTTGAATGTGAATTGCACTGATCATTCGCAGTCTGATGGGCAAACAGAGTGTATGAATCAGATTGTAGAGTATATGCTTCGTGCATATGTCTCTAGAAAATCATCCAATTG
Source organism: Cibotium barometz (assembly GCF_041138505.1). Classification (NCBI taxonomy): domain Eukaryota; kingdom Viridiplantae; phylum Streptophyta; class Polypodiopsida; order Cyatheales; family Cibotiaceae; genus Cibotium; species Cibotium barometz. Next base: position 12,655,249 of record NC_141058.1, read on the forward strand.
GGAAAAATATCTTCCAATGATGGAATTTGTCTATAACTGTTTTAAATATACGGCTATTGGTTTTAATCCGTGCATGATTATGTATAGGTATTAACCTAGGGCACCTATTGACGTCGATCTTAAGGACATCGAGCTTGATGCATCGAGGGATTTCTTGAGAGATATGCAGGAAATGCAGACCGAAGCTCAGGATTGTATCAAGAATGCTCAGGATAGAGTACGATTTTATACTGATAGGGGACGCTCATCTCGGTTTTTTGAACCAAGAGCGTTGGTTTTTTTCTCGGGGGGGTCACTATATGTAAAATATCCCTATCGCGTGCGTTCAAGGCCTATATTTTAAATCCCTTATTTGTGAATTTTTTAATCTATATAATATCCCCTTTTCTTTATGAATCTGTAATTTTTTTTAAAAAAAATTTAAATCATACCCTTATGTAAATATATTTCTGTAAGTTTCATAAATTAAAATTATGCTTCTGTTGAACGCACGTGATATTCACATTTTTTTGTGAGTGACCCCCCCGAGGTTTTTTTTAATGTTCTTAAAGATTATCAGACTTTTTCAAAAGGAAAATGCTCGAATTTATCTCCTAGATGTTGTGGTCAATTTCGAGTTATACATCGGATTGGCACGGTTGCGTATGAACTAAAATTACCTCTAATTGTTAAAGTTCATCTAGTCTTTTATATTGATAGATTGAAAGGGAAACTGGGAGGTGAGGATAACATAGTTACTCCTCAAGAACTCGTTGAAGTCGAAGAATTATCCTATGTTCTACATGAACCTGATAAGGTACTTGAATTCAGGGAAAGGAAACTTTGTAGTTGATTAATCCTTGAGGTTAAATTTAGGTGGAAAGATAGGGAAATATAAGATTCGACTTGGGAGTCGGTTGAGATTGTTCAGCGTAGTTCTCCTTCTTTTCATTGCAAGAGTGCAATGTTTTGAGAGAGGGGAAGTATGTCATATGTACATTATTTGTGCTATGTTATATGCACATTATGTGTGCATATACTAGGAGGCTAACCCACATTAGGCTTGTGAGCATGGGAGCATGGGAACAAGCTCTAGTGGAGCATGGGTTAGGACTAACCTTAAGGGTCAAGGTTAGGGTGAGGCATCCAAGGGTCACACATGGGGAATGGAAAGTCAAGAGTCACTTGAGGGCCCTCCTATATAATAGGGGCATGGGACACACTCAAGGGAGGCTTGGGGGCTTGGAGGCTTATGCTATGGTCTCTTGTGTAAAGGCCCATATCTACTCACCTACCATTTCACACTATAGCTACATGCTATTGGATTGTGTTATACCTCTTGATGGTATGGGACATCAAGGCAGAGGTATGATGTATTTCATTTATGATTCATGTGTGCATCCCTTGGGCTCGGGGATGGTTGGGTGGTTGAGTTTATGCCTGATTTATGCATGTTTATGCATAACAATTATCTAGAGAGATCTTAGGGTTTTAACATTCACCGTAAGCGTCTTTGCCTTTATCCACATCTTGCCTCAAGCTTGAAATCCCATTATGCAACTCCTTGCTCATAGAGTCAAACTTGTCTACCATGAACTAAAATCTTTGGTCCATCCTTTCAATCATAGTTCGCATAAGATTAATCATGTTATTCATGTTCATGTCCCCGCCTTCTTTAGGTATTTGTGGACCATTTGCTTCTTGATGCATCTCTTCATTGGTGTTGTCACCAATTTCAACTTGCAAAGCTCCTTGAGAAACTTGGTTTACTTTTTTTTTTTGCTTTCGATGTGCCCGCTTCATACTCAAGAGCTTCCTTGTAGTTTTCCTTGTTGAGTTTGGCCTTCGGCATGCTCAAATCTCCCACTTCATTCTCTGTTTTTGACTGGGCACCACTTTTTGTAGGTAGACTTGTTGATTGAAGAAGTAAACAGAGTCGGAATCAAGCACTTGAGGGCTCTAAACGTATCCCTTGGAGAGTAGAATAAACCTATGCAAACACCTTGAAAACAATGCTAACCCTCTCGGATTGAATTAGATTTTAGCAACACAGCAGAAAACTATCAAGAATTGCTATCCGCACTTCCCCTTTGCATTGGTAATGTCTTATACCCATCTAAAGGCATGCACTACATCAATTTGTATCTTGAGCATCCAAATCTAACCTCAAGTGCCTTGCATAAATGCTTTTTGCAAAAAAATTGACAGCACCTCCTTTGTGTTTACAACAAAATCGCAATATAAACTCAATTAAAATTCAATTGCAGCACTATATCCAATGCGTGCCAAATATTTTCCCTAACAAAAATAGCTTGCAATAGAAGAGTAGAAGTAGGGGTTCACTTATAAATGGCGCTTATAGATGCATGCCAATTTCCATCAATAAAAGAGTTTTATGGTGATGATGAGGATTGCAAGGGTGAGCTTTAAAATGATGTATTCCCAAGAACAACTTCAATCACTTTCCCTTCACAATGCTCAAACATGTGGCACTTCAAAAGAGCATATGGCATACCTCATATCACTTGCATCACATGATTAATGACATACATCTTAATTCCATAAACTCTATAAAACCTTAGCTTGATTCATCCATGCCATGTGACATATCATAGCATGAAAATGGCTATGACTGGAATCTACAACTCTCCAATGGCATGTAACAATGCATGAAAGAAGCTAAATGCCATCAATTGAACCATGGGAATCCTCAATTGCCAAGCAATGCTGAAAATGGATTCAAATCCCCCCCCGAATGTTGCTTAGGGTTTCCCTAATGCTTCAATTGAAGATACATGATTGCCTGTGGTCATCAAGCAATTCACATTCCAGAAGTATAGACTCTTTCAATCTCCTTTCACTAATGTTTCCAAGAAATCATTAGATGCATTGGCAACTTCAAATCATTTACTCTTCAAACCCCTTTACTTATCATGTCTTGAAAATCCATAAAGTTGCACAAGTAAATGTATACATACACTTGATAAAACACTTGCCTATTGTTGGAGTCGATTCTTGAGCTCATGGAGTGGTATAGCACCATGAAATGTGCAGAGAAATGCACAATTATAGCTTCTTCACAGTTCCAATCACGAAGAGAACCACCATAACCAAGCTTATTATGCATAATAAGCTTCTTGGCTTCTTTCTTAGGATCCAATGCCTCATGGAAACATGTCGAAATGTGCAGGATTTGTACAATCCCTTCACGATGCATAGCCCCTTCACGATAAAAACGTGAAGACTCAACTCACCAAAATGCTCAAACCAAACTCACCTTATGCCTTATCAAAGCTTTTCCAAATCCCTAAGCCATACAATGGCCACGAAATGCGCTCAATTTTGGCTCCAACTCCTCATGAAAATGCATAAATCTTGCAGGATACCAATATGGTGTATGTGACCTATATACATGAACCCCCTTTCACACTATCATAAGTGTTGTACATGGGCTTGGTCAATTGGCCCTGGGCCCATTATTCATATAAGACCATTCCACGTTGTTTACAACTCCACCCTTGATTTCTCCAACATAGAGAATCCCCAACATAAAGGGAGCTAGGTCTATTTCTTTAGTGATAGTGATGAAGCCCTTGATTTCTTCAACATAGAACTTGCTTCACCCTTGATTTCTCCAACATAGAACTTTCTCCACCCTTGCCACATTAATGTTGAGAATGCAAGATCGCATCATCGACAACTCGTGGATAGCATTAGATGTGTGGACAGTAGTCTAACCATGCGTGGATAGTAGTCTAACAACGTGCGGACAATATTGGTCATGCCAACTGGCCAAATGTGTGTGGACATTAGTATTCTAGGTTATGTTATGTGTAAACTTATCACTTGTAGAATGTGTTGACTTTAGTGAAGGAGAATGAAGCTAGCTATGGAGTTTCTTTACATTGTGTGAGATGGATTAATGAGATCAATTAGGGTTTGTGTGTGCAGGCCTCTCCTGGTCTCATCTATTCTCCTTCATGGTATCGGAGCATGGATTGCTATCAAATTGAGTGAAACCCTAAACTTGACGTGGTTAGAGATTGAAGCTATATGAAGTTCACCATTGGAGTGGAAATCGAAAGAAAACCATAGAGCTTGGCCAAGAGGTGAGCTAAACAAACCCTTCCCTTGCACGTATTTGGAAGCCAAAGCAAGAAAAGTTAAGGCTTCCAACTGGAAATGTATCCAAATGAAATATGTTGATTTATAAAAGTACGAGGAAAAGTTGCAGTTTGCCTAAATAGTAATATCTTTCGCCATGCTTCACAGAAAATGGTTGTACTATGATAGACATAAGCTTCTTTTGTGTAGATGTGTTTAAACTACTCAAACATCATATTTGGAGTGTTTTAGCTCAAGCTATTAGCGTAACAAGATAAGGTTGCAGATTTGGGATACCTGTTAACATTAAAATGAAGTGTTGATGTATGTGAAGTTTGCTCACAAGCTTGGTTGAAGCTTGATATTGCAGGATGAACTTAACAAATTGGAATGTATGCATTGTGATTGGTAAAAGTATTTTGCTATTGTCACGTGGTATTGGGAAGCTGTTGAGAAGTTAATTCATAGGTTTTTGCAAGAGGGGATTGATTTGGAGCTTATAGAAATTTGGTAGGACTATTTTTAGACTTCTACTTGATGCCTGATGCAACTATGTGTATGTATGGAGCAAATAAGCATATCGATGTGCAATGTGGACATATATATGGTTTGAAAATAATTTTTAGAATTCTTTTGAATTGATAAAGTCAATGTACAAGCATTATTGATAATACATGGACGGGATTTGTGCATGTATATGTATTAGTGGTTAGCATTGTACCGTATTACATTGTGTTGATTTGTTAGTGTGATTATCGACACATTATATTTGGCCAGTATGAGGGATGTTCTAGATAAAAATTTTGGTGAAAATTTTGACACGAAGAACTTCTAGATTTGGACGTATTGTATGACAAACACCTTGAAAGGTAAAGGGATTTGGAATCTAAAGAGACCGAGCCAACGGTTCTTGCACTTAATGCAACTTCGACAAAACTTACACCACATAAGAATTAGTCGAAAAGAGAATTTAAGGTGTTGTATTACTTCTCAATTTTTATGACACATGGAATGTTATGTCATATCTAGAATACTGATAATCCCAAAATTTTTAAGGATGCATGGGATACAAAATTTGGATGTTGCTATTACATTAAAAGGTTTGGGTAAAGAGTACAAATCATTTGACACTTCTATCACTATGAGAAATGGTGATACCCTAGACTTTGAAGAGTTGAATCTCGGATTAGGTACATCATCGAGCAGTAGTGGGCATGCATTAAGGGAGCATGCATTTTACACACAAAAAGGTACAAGGAACGGTGGGAGATTCTCATCTAGAGGACGTAAAAGTGGATGCGGTTGGCAGGATAGACCACCCCAATAACAATAAACATGTTTGCAAGTTAAATAGGTAGTTGACGTGGACTAGCTCAAAAGATTTCCTTCCCAAATATTAAAAAATATATTGTTTTTGAGTATTGGATAGAAATTTACAATTTGATTCTCACATAAGACTAATTTTTTCTTACATTTTAAATAACTTAAAGTAAATCAAAGCACTACCTTCAAAATATATCAAATTTTTTGTACTTGAATTATCTTTGAAAAAACCATGTCTATAGAATGCTTTATTTTTTGATTATTACATAAATAGAAGCTTCTTAAATTAACAAAAGTTTGTAAGATTTAAAAGACTTGAGCATACGACATAGAAGGCAACTAGAAAACATAGATGTTGAACATACAAATATGGAAAAAAACTTAAAGAAAAACATACATATTTGTTGTGTGAAATTCGGACACGTAAGGGTCTTCAAAGTTACAAGGACCGCAACAAACGTAGATGGTTTAGTTAGAAGCAAGATCATACTAGATAGTTGGGAGTTCTTCTCTAAGATGCTAGCAGTAGCAGCATGTGCCAGCATATGGTCTAGGCGATGGGGTGGTGGGTGACGAAGGCATCGAGCTGGCAGCAAATAGAGAGCAAGGTGGGTTAGTAGGCCAATCTCCTAAAGGAGAGAGGTGGTGTTGGGGGCAGGAGGGGAGGCAGTGCAGTGTAAGGAGAGAGGTAAGTGGAAAGAGACAAGTGTGTCACTACAACATATCGGGTTGGTAGCGGCGCAAGAAAATGTTGCTTATGCGATGTTTTTTGCATCGCTAACCACGCCATTGTGGGGTGTCACCTAAACGATGTATTTAAGGACACAAAAAGCATCGCATAAGTGACATTTTAAGTGTCGCATAAATGACGCTCATCATCGCTCATGCTACGCCTAACGGGAATGTTTTTTTCCATCGCGTGTAATAGGAAACACATGAGATTATGTTATGAATTAGAGACCTAATTAGGAAACACATGAGATTATGTTATAAATTAGAGACCTAATTAGGCCAAAATATTCTCTCTCTCTCTCTCTCATACATACACTCACACACACACACACTCTCTCCCCATCATACATACACACTCTCTCTCTCTCTCTCTCTCTCTCACACACACACACACACACACACACACACACACACTCTCTCTCTCTCCCTCCCTCCCTCTAAACACACACTCTCTCTCTTCCCCTCATACATACACTCTATTAATTCTCCATCATACATTCTCTCTCTGTCTCTCTCTCCCCCTCATACACACTCACACACACACATTCTCTCTCTCTCCCTCCCTCCCTCCCTCATACGTACACACACTTTCTCTCTATCGATATCTCACACATTGTCTCTTTCCTCATACAACATCGCTTTACATTGATACTTGCGACAATTCAAACCGGGACACGTACAAATACATCTCAACATCGCAACGTGGAATAGCGTTAAGCTCGTTACAAATGGAAAATTATTTATCAGGTAAGTCATGATGATCACCATCAAAATTTAAATTCAGAAACACAAGAGATCAGACAATAGATGAAATGAAATGTATGTGTATATATATATATGTCAATATACAAAATGTATGTGTATATATATATATGTCAATATACAAAATGAGGGCTATAAAGACTACAAAATCCTAATGGAAATATATGTTGTCTCGAGGGAATATACAAAATATACAAGTAATGTGGGCAAGTGGAGAATATACAAAACATAGTTAGCTATATATCTAGCCTTGCTTCTAGTGTCGACTGGGACCTCGGCTACTGGCAGCCTCAACCCCGACCATGAGTGTCCTCTGTATCATCAGGGCGGGGGTACTCCTCATCCCCTAATGCTTCGCCCCTCTCACGGTGAAGCTCTCTCTGAAGCCCCTCTTGCGTCTGACAGACCACCTTTGCCATAACATTCTCGCCCCATCGCTCCTATAGATCACATGATGAAAACATAAGTAGCATTAATTCAAAAGTTAATTTAAAAAATTATATTATCTTACTTATTGAATATGCTTACAAATGCATTTGGTGTAATCTATTTCGTCTGTTTATTTTTTTTAAAAATTAGCTGATGTCAATTGTGTATACATATACACATGTGCACACAAAATAAATTAAACACAAAGATTTAGCTATGTACAAAATGGGCAACAAAGCCCCTCCTCCCCATCCTCCTTGGTAGAGATGCTACCATGAGAAAACAATGTATAGGTTTTTGGTCTATCGACTCATCAAGGTTATTGTGTAACACCAAATAACCCTATGTTCATCCATAGCACTGTCAACAAGCATTTTTTTTCAAGGATCCAAGTGGGAATACATGGTGGCAGATAGTGCATGTTAATCCACGTGGTCGATAAATGTTTGACGACACTACCTCCTCATTGTCACATATTGTAGTAACTGAGGATTCAAGTGCAAATTTTGGAGTCGAGGCACATGTAATATCACACGAGGAATATCAGGTAGAAGAAGAAAAATAACAAGATGAATATGAATAAGGATACACAAAAGAAGATATATCTGAAGAGCATGAGAGAGATGAAGATATATTGAAAAATGGCTTAGAGCCAATAATATCTATGCTTATCCCACCTGACATAGATCTCACAATAGAGGAAGTACAAGAAGACACACGAGACAACGATGACTTTGTCTTGTTCGTTGACTTGCCTGTTGCTGTAGAGAACAGTCCTTGAAACCAAGGTAAAAGTATCTATGAATTAACTTCTAATCGATAACAGATTTCAATATGTTTGGATTATATAACGACTTCAAAATTATCTTTTGGATTTTATTCAATAGATTGGCATCTAATGCAACCAAAAGTTGATATGACATCTAACAGGTGGGTAAGTGATTTTTTAAAGTGTTTTTATATATGTTTACTTTTTATTGAGAAATTTACTAACATGGACCTTAGGGTCTGCGAGTCTCTCGGTGATCTAGCTATATTGGCTATGTATTGGGGTTTAATTCTCCATAGACTCTGTTCTTTGATACAATGTGTACGGATGAACGGGGAAACTACATGCAAAGTTTACTCGGCCAAAGTTGGCTCAAATATCTACATACAAAAAAGGTACACTACTATTCTAGGGCCATAGTTTTTTTCCATATGTTTTCAACCACAAACATTATACAATCACCAAATATGTGTATTTCTATATCCAACCAAAAAATAGTAGTATCTTACCATGCATTATCGCGTCGATGTCTCAATAATATAGCAATCTTTGAAAGGAGCCCCTTGCGGCTCCATCCCACTCCGAACTCTCTCTCCAACTAGGTGATCACGTATTTCTTTGCTATCTCATCTTGATCACTCGAATTTAAACATAAACTATGTTTATTAATCACATTATTAAAAATTTGGTCATCATCTAAAGAGAAAAAGTCAAATTCACTTACACCCATAATATGTGTATAAGCGGCATGTAGAGATCTACAAGATCTCTCATTCGACCAATGAAAGACTCTGTCGCCCCCTGACGCCACGATGCTACCATCGTCGTCGTCGATGACGATGCACTCTACATGTAGGTTACCTATACAGGTGCGTTGTAGAGCTGCGTCTGCTAGAGGAGAGGGCGCGATTGGTGGAGTCTCCATGGTGTGATGAGTACCATGTATGTAGAACTACAATGTGTATTGTATGCAATTTGAAATTATACTAAGAGAATCCCTAAATATTAATAAATATAAAACAAAGTTAATCAAGTTTCATACCTCTCTCTATGTCGCACCTCTCTAGATGGCTAATTGTAAGGGGGATCCCGTGTATCCCTACATTATAGATAATAGCATATTAAATAACTGACATTGATAAATATTATCATCAATCTATGGTGAATATATGAAAAATACCTCCTCTTGGATCTCTTGTCCCTGCGTGGCTATGTGCCTAGTGCAATGGCAACATTATGCTCTACAAAACAAGTGACAAGAAATTAAATCTCTGAAATTGATAAAAATTATCTTAAATGGTGAAGAAACAAAAGATACCTGTCACGCGAGTTGTCTCATGTCCTGATCTAGCTCCGTGTGCGTGGTGATTCGATGTACCCTCGCCAGGCTGGACTGGACGTATTGCAATCTGCGAGGCGACCTATTGTCTCCTTCAGCTCGAATGTACTCACAACTGTGCATACTCCGCCAAATCCTCCTCAATCTCCTCCGTCGAGTGCCCTAATGATCGTAATATCCTCTTGATAGCTATCAAGAGGCTAGCCTTCCCTGGTGGGTACATAGGGAAGTGGAGAACTGCACCCATAGTCCATGGTGAGAGAGGAATCAAACACAAGTAAACTTGATTGAACTCTATTTATGACTATGAATGTAACCAAAATTCTCAACCTAGCTTGCCATGAATATGCACTAGTTCTCTTAACCTATGCACATTGAAGGAATGCATCAGAGATGAACCTCCGCTCCATTGTCAAACAAGCTCGAAACTTTTTTATCTATGTTCCACTTTCAGATTGTGCATGTGAAAGGCAAAAATAATGCTGTGGCAGATGCTTTGTCATCACGGAAGCCACAGGTGTCTCATGTCACGTGCACACCCAAGCATGTACAAGTGACATGGCATCATCTAGGCATTATAAACATTTAATCAGGTACTATTCATACATTTTGCAGTCAGTATCCAAGTATTGTTCAGGCATTCTTAGCATGTATGGGACTGGTTCAGCCCCATCTTCAGCACATAAGGCATTTATAGAATTTATAGCATTTATGGCATCAAGTCAGGGCTGTTATAACCACCTGATTTTGTTGTATGGCCAACCTTCATTATCAGTGTGGTTCCGCTTTGATGCCTTGATGTATCACCAGGATGCAATCGAGGATGCTTGCCATTTTTCAAGAGGGGGTATGTCATGGCCCTGTGTATTTTTTGGCAATTTCTCACATACAGTGTATTCCTAGCTTTGTGCTTGTTGTAAACCCTAACCCTAGGGGACCTGGAGGGCATGGGAAGAGCCACTAAAGAACATTGTGCATGGTGGTTAGTGTGCATAACATTTATTAAAGGTGCATACTTGGGGTCAAAGTGTGAAATTATATTTGATTAATAAATTGTAGAATAATTAACATACCAGAGGACTCTCCATAGCCCCTCCAATCATGTATGGTCCACATAAGTATTCCTCGCGTTGTGGCATCCCTTTCTCTAAACTGCTTAGATGCATCATGCACTTGGATACCGTCCCATAATGTGCGTAGCTCATCAACTAACTAAGCCAAGTAGATGTCCATGTTCTTAACCTTGTACTTCCCTGGAACTATTAAGGAAATTAAAATTTCCCCTTCTTTATTGCTCGTCAACTAATGGAGCCAAGTAGACATCTATGTTCTTAACCTTGTACTTCCTTGGAACTATCAAGGAAAGTAAAAGGGCCCCTTCTTTATTTATAACCATGGTGGAAGATTATAGTTGACTAGGCAAACGGGCCATGTACTCCATGATGAGCTTCGAAAGCCAAATGCATTGACTCCATCCATTGCTAGTTCGAGACGAATATGATGAGGTTCTTCCCCAAATTCCACCCACTTCTCTTCGATATGCCTCCATGTTAGAGAATCGGTGGGGCACATGTATAACATCATTTGTGGATCTCATGTTTCGATGTCAAGTTATTAAGATGCAATGGATTTGCATCGAAACATTGTTTGAATATGTTGAATGATGGGGAAGTGTCATAAGATAGGGACCCTTTTTACTTGGACATGTTGCCTATATCTCAATGAACCACACTATGGACACTCATGAAGAGTGGCGTACTCTTGCCAAAAGATAATACAATTATTTGGACAAGCATGGTGTGTGTTATAGTCCATCCCTATGGAGTGCAACAATGATTTTGCTCATGCACGGTCCGAAGGCATCTCATTGTCTTTTGGTAGAATTTGATCCTTTAATAACCTATATGATATAACAAAATAAATACTAAGGGATAAAGAAAAGACATTGCAAGCATATGAAACATAGAGAGGGGAAGTGACACATACCCCATAAGTTTTGAAATGCTTGTAATCAAGCCACCCATATATTGATTGCAAGTTCAATATGGAGAGGCAACTGCACAAAACTAAAACACGTACTCCATGGTAAAGTGGTAGACACGAAATCCTACGTAGCGCTTTCTCCTCTCGTGAAGCATGCTCCACACATCATTGGATGTCTTCTACTTCTTGGGTTGTTTCATGCTCTGAATCATGATCATTTACTCCATGTCTTGTGTCATGTAGGGCATCTATCATGTCCTCCATGTAATGTTCTAGAACTTGATCCGAGTCCGTCAAAGCTTGCTCGGGTTCCAATCCCATTGAGGTTGTCTCTGCCCTTGCTCTTTCGCTCCGCTTAGGTTGGATATCCACGTGATCAACCAATTCATTGTGTTATCTCTGAGCGCACATTGAGGTTGTAAGTGCTCCACTGGAAATACGCACATTGAGGTTGTAAGTGCTCCACTGGAAATACGTCCCATTTTTTGGAATGCTCGTTGTAAAATCTTTGACGTCAAAAGTGACTTGGTACTTGCAAATGACTGCATGGGTACATCATTTTTTGCTCTAAATCAACAAAATTTGAAAGGTTCATAGCACTCGTGAGTATGTTGAATATGCATGCAAATTTGGGTTTAAATGACAACAAGGAGGTGGAGCTTCTTTTATACTTCATGCATGGCCTAGTCGGTATATTCTAATTTTTAATGGAAAAGTGTTAGAGCCACCAAAAAATTTAAATTTTGAATGAGAATTTGCATGAAAAAGTGAGCAAAAGTGGGCGTCAAAATAGATGTGGAAAACAAAAGTTCAATTTTGTTGCTTTTATTGATGCCTATTTCGATAGCAGTATCAACGCATATTTCGACTCTAGGGAATTTTTATTAGAATTGCAGTGTCTCACTGATGCATTTTCACTTTTTTTGGCAGGTTGCAAAAGACGCCCCAATTTTTCTAGTAATCTCTCCTCTCACCTCCCCCATCCCTAAATCCTAAACCTAAGCCCTTCCCTCAACTCTTGCATGTTTCTAATTTTGTGTGTGTGTGTGGTCTTTCTTCATTGTTGCTAACATGTTGTGTTTTGTTTTTTTTATAACTTCTTGGAAAACCCTAAACCTTTTGAGACTCCAGGTAGTAGGTATCCCTTCTCCTTTTATCTTGCTTTTGATTTATTTAACCTTGTTTTGGATTATATGTGTGTGGTGTGTGTGCAGTCTTTCAAAATTGTTAACGTGCTATGTTTTGTTTTTTTTGCAGGCTTACAAGTTCTCCTTTGTCTATTATGCTACAAGCCCTAAACCCCTAAGACTCCACGTATGTGGTAGCCCTTCTCCATTTCCCTTTCTTTCATTTTCTTTGCCTTTTTTTAATTATATATGTGTGTGGTGTGGGTGTGTGTGTGCGTGATTTTATTATTTTGCTAATATGTCTTCTTTGTGTTTGTTTTGTAGGTTTTCAAACATTTTCTCTCGAGGCACAAGCTCTCTCTTATTCAAGCCCTCCTTTAAGATGCCAATTAGCTGAAAATCTCTCTGGTAAGTGCCCTAATCTCATTGTCTTCGGTTCTTTTTTAAAAGCATCTTCTTGCTTTTGATGTTGCCCATGCTCCTCTCCTTATTAGAGTCATGGCATAAGCATGGGCATGGGCATGTTGTTGGGCAAATTGGCGCCCTTGCATAATCATGCTCACAACCACCTTTAATTGTACATGTGTAGAACATGGATCGCACACTAGACAACACACCCGCATATCCATCCCCAATTTCTCCACCATGTCTACACCACAGGTAATGTCCCCACATAAGTTTTATCATTTCATCTTGCAAATGAGTCCCAAGAAAAGGGCTATGGCTCAAACCTACTTTGGGTGTGAGACGATGGCACTTTTGCACAACCATCATAGCCCACCACTACACAAGCCACATCTACAGGGGGCACATCACACAAACCCCGCCCATGGCTCACTCAAGTACTTCTAGTCATAGTAGAAGATGGGATCACTTGTTGACAAGTTGTTACCACGGTGGTGTATCTAGACAGATACTTCTTCCCCTCAGCGCCAGTGCCCACCCATTTCCAATTAAGAGGGGACACCACGCTCATGCTCATCCCCCCACTTCATCAACAAACCCCTTTATCCTCAATCTGGTTTGTTTCCAATACCAAGTTGACAGAAATGTGGTCCTCAAGATGTTGGCCAATGAGATGAAGTCTCGAATCCGTGAGTTATGCCATATGGTCTTTGCCCACAACTTGATAACTATATGACATAAACTTAATAGCACAAAGAAGGATTAAGCTATTAATCAAATCAAGAGTGAGTTTAGGCCAACACCCAGACAGTGAAAAGGTCCATCCTAGATGGATTAAAGATCACATGGTGAATATAATGAAGCACTGGCACAGTGACATTACACAACGTAAGGTAAAGAAAGGGAGAGAAAAGCCTTGACATCGTACATAAGAGATTTGGGATGAAGAGTGCACAAAGCACAACACAAATCCCCGCAGGTATAAGCAGCAGGAGGAGCAGTAACTAAGAAAATTGAGAGCATAGAGAGCTCCCATCTTGGGAGCATTGGCTTTCCACATGTACTTTGTAAGTATTAATAGTACATGCACTCACTTTTGTTGGCATAATGGGCATTTCATTTTTGTTAAGTATTCATGCTTCGTGCTTCTAGAAAAGAGTGATCGATTGTGAATCACGTGATGCTGCGGAGGACAGGTTTGCCTTAAAGCATGGCACATATGATCCCCTCGAGCAACTTGAGCAAGAGGGCGTCAACGTGAATTAAACGGATGTGGTTAATATGGTAAGCCTCTGCGTGTCGCAGCCATCAATTATTTTTTGCGTCACTTGCCATTTCTGAGTTTTTGCGTTATGAATATTCCAAGGAACTATGTACATGAGTAGTTGATTAGGTTCAGCCATCCAAGGCACTATGTATGTAAGATTCCTCCCCAGCCTCTCAAAATGTCCAGCATCTTCCCCTGTAATCAATCCCTCTTCAGAAATATAAAAGACTTGTTTCTAACTGTTTTAACCTAGAGAGAGAAAATATTCTAGAGAGAGAATATTTAAATTTTTGATATTTTTGGATAGAAAATTATCTCATCTTATTAAAATAAGTTCCCCTGAAACAGAAATTCAAAAAGAACTTTCCAATGTGCAATTGGAATTAATTGGAAATGGGTATAAAGGACCTTAGCCTAAGGGTCTAGATTTTCAGAAATTTTTGGATTATGGTCCAATTAAGGTTCCTATGGACCAATAGCATCAATCCATGTGTAGGGAGGAGATAAATCCAATTTGTAAAAGAAGATACCCAAAAATGAGTAAATGCTCACATAAGATGAAGAGTTGAAAATGTACAAGGTTTATTAGTAAAAAACTATGAGCAATATTAAAATGATTCCATTATGACACATATGTAAGGAAGGGGAGTTCTTTAAAGGAGGTGCATATTTCACATAAGATGAAGAGTTGAAAATGTACAAGGTTTATTAGTAAAAAAACTATGAGCAATATTAAAATGATTCCATTATGACACATATGTAAGGAAGGGGAGTTCTTTAAAGGAGGTGCATATTTCACATAAGATGAAGAGTTGAAAATGTACAAGGTTTATTAGTAAAAAACTATGAGCAATATTAAAAATATGAGATATTTTGGGTATAATGATTCCATTATGACACATATGTAAGGAAGGGGAGTTCTTTAAAGGAGGTGCATATTTCACATGCTTGAATGAGTTTTAAACTCATAAAAATTGAGATATTTCATCTCTCCTCTCTCCTCATGGACCTAAAAATGGTCAAATATTGACCAAACTGATTTAGAAAATTCTAGAATCAGTTTGTTTGGTTAGGAGCTCAATTTTTCCTATAAATAGAAGCCTCCCCCTTGTTGAAAAATATATAGTGTCTATGCATCGTTACTCTACTCCACCTAAGCCAAGAACTATGAATTCATTAATAATTCACTAGTTTTTGGAGCTTCCCTCTTTCTTCAATCCCCATTGGTGGCTCCATCAACATACTTAACCAATTGATTGGTTGGGGGCCTCTACCGTGAACAAAGAATCAAGCAATTTGTAAGGTAATTAGTGAATATTGATCTTTTCTATAATTTCTCAATGTTTCTCTCTTCTCAACCCCTCTCAAGCTTGAGAAGCTTAATTGGTATGGTTTTTTTTAAATGCTATTGAAGTTAATTGGTGAATAGTAGTGAAGAGTTACATAATTTAATAAATGCTATTGAAGTTAATTTCCATTTATGTTTAAATTCTAATGGTTTTTATGTAATTTCTCTCTCTCACTCAAGAAATGGTCATACTCATGACCCAGTCTCAATCCAAATCAAGCTTTTCATAAAGCTTTTCCTTAACCCAAGATTAAGCTATGCTTGAGGCCAAATTAATGACTTTTTTCTATGCTTTTAGTTTATGTATATTGATGATTCAATCCATTATGGATTAATGATCCAATTAGAGATCATTTTAATTATTTCCTTAATGATAAGCTTTATCCCTTAGAAAAATTGAGATTTATCAGTCATAGCAGCGGAGCTATGGCAAAATTTTTATAAAAATTATGCATAAAATAATTTCATTCAAAGCATAAAAAGAGGACTTCCTACCATATTCTAGGAATTATCATCCTAGATTAATTGAAAGAATTTCATTATAATCATGGAGAAATTGAATTTTAATATCATGCATAAAGGATAAGTTTTTATATCAAAAGTGTTATTTTTATCAATTTTTATTTTCATGCATAGAAGTATGCATAATGGATAAATTTTTATATCAAAAGTGTTATTTTTATCAATTTTTATTTTCATGCATAGAAGTATGCATAAAGGATAAGTTTTTATATCAAAAGTGTTACTTTTACCATTTTTATTTTCATGCATAGAAGTATGCATAATGGATAAATTTTTATATCAAAAGTGTTACTTTTACCATTTTTATTTTCATGCATAGAAGTATGCATAATGGATAAATTTTTATATCAAAAGTGTTACTTTTACCATTTTTATTTTCATGCATAGAAGTATGCATAATGAATAAATTTTTATATCAAAAGTGTTACTTTTATTATTTTTATTTTCATGCATAGAAGTATGCATAATGGATAAATTTTTATATCAAAAGTGTTACTTTTACCATTTTTATTTTCATGCATAGAAGTATGCATAATGGATAAATTTATATATCAAAAGTGTTACTTTTATTATTTTTATTTTCATGCATAGAAGTATGCATAATGGATAAATTTTTATATCAAAAGTGTTACTTTTATCATTTTTATTTTCATGCATAGAAGTATGCATAATGGATAAATTTTCATATCAAAAGTGTTATTTTTATCAATTTTTATTTTCATGCATAGAAGTATGCATAAAGGATAAATTTTTATATCAAAAGTGTTATTTTTATCATTTTTATTTTCATGCATAGAAGCATGCATAAAGGATAAATTTTTATATCAAAAGTGTTACTTTTATCATTTTTATTTCATGCATAGAAGTATACATAATGGATAAATTTTTATATCAAAAGTGTTACTTTTATCATATTTGAATTTTATGCATAAAGGTATGCATAAAAGTTGATTATTTTATTATAAAAGTGTGTCTTTTATTATATTGAATTTCATGCATAGAGGTATGCATAAAGGTTGATTATTTTATTATAAAAGTGTGACTTTTATCATAATTGAATTTCATGCAAAGAGGTATGCATAAAAGTTGATTATTTTATTGTAAGAGTGTTATTTTTATCATATTGGATTTCATGCATAGAGGTATGCATAAAAGATATTCTTTTTATACTAAAAGTGTGATTTTCCTCATAAATGGATTTTATGCTTAACTTAGATGCATAAGAGAAATTCTTTTATTCTAAAAGTGTAATTCCTACCAAATTGAATTTATGCATAAGAAGATGCATAAAAGATTGATTTTAATTTCGAAAGCGTTAGTCTCCTTAAATGGAATTTATGCATAAATAAATGTGTAGAGAAATCTTATATCAAATATAAGAATTCTCTTAAAAAAGATATGAAATGTGATAAGATGTGATAAGAGGTGTATGAGATGTGATAAGATTTGATAAGATGCGTATGGAAAGTGATAGGATGTGATAAGAGGTGTATGAGATGTAAAAAGATGTGATAAGATGTGTATGAGATGTGATAGAATGTGTTAAGATGAGTTAGGATGTGTTAAGATGTATATGGGATGTGTTAGGACGAGAATGGATGTAATATGGTTGTATGAATGTGATGTGGATGTATACATGTAGATGTATATGTATGAATGTGAATGTTGATGTGGATGTGGATGTATAGATGTAGATACGGATGTGTATGTATGTATGTGGATGTGTATGTATGAATGAGGATGTGAAAATGGATGTATGTATGTAGATGTGGATGTATGGATGTATGTATGTAGATGTGGATGTATGTATATAAATGTGGATGTATGGATGTGAATGTGAATGAAGAGGTGGATGTAGATACAGATGTGGATGTATGTATGTGAATGTGGATGTATGAATGAGGATGTGAAAATGGATGTATGCATGTGAATGTGGATGTATGAATATGAATGTGGATGTGTGGATGTGGAAATGGAGGTATGGATGTATGAATGTGGATGTGGATGTATGCATGTAGATGCGTATGTATGAATGTGAAATTGGATGTATGATGTGGACGTACGAACATGGATATGTATGTAGAATAATGAATATGAAGGTGTATGTGAGATAATGTGTAGTCTATATGAGTGAATGGATGAGAACGAGTACACATTGAATGGAATGTGGAATAAGTAATGTGGTCCGAGAGTGGATAATATGGAAAGACAAGAGTTCGTTATAGAAACTGTATTTTGTGACTGTTTGTAAATGACTATTTTATGTCAAGAATGCTGGAGAAGCATTTTGACCGTCTTGAGGATTAAGGTCATGAAGACCGAACTGATAAAGTTGCAACTGCTGACGGAGAGTCAATGAAGGACGTCTCGCGTAGCAAGGTCGATTGAGGTCTTGACCAGCCTCGGTTCGATTTAAATGGTGAGCTTCCGGTACGGTGGATGAGGGACCAAGGAAGCGGCCTATGAGTGAAGCGCTAGGTCACCTGCGAAGGATCCTAGAGGGTGCTGACCATACGGTGCTCGGGCTCTGGGTCGCCGAAGATACCCACACGTGCGTCGTGGAAGATATTGGAACAAGGAGTAAGAGTTGTTTTCTGAAACCGGGCATGGATCTAGTTGATTGACCTTGCTGGTCCTCAACGGATGAGTCCATGGCTCTTTTATATGGATCTGTGGGTTGATCTAGCTGATCTTCCACAGAGATTCCATTCTATTATATGAATATATTGCCGGTTACTATGAGCTAGGAACTATGGAAAAGGCCCCTAAGTGAACAGGTGGTGAGCGTTCTGGTTGCCAATGATGCCATAAGTACACTGATGAATGAATGATGGGAAATAAGGATTCAACCAGAGACTTTGAGGATTGTCATCAGAGCGATATAATGGTTTCATTAAAGGATTGTTTGAAAGTTAGTTGATGCTGAGAAAAAGGCAATTTCATATTAGGTGTGTAAGTGGTGTGACTAGTTTTATGTTTGCATGAACTTTCGGCTAGGGGGCCTGGGAACTCTTTTCCCTGGTACCCGGGACAAAACCTAACCAAATTCCTAATTGGATCCCATCTCTACAGTGGTTGGGAGGTTGGCTAACCCATGGGATTGGATGGGGTTAGGCTGGACTGATGGATCCGTAAATCGAGATTTAATTTCTATTATTACGATAGATGAAGTAAATCCCGGATAGAAATTGTTCTATGGATAGGAATCAACGGCTGTGCCTCTTGATGGGGAAAAAAGCGTTGATCCCAATGATCCAAGTGCAAGTTTCTTCCTTGATTTGACCAAGTACCGTTAAAGGTGCAGTCAGATCAGTTGATCCGTAATGATCTTGACTACGTTAGAGTAAAGAGTTATCCTGGTGGAATCGCCCATGCTTTCCGGGTAAAGGAAGTTTTTCCGGTTTCGATTTTGGACAAACCGACGGATTAGTCTCTTGTCCGGATATCCGTGGGTGAGGCCCCGAGTGTGAGACCCCTACCCACGCATGATGTGATACTTCCGCTGCTAGTACCCCGAATCCGTTGCGCGGTGGCGACCGGGATCTCACAGTTGGTATCAGAGCGAAATTGAAAGCTAATAAAGATAATTAAATTCTTATCTGAAATTAGTAATAAGAATTCAGAAACAGCATTTTCATAATGTATTTTCATTCCTTAAGCTTCTTTAATGAAGAAATTTTAATCAAAGAAATTGTTTTTATAGATGGAAGTTCCCCATTTATCTGGTATTCCCGACCTCACCCAGTCTCAAGATATGATTGCATTTGCCTTCGAGCATCTCATCTCTTCCGCTTAAACTCAAACAAGCCGAGCAAGACTCGCACGCCATTTCGCGGATTTATATTTTCCTACCTCAGCGGAGAGAATACAACATAAGTGGTTTGCAGGGCAATATGTCCACGCCCCTTGCGACCGCCGTACAATGCTGTGGCAGAATCTCTCATTGACTATGATCCTGTTAAAGCTGAAAATGGTGCGTGGTGTCATTCTATATCATTCGACGCCTCGAAATTTCAAACTTTCATGTCGAATTTATAGACTCCTTAGTCGATTTATCCCTAAGGAGAAAATAATAGCCCCCTTCGCAGTTAGAGAACTTATGTAACAGGGCATGACTATGGCCCAGTACGGTCCTCTTATATGTCTTCTGAGGAGATTTTGAACTCAGAGCCGAGTTGCTCTATGTACTTATTGCAACTTGTATATAAATATACAAATGTTTTTTTTTAGTGATTGTTTACGGACGATCGGATAAAGAAAAATCTGTTTATCAGATTTATGTCATAGATCTCCAATAAGATCAACTGAGGAGCCAATTATGTCAAAAGTTATCAAGACGCACAAAAAGGTTGTAATTGCGTGATATAATATAAATTGTTAATTCAAATTGAAATTCGTAAATTAGTAATTGGGTCTTCAATTGGAAGTACCGCAATTGTATGGAACCCTGACTTGCTTGAGGCCTAGACATGATGGTATTTACCTTATAGTTTCGAGTTTCATGACTATCCGTATATACCGAGGGTATAACTGCAGCTCTTTACCGGCAGTATATACGAGTAAATCTAAGACTTGAAATTATAAGCATTAATGCTATCCAGTTGATGAATTCGAATGTGGTTGATATGATTTTTAATTCTGTTTGGGAACTGATGAATTGATTGGGATTCTGATTGAAAAATGATAATTTTTAAAATTTAGTTGGAATATTATAACCTGAGCGAAACCACAATGAGGATGAATGGGACGAGTCTCTGTGATGATACTCATAACTAGAATGATGATAATGATTTCAGCAAATCACTATGAGATTAGTGGATTGTGCTGTCAACTTGCTACTGTTAACCCTTGTCATGGTAGATCAAGTTAAGGGATGACAAATTGATAACTTACTTAACTGAAATTCCCGTGGAGGAATGTTCAGAAGGAAATTTTTCGGTCTAATGGACCATTATCGTAGGAATTATATGATCTAAATGAAGTATTATTTAATGATGAGTTCTATATAAGGATTATTTATCCTAGTATTCTGTTGGGTTGACCAGAATCTAAGGAACCCAGAATAAATTGGATTCTAAGAAAAAGAGTTGTCCTCTACTTTGCGAGATGAGGACATCTCGCACCTTTTTAAGTGGGGTAGAAGTTTGTAAGATTCCTCCCCCAACCTTCGAGGTATACAGGAGTAAGAATCTCCTTTTCTGATCTTATAATTATTCCCTCTCTAAATAAAAGAAAGATTCTGTTTAAAAAGGAAAGACACTTTACCCAGAATACCTTCTTAGGAGCCCACCTGTTTTAAAGATTCAGAACGATGAGTTCAGAAGTGAGAACCAGTGTTTTGGATGCCAAGGTTTTGACCATCAGTTAAAAGACTGCCCGACTCCTACCATGAAAAGGACACAGGGAAGTCTAGAACCCAAATTCAGAGACCAATTCCTTCATACCAATCTAATCAGGATCCGTCTCGAACAAGATTGCTTAACTCCATTAACTAGGTCCGACCCATTGATTAGGGTCGAGATAACCAGTCAAATGCTTGGCGACTTAGAGCAACAGATGCAGGCAATTCATAAAGATATAAACGCTGCCCAGGATTGACAGAGACAATATACAGATAAGAAGAGGACAGTCAGAGAATTCAAAGAAGCAGTTATAGTCTTCATTTGAATACGGACCAAAAGAATTTCTTTATCTCTAGGGGAGTATAAGTAGTTATCCCCCAGATATTGTGGACCAAAGAAAGTAAGTAACTTAGCCTACGAACTTCTTTTATCTCCTCATCTCAAAGTTCTTAATGCCTTCTATAGAAATATGTGCCAAACCCAAATCATGGAAAGACGGTAAAACTTCAGTGGCAAGATACCGTTGGCTTCTAGGTTACGCTAACTCCTTCCTTTATATAAGTCGTAACTTTACTTATCACTCACAGTAATCTTACTTCCATCGATCTCCCTTCTTCTTAAACTCCTTTATGGCTTGGCAACAGGAATTAGTTTTATCCATGATGATTTCTCACCTTCAAGACGCAAGCGAGTCTGTGAAGAAGGATTTTATAGAACAGTATGAGCGCTCACTTTTTCCTCACTTGGGAACGTCTGTAGCTCAGACCAAATGGCGGACCTATCAAGACATAACTAGGGTAACACCCTGGGGTCAGCAGCACTTTCGTAACAATGTCCGCTTGGCCATGGTTATCGAAGCCTTGGGTTTGGGTCCCCGATACTACTGCGTCATGAGATCAAGATATCTTGGGTTTTCTGAGCGGGTCTTCTTACTGGCGTGTTTTCTTCCTCATCAGAAGATATGCCTTTACCCCGTTTTTGGTTTGCCTCTCAGAGGTCCTTTTGTTAGAACACCTCATACCACTTAGATAGACGCGGCAATAACCAACAGAATCATTCCCATAGATGAGTTACCTTATACGTGCGCAGCTTGTGAGTGCTGCTTTTGTGATCATATGATGGACGGGCTTATGGAAGTGTAAAGAGTTCTTCTATCTTTACTGTATATGTTCCAAGAATGAATAAAGTTTAAATCTTGTTCTTGTCTTGACCCTTACTCTCTTTGAGACTTTTTTAATTGGTGATTAATCTTAATTAAAAAATTTCTCTCAGTCTCATACTTGTGCATCTTGCGAAATTACCCCCAGTTTGCGAGATGAGGGCATCTCACGTTTTTCAAGTAGGAGAGAATGTAAGATTCCTCCCCAGCCTCTCAAAATGTCCAGCATCTTCCCCTGTAATCAATCCCTCTTCAGAAATATAAAAGACTTGTTTCTAACTGTTTTAACCTAGAGAGAGAATATTTAAATTTTTGATATTTTTGGATAGAAAATTATCTCATCTTATTAAAATAAGTTCCCCTGAAACAGAAATTCAAAAAGAACTTTCCAATGTGCAATTGGAATTAATTGGAAATGGGTATAAAGGACCTTAGCCTAAGGGTCTAGATTTTCAGAAATTTTTGGATTATGGTCCAATTAAGGTTCCTATGGGCCAATAGCATCAATCCATGTGTAGGGAGGAGATAAATCCAATTTGTAAAAGAAGATACCCAAAAATGAGTAAATGCTCACATAAGATGAAGAGTTGAAAATGTACAAGGTTTATTAGTAAAAAACTATGAGCAATATTAAAATGATTCCATTATGACACATATGTAAGGAAGGGGAGTTCTTTAAAGGAGGTGCATATTTCACATAAGATGAAGAGTTGAAAATGTACAAGGTTTATTAGTAAAAAACTATGAGCAATATTAAAATGATTCCATTATGACACATATGTAAGGAAGGGGAGTTCTTTAAAGGAGGTGCATATTTCACATAAGATGAAGAGTTGAAAATGTACAAGGTTTATTAGTAAAAAACTATGAGCAATATTAAAAATATGAGATATTTTGGGTGTAATGATTCCATTATGACACATATGTAAGGAAGGGGAGTTCTTTAAAGGAGGTGCATATTTCACATGCTTGAATGAGTTTTAAACTCATAAAAATTGAGATATTTCATCTCTCCTCTCTCCTCATTCAAGTCTAGTTCCAAAAAGTTAGCTTAACTGACCTAAAAATGGTCAAATATTGACCAAACTGATTTAGAAAATTCTAGAATCAGTTTGTTTGGTTAGGAGCTTAATTTTTCCTATAAATAGAAGCCTTCCCCTTGTTGAAAAATATATAGTGTCTATGCATCGTTACTCTACTCCACCTAAGCCAAGAACTATGAATTCATTAATAATTCACTAGTTTTTGGAGCTTCCCTCTTTCTTCAATCCCCATTGGTGGCTCCATCAACATACTTAACCAATTGATTGGTTGGGGGCCTCTACTGTGAACAAAGAATCAAGCAATTTGTAAGGTAATTAGTGAATATTGATCTTTTCTATAATTTCTCAATGTTTCTCTCTTCTCAACCCCTCTCAAGCTTGAGAAGCTTAATTGGTATGGTTTTTTTTAAATGCTATTGAAGTTAATTGGTGAATAGTAGTGAAGAGTTACATAATTTAATAAATGCTATTGAAGTTAATTTTCATTTATGTTTAAATTCTAATGATTTTTATGTAATTTCTCTCTCTCACTCAAGAAATGGTCATACTCATGACCCATTCTCAATCCAAACCAAGCTTTTCATAAAGCTTTTCCTTAACCCAAGATTAAGCTATGCTTGAGGCCAAATTAATGGCTTTTTTCTATGCTTTTAGTTTATGTATATTGATGATTCAATCCATTATGGATTAATGATCCAATTAGAGATCATTTTAATTATTTCCTTAATGATAAGCTTTATCCCTTAGAAAAATTGAGATTTATCAGTCATAGCAGCGGAGCTATGGTAAAATTTTTATAAAAATTATGCATAAAATAATTTCATTCAAAGCATAAAAAGAGGACTTCCTACCATATTCTAGGAATTATCATCCTAGATTAATTGAAAGAATTTCATTATAATCATGGAGAAATTGAATTTTAATATCATGCATAAAGGATAAGTTTTTATATCAAAAGTGTTATTTTTATCAATTTTTATTTTCATGCATAGAAGTATGCATAATGGATAAATTTTTATATCAAAAGTGTTATTTTTATCAATTTTTATTTTCATGCATAGAAGTATGCATAAAGGATAAGTTTTTATATCAAAAGTGTTACTTTTACCATTTTTATTTTCATGCATAGAAGTATGCATAATGGATAAATTTTTATATCAAAAGTGTTACTTTTACCATTTTTATTTTCATGCATAGAAGTATGCATAATGGATAAATTTTTATATCAAAAGTGTTACTTTTACCATTTTTATTTTCATGCATAGAAGTATGCATAATGGATAAATTTTTATATCAAAAGTGTTACTTTTATTATTTTTATTTTCATGCATAGAAGTATGCATAATGGATAAATTTTATATCAAAAGTGTTACTTTTACCATTTTTATTTTCATGCATAGAAGTATGCATAATGGATAAATTTATATATCAAAAGTGTTACTTTTATTATTTTTATTTTCATGCATAGAAGTATGCATAATGGATAAATTTTTATATCAAAAGTGTTACTTTTACCATTTTTATTTTCATGCATAGAAGTATGCATAATGGATAAATTTTCATATCAAAAGTGTTATTTTTATCAATTTTTATTTTCATGCATAGAAGTATGCATAAAGGATAAATTTTTATATCAAAAGTGTTTTTTTTATCATTTTTATTTTCATGCATAGAAGTATGCATAAAGGATAAATTTTTATATCAAAAGTGTTACTTTTATCATTTTTATTTCATGCATAGAAGTATACATAATGGATAAATTTTTATATCAAAAGTGTTACTTTTATCATATTTGAATTTTATGCATAAAGGT
The DNA here is from genome assembly GCF_041138505.1 of Cibotium barometz. Classification (NCBI taxonomy): domain Eukaryota; kingdom Viridiplantae; phylum Streptophyta; class Polypodiopsida; order Cyatheales; family Cibotiaceae; genus Cibotium; species Cibotium barometz. The sequence continues at coordinate 12,680,695 of NC_141058.1, forward strand.
ATGCATAAAAGTTGATTATTTTATTATAAAAGTGTGTCTTTTATTATATTGAATTTCATGCATAGAGGTATGCATAAAGGTTGATTATTTTATTATAAAAGTGTGACTTTTATCATAATTGAATTTCATGCAAAGAGGTATGCATAAAAGTTGATTATTTTATTGTAAGAGTGTTATTTTTATCATATTGGATTTCATGCATAGAGGTATGCATAAAAGATATTCTTTTTATACTAAAAGTGTGATTTTCCTCATAAATGGATTTTATGCTTAACTTAGATGCATAAGAGAAATTCTTTTATTCTAAAAGTGTAATTCCTACCAAATTGAATTTATGCATAAGAAGATGCATAAAAGATTGATTTTAATTTCGAAAGCGTTAGTCTCCTTAAATGGAATTTATGCATAAATAAATGTGTAGAGAAATCTTATATCAAATATAAGAATTCTCTTAAAAAAGATATGAAATGTGATAAGATGTGATAAGAGGTGTATGAGATGTGATAAGATTTGATAAGATGCGTATGGAAAGTGATAGGATGTGATAAGAGGTGTATGAGATGTAAAAAGATGTGATAAGATGTGTATGAGATGTGATAGAATGTGTTAAGATGAGTTAGGATGTGTTAAGATGTATATGGGATGTGTTAGGACGAGAATGGATGTAATATGGTTGTATGAATGTGATGTGGATGTATACATGTAGATGTATATGTATGAATGTGAATGTTGATGTGGATGTGGATGTATAGATGTAGATACGGATGTGTATGTATGTATGTGGATGTGTATGTATGAATGAGGATGTGAAAATGGATGTATGTATGTAGATGTGGATGTATGGATGTATGTATGTAGATGTGGATGTATGTATATAAATGTGGATGTATGGATGTGAATGTGAATGAAGAGGTGGATGTGGATGTATGGATGTAGATACAGATGTGGATGTATGTATGTGAATGTGGATGTATGAATGAGGATGTGAAAATGGATGTATGCATGTGAATGTGGATGTATGAATATGAATGTGGATGTGTGGATGTGGAAATGGAGGTATGGATGTATGAATGTGGATGTGGATGTATGCATGTAGATGCGTATGTATGAATGTGAAATTGGATGTATGATGTGGACGTACGAACATGGATATGTATGTAGAATAATGAATATGAAGGTGTATGTGAGATAATGTGTAGTCTATATGAGTGAATGGATGAGAACGAGTACACATTAAATGGAATGTGGAATAAGTAATGTGGTCCGAGAGTGGATAATATGGAAAGACAAGAGTTCGTTATAGAAACTGTATTTTGTGACTGTTTGTAAATGACTATTTTATGTCAAGAATGCTGGAGAAGCATTTTGACCGTCTTGAGGATTAAGGTCATGAAGACCGAACTGATAAAGTTGCAACTGCTGACGGAGAGTCAATGAAGGACGTCTCGCGTAGCAAGGTCGATTGAGGTCTTGACCAGCCTCGGTTCGATTTAAATGGTGAGCTTCCGGTACGGTGGATGAGGGATCAAGGAAGCGGCCTATGAGTGAAGCGCTAGGTCACCTACGAAGGATCCTAGAGGGTGCTGACCATACGGTGCTCGGGCTCTGGGTCGCCGAAGATACCCACACGTGCGTCGTGGAAGATATTGGAACAAGGAGTAAGAGTTGTTTTCTGAAACCGGGCATGGATCTAGTTGATTGACCTTGCTGGTCCTCAACGGATGAGTCCATGGCTCTTTTATATGGATCTGTGGGTTGATCTAGCTGATCTTCCACAAAGATTCCATTCTATTATATGAATATATTGCCGGTTACTATGAGCTAGGAACTATGGAAAAGGCCCCTAAGTGAACAGGTGGTGAGCGTTCTGGTTGCCAATGATGCCATAAGTACACTGATGAATGAATGATGGGAAATAAGGATTCAACCAGAGACTTTGAGGATTGTCATCAGAGCGACATAATGGTTTCATTAAAGGATTGTTTGAAAGTTAGTTGATGCTGAGAAAAAGGCAATTTCATATTGGGTGTGTAAGTGGTGTGACTAGTTTTATGTTTGCATGAACTTCCGGCTAGGGGGCCTGGGAACTCTTTTCCCTGGTACCCGGGACAAAACCTAACCAAATTCCTAATTGGATCCCATCTCTACAGTGGTTGGGAGGTTGGCTAACCCATGGGACTGGATGGGGTTAGGCTGGACTGATGGATCCGTAAATCGAGATTTAATTTCTATTATTACGATAGATGAAGTAAATCCCGGATAGAAATTGTTTTATGGATAGGAATCAACGGCTGTGCCTCTTGATGGGGAAAAAAGCATTGATCCCAATGATCCAAGTGCAAGTTTCTTCCTTGATTTGACCAAGTACCGTTAAAGGTGCAGTCAGATCAGTTGATCCGTAATGATCTTGACTACGTTAGAGTAAAGAGTTATCCTGGTGGAATCGCCCATGCTTTCCGGGTAAAGGAAGTTTTTCCGGTTTCGATTTTGGACAAACCGACGGATTAGTCTCTTGTCCGGATATCCGTGGGCGAGGCCCCGAGTGTGAGACCCCTACCCACGCATGATGTGATACTTCCGCTGCTAGTACCCCGAATCCGTTGCGCGGTGGAGACCGGGATCTCACAATGTACATGAGTAGTTGATTAGGTTCAGCCATCCAAGGCACTATGTACATGAGCAATACCTTTTAATACATTTCTTTCGGCTCTATGAGCACATTTTGTAAACATTTTTTTGTCGGCTCCATGAGCTATGTAACTTCTTTTGCTTAATAAAAATTAATGTTTTGTGACCTTTGAGTATAGATGTTGTAAGTAATCTTTAATACTCGCAGAGTGGGGCATTGAGCTGTCAGGACTACACCTGGATATACCATTATGCCAAAAAACTTAAAACTTGCATCGGTCAAAATAGTTGTAAGTATACATGTTGAAATAAGCATCAAAATAAGTGTCCGTATTGTGGTCGAAAGTCGTGTCGGTGAAAGCGTCGAAACAATTGTCATAAAATAACCAATTATTTTGACTGTATTAGTGATATGTATTTTGACACTTATTCATTCGCATTTTCCGACGAGTATTTGAACGGTTTCATATTATCGACACTTATATTGACGTGCATATCGACACTTTAAGAGTTTTTTTACATGTTCATTTCCATTGAAAAAACATCGCAATTACACTCGCCTGTAATAGTGAAAGAAGATAACAATAGAGCTTATACATGCCCCCACGTTTCTACTTGTACATGCTTCCAAGTCTAAAAAATAAACTCCCAACAAAAACATTACCATGATGAAGAATTGTTTCAAGGCCAAGTATAGAGGAACAAGCCAACAAAGGGAGTGGGATGGATGGGAACTACTAGAGCATGTTTTATAAGAGGAAATAACAAAAAGATCAAGATCGTCGGGTTGAGTATACTCACACAACCTATAGAGGCTGATGTTGACATGAGAATATAAAGAATAGAAAGTGGGTGTGAAGATCAAGAAGAAACATAAAAAACACATCGAGAAACATAAGAGAAGCACAAACATAAGTGGAAGCAGCTTGAGGGCAGAATCTCAAATGTGATCATGTGTTTAATAATTATAGCCAAACCATAGAATGACATGTGGAAATCTGGTAGTGGGTTGCCAAGATCCTAGAAGAAAACTTTGTTGGAATTCTATGATGTTCTATCTATTCTATTTGACACTCTAGTATTCCAAGAGTTTAGAAGTAAATTCACTGATTAGCAAGCTGACTAGTGATAGCCTTCTGGGATGATTGTACCCTCACTATCATTGTAAGATGCTATCATTTTAGATGTATAATGACTCCATTTATGAATATAATTTTAAGACTCGATCATATTCTGCTTATATTGAGAGACAGAGAGTGAGAGTATGCTTGCTAATTTTTATAAGCGCTTCACACTTTGGAAACATGTAGCGAGTATCTATAGAAGGTCTATATGTGATAGTTGTGGCTATTTGGTGAGAATGGGTGCTAGCTATTTAGTGATCCATACCTAATCCCCTCTTGAGCTAAAGAGAGGAGTAGAGTGCTAGCCGGCAAGATAATCCTCGGATAAACACAACAAGCACGAAACATCAAGAATGGGAACTAGCTATTTAGTGATCCAGACATAATCCCCTCTCGATCTAAAGAGAGGAGTAGAGTGCTGGTGTGGCTGGCAATCTAATCCTCGAACAAACACGAAGCACTGAGAATGGATACTAGATAAGTCCTGAGCAAAAGCTCTATTAATGAGGGACCATCTACACATGGTAAGAATACCTAGAAAACCTCCAAAAAAACAAACAACATATAGTAAATAAGATGTTTTAAAAAAATGGAATCAAAGCAAGTACAAGAACAAGGAGAACAAGTACACTTGTAGAAAAGGGAGAGAATGAGAATAGAAGCTGCAAAAAACATATGAAACATAAAAAACAAAACTGAAAACTAGAAAACAACCTGTAAACCACAAAAAAAAAAACTAACCCTAAAAAAACAAAACTAACCCTAGCACTTGCATGTAAGGGAGAGGATGAGGAAAAAGGGAGAAGATCTACAAGGTTTAGGGTTGAGAGGGCTTGCATGAGAGAAGAGGATTTTTAAAAGATCTACAAGGTTTAGGGTTGAGAGGGCTTACATGAGAGAAGAGGGTTTTTAAAAGATAAAATATTGAAAATATTTATGGACTAACAAACTATAGCTATACATTGGTATAAGCATGGTAATGTGGATGAAAAACATTAATCGGGACATTGCTATTTTGCTGGCACTACAAGGACTTGGTCCTTTACCTCGATAGTTTTTCTCAAGAAAGATATAAATTAACTTGGTCCGACCCATTGATTAGGATCGAGATGTTCAGACAGATGCTTGACGACATGGAGCAGCAGATGCAGTCAATCCGCAAGGATATAAAAGTTGCCCAGGATAGACAGAAGTAGTATGCAGATAAGAAGAGGTCAGGCAAAAAATTCGAAGAAGCAGATATGGTCTTCATTCGAGTATGCCCCAAAAGAAATTCTCTATCTCTTGGGAAGTACAAGAAGTTATCCCCCAAATACTGTGGACCATATCTGATTACAAAGAAAGTAGATGACTTAGCCTATGAACTTCTTCTGCCTCCTCATCTCAAAGTACATAATGAATTTCATGTCAGCCTACTTAAGAAGTATGTACCGAGCCCAAATCATGTGTTTAATGTGATGAACTCTTAACTTCTCCAACCCAAGGGAAGTTGAAACTCCAACCTGAAGAAATCCTTGATGTTTGAGAGAAGGTTCTTATAAACAGAATTCTGAGAGAATTATTAGTCAAATGGAAGTTCTATCCTTTTGAAGACGCCACCTGGGAGAGAGAAGCCGAACTGATGCGAGATTACCCCTAGTTTGTGAGATGAGGACATCTCGCATTTTTCAAGTAGGAGAGGATGTAAATTCCTCCCTAGCCCCTCAAGATGTCCAGTTTCTTCCCCTGTATAATCAATCCCCTTTTTAGAATAATAAAAGATCTTGTTTCTACCTGTTTTGGCCTAGAGAGAGAAAATATTCTAGAGAGGTAATTCAGTTTTTAGATATCTTTGGATGGAAAAATATCCCTTCTTATTAAAATCAATTTTCCCAAAACAGAAGTTTAAAAAGAAATTCCTAAGGTGCATTAGAAATAAATTATAATGTGCACAAAAGACCTTAGTCTAAGAGCCCCTATTTTCAAAAAATTTTAGATTAAGGTCCAAACAAAGGTTTGATAGGCCAATGAGATTAATCCAAATGTAGGGAGGAGATAAATTGAAGAATAAAAGAAAAACCTCCTAAAAATGAGTAAATGCTCACATAAGATGAAGAGTGGACTAAGGACCAAAGAAAAGAATTTAAAAACTGAATTTTGACATCTCAGTGTGTGGGAATCTCCCCTCATAATGTAGGCATCTTTTTCTCATCATTACTCCCAATTTTTAATCAATAAAATGAGATATTTTCATCTCTCCTCTCTCATGTTTCAAATCTAGATCCAAAAAGTAACCTAAACTGACAAAAAATGGTCAAAAATTGACCAAACTGATCTGAAAAATTCTAGAACCAGTTTGCTTGGTTAGAGGCTCACTTTTTCCTATAAATAGAAGCCTCCCCCTTTTGTAAAAGCTTAATGGTGTTTATGCACTGTTACTCTACTCCTGTCCTGAGAGCCATCTACATTGAACTTTTTTAATAATTCAATTGTAGAGCCATTGAATTTTTTTAATAATTCAATTGTTTTTGGCCTAATCCTCTCCAAAGTGAATTGGTGGTCACTATTGCTTCAAACAAGAGTAGAACCCTCAATCCCTCAAGCTAAAGGAGAGCTTACATACTCCATGTAAGTTAATTTTCTTACTTTGTTTACGAGTTTTAATAAAAAATCTATGGTTTTCTTGATTTTTATGTTTTACAAATGATTGAATTAAATTCAAATGCTATGCCTTTGATGAAAAGGCCACCCTCTTCTCTTCTTTACTTTCAACCTTTCTTAATACTAGAAAGATTAACTAAGTGATTAATTAAACTCTTCTTATTGTTTACTCTCTTGAATTTAAAAAATTGTGTAGATTAGAGTTCTATAATTCTAAATTGGGTTAATTAAGTTAAGTGAAGAAAGATAAAAATGAGAAATGGTCAGCCATACAAAGGAGGTTATGGTGGTAAAATTTTCTAAAATTTTGTGAAAAAAAAATTTGTTTTTATGTTATTCCAAAAGAGTGATTCCCACCATTTTTGCATCTAAAAGAAATATTCTAATTACTCCATGTACATATTCACCTATGAATATGCATGGATATCACTGATATTAATTATTAAATTTGATTTCTATGCATATTAATTATATAATAGATTTTTTAATAAAAGTGTTATTCTTATTAAAATTGATTTTTATACATAGAAAGATGCACAAAGAAAATTTTTTAATTATGAAAGCGTTATTCTTATAAAAATTAAATTTTATGCATAAATAGATGCATAAAGAAATTTTGTTTATTTTAAAAGTGTTATTCGTATTAAATTTGATTTTATGCATAAATAGATGCATAAAAGAATTTTTTTAATAATAAAAGTGTTATTCCCATTGAAGTTGATTTTTATGTATAAATAGATGCATAAATTTTTTTATATCAAAATTAGAATTCTCTTTAATTCTATGTTTAAATTCTATGAGTATTTTATAAATGAATAAATAAATACTCTAAGAGAGAAATTTCTATCGTTTTATATTCACACAGATTTTTTAAAAAAAATCAAGAAATCTATCGAGATCGAAATATTTAGATAAATGATTAATTTATTCCTCATTGAAATTCGTAACTAATTTAGAAATTAGTTAAGTGAATATTCAAAGAAAGAAATTCAGTAAAATAGTAATTGAATTACCGAACCTTTTCGAGAAAGATAGTTCAAGAAAAATCTTAACCGACTCAAACCTTGAATCAGACTATGACCAAGACCAAACTCTTTCGTCAGTTTCGAGGAAAGAAGGTGTGACCAATGTAGAAAAATACACTCAAAACTCCCGCCAAATCTGAAACTAAGTTTGAGACCCTTCAAATTGATATGTGGATCAAGGTTATAGAATTTGAGGAATTCTGGTATGAAATTCAGAATTTCGATCAAGAAGTTTTGGGGATACTAATTTAAGAAATACTCCTTGTATTCAAAAGAAAAACAAAACTAAAAACTTGCTTAGAAACCCTGTTTTCTTAAAGGGCTGTCTTATGCCAGAATGCTGGAGGGAGCATTTGGTATATGTTTTTCTAAGGGAAGTTCGGTTGCAATAGCTGGCAGGGAGTGTTTAAAGGACGGCTCACGTGGCAAAGCCTGCCCAGGTCTTGAGACCAGCCTCAATATGGTTGAAAAATGGTGCACTTAAGATACGATGAGTGAGGGCCGACGAAGCGGACCTTGAGTGAAGTTCTAGGACACCTAAGGAGGATCCTGGAGGGTTCTGACCAGGAGATGCATGGGCTCGCGGTGCCTATGACACCCATGCGTATGTCATGGAAGATATGTATGATGGACGAAATGATTATTGTAATCTGTTTACTGGATCTCGTTGACCAGTTGGTCTCAAACGGAGAGTCCAGAGTGATACTGTTTTTTTAAAGAAACGAGGGACTAGATGGAATTTTTGAGTTATGTCATCTATAACCAATAACTCTTTGTCAATGGAATATTTTATATGTTAAAGTTTTAAAGAGCAGTGTGCGTATCTATATTCGAAAGAAAAAGTTAAGAAAGGCATTCAATTATGGGTGGGTGAGTAATTGTCTGGTTCTACCGATTCCACTGGTTGGGTGGTGGCTAACCCATGGGCCAGATGGGGTTAGGCTGGAATCAGTGGAGTTTTTATAAGTAAATTAAAATAATAGGAATACGCTTAGAATTCGAGTAGTTAAATAAAAACTTGAAGAATTTCTCAAATGAATAGATCAATGGTTGTGCTGCCTGACTTCGGTTAGAAAAAAAACGTTGATTTCCTCAAATGATTAGATCAACAGCTATGCTTGATTTTGATTAAGAAAAAAGCGTTGATTTCTTCAAACTAAGTCAATGATAGTTTTCCTTCTATCTGGTTTAATCAGGTGAAGGATAGTAGTCTCTTGACCCCGTTAGAAAATTCGTTTTTAAGAAAATAAAAAAGGTGAAATCATCCCCGTTTTTCGGGCAAGGAAAATATTCCTGGTTTTGGTTTCGGAATGACCACCAGATTAGTCTTGTGTCCGGACATTCGAGGGCGAGGCCCTAAGTGGGAAACCCTGGCTCTCGTGCAAGAGGAAGCTACTTCCGCTGCTGCTAGCAACCGGGAATCCAGTGCGTGGAGGGGGTAGAGGGGTCTCACACCCACAAAAGTACCAAGAGAAGAGCATTAGGACATTTCGGAGGTCATCTGGAGGGTCTTTTAGAGGAGAGAGAAAATAGAGTGCAACCAATGAGGAATAAGCCAACGTAACGTTGAAAAAAAGCTCAATTCATTGAAAAAATTTAAAAAATAGTCACGTTCACATTCAATGAGGGTATCTTTTTAAAAAATGATTGAGTACACATTCAATGTGGGTATCTGTTGTTTCAAATGAGGTCGAGTTACTTTATTAAATATGGCTTATGTCATCGCGTTGGATAAGAAAAAGCACTTCGAAGCTAAACTTTGTAGACACTTGAGTCTATGCATTCCTTTCGATGGTATTTTGGTGTATAATTTGGTGCTTTTGATATCACCATTGCATCTAGAGCAGCCACAAACCCCCAAAATGACTTTTGAATCACTTAAATCCTCAGGGGGTGCACTACTAGAAAACCCTAGGTATCACGTGCATTCAAGAGGTATTAAAAAAACCCCTTAACTAAAAAATTTTCCCCAATAAAACAACCCCTCTTTACTTATGAACTAAATGATTTTTTTTCTAAAGTTGAATTTAAAACCCCTCCTGTTAATCGTGTTCAGTTTTCTCCATGTATCTAATTAAAAAATCCCTCCTGTTGAACTCACGTGGTACACTAACATTTTTTGAGGTGAATCCCTCGAGCTTAAATCGAACACCCGAAGAGGCAAAAACGACCAAAAACAAGGGAAGAACTGACTCATAGATAATTCACGCCTTTGCCTTTATGTGCGTGAATTGGCTATGAGAAGTGGCCAAGGCCTCTATGCACGTGAATTGGCCATGAGTCAGTTCTCCCCTTGTTTTGGTCATTTTTGCCTCTCTGAGTATCCGATTTAAGTGATTCAAAAGTCGTTTAGGTGATTTTTGGCCACTCCGGACGTAATGGTGATGTCAATAGTACCAAATTCTACACCAAACTACCATTAAGTGTAGATTCTTAGAAGAGTAGCATGAAATTTTTAGCATGTATGGGACTGGTTCAGCTCCATCTTAAGCACATAAGGCATTTATAGCATTTAGAGCATTTATGGCATCAAGTAGGGGCTGTTATGATATCTGACAACATCTTTATAGTAGAGCCGACATCATTAAAGGAATATTTATGGTAGTCATGAGTATTAACATGTGGCCAACAACAGTTTATCTGCCCCGACTAGTATTATTTACAACATATATAAGCCATCCCATCATTTTATCATAATCGTCTGAGCATACTCACCTCTCTTCAGCATTTCCTATATAGGGAGCAAGGGAGAAGCAGATCAACAATATAGGACAACATATTCAGCACATAGTTCATCTCCCTACCCTCCTACATAGAGGAAATCTGCAATTCAAGTGGTGGACCTCAGCATTGGAACAAGGAACATTCCTTATCATCAGCATTCAGCCTATCCCTCTCATCCCCAGAAGGATCCTCATCTAGGACCACATCACAGATCTATTTATAGATCTTCATTGTAGCCTAAGTTTGTGCTTACTACAATCAATACCTGCATGCCACATCTCAAGAGTTTCACTTGCTTATCATCATGAGCTTGATGAGATGAAAGAGCAGTATATGCGGGATGAGGACTTTGGTAGGATATATCATCAGGTGTCTAAGGGTCAGCGGCACGATCATTATACTCTTAGGGATGGCTTTTTGTTGATGCATGGTAGATTGTGTTACTAAGAAGTTACAGCTCAAGGTTATCATTGAAAGCCTAAGTGTATTAGATGAAGCTCAGGGAGTGTAACATGTAGTGGAAGTATTCGTAATTAAGAATCCTATCACACAAGTCTCGCACCACTCTATATCCTCAGTTTCATGAGTTTGGCAATCCACTTTTATGAATTTAAACTTTTAAGAGATTTAAGAGAGATATTTAAGTGGTTCAGCAAAGAATAGGTCTGAAGCATTGCCTAATGCTCAAGCGGGGGTAGCACCTCCACTCCCTTGTTACAGACAGGCTTGGATGTCATCTAGAGGTCGCTTGGTGCAGCTTTTGTCTCACCCAAAGGTACTGACAACTGACAGTACATGTGCTTATTTGCTGATCTTGCGATATTGTACTTTGCACATTCTTTTGGATCACATGGCTAATATTTTGTTGTATGGGAAGCCTTCATTATCAGTGTGGTTCCGCTTTGATTCCTTGATGTATCACCAGGATGCAATTGAGGATGCTTGCCATTTTTCAAGAGGGGGGTATGTCATGGCTCTGTGTATTTTTTGGCAATTCGTCATGTACAGTGTATCCTTGGCTCTGTGCTTGTAAACCCTAACCCTAGGGGACCTGGAGGGCATGGGAAGAGCCCGCATGGTGGTTAGTGTGCATAACATTTATTAAAGGTGCATACTTGGGGTCAAAGTGTGAAATTATATTTGATCAATAAATTGTAGAATAATTAACATACCAGAGGACTCTCCATAGCCCCGACCAATCATGTATGGTCTACATAAGTATTCCTCCCACTGTTGCATCCCTTTCACTAAACTGCTTAGATGCATCATGAACTTGGATACCATCCCATAATGTGCGTAGCTCATCAACTAACTGAGCCAAGTAGATGTCCATGTTCTTAACCTTGTACTTCCCTGGAACTATCAAGGAAATTTAAATTTCCCTTTCTTTATCGCTCATCAACTAATGGAGCCAAGTCGATAGACCTTATACATGCCCCCACGCTTCTACTTATACATGCTCCTAAGTCTAAAAAATAAACTCCCAACAAAAACATAACCATGATGAAAGCCTAACTCAAAAATCTAAAGAATTGTTTCAAGGCCAAGTATAGAGGAACGATCCAACAAAGGGAGTGGGATGGATGGGAACTGCTAGAGCATGTTTTATAAGAAGAAATAGTAAGAAGATCAAGATCGTCATGTTGAATACACTCACAGGACCTATAGAGGCTGATGTTGACATGAGAATAGGAAGAATAGGAAGTGGGTGTGAAGACCAAGAAGAAACATAACAAACACATCGAGAAACATAAGAGAAGCCCAAACGTAAGTGGAAGTAGCCTAACGGGGGAATCTGAAATGTGATCATGTGTTTAATAATTATAGCCAAACCATAGAATGACATGTGGAAAGTTGGTAGTGGGTTGCCAAGATCCTAGAAGCAATCTTTGTTCGAGCTCTATGATGTTCTATCTATTCTATTTGACACTCTAGTATTCTAAGAGTTTAGAAGTGTATTGATGATGACTAGTGAGCCTTCTGGGTTGATTGTACCCTCACTATCATTGTAAGATGCTATCATTTTAGATGTATAATGACTCCATTTATGAATATAATTTTAAGACTCGTTGATCATATTCCGCTTATATTGAGAGACAGAGAGCGAGAGTATGCTTGCTAATTTTTATAAGCGCTTCACACTTTGCAAAAATGTAGCGAGTATCTATAGAAGGTCTATATGTGATAGTTGTGGCTATTTTGCGAGAATGGGTTGTAGCTATCTAGTGATCCATACCTAATCTCCTCTTGAGCTAAAGAGAGGAGTATAGTGTTAGCTGGCAAGATAATCCTTGGATAAACACAAGTAGGAAACATCCATAATGGGCACTAGCTATTTAGTGATCCAAACATAATCCTCTCTCGAGCTAAAGAGAGGAGTAGAGTGCTGGCTGGCAATCTAATCCACCCTAACATATAACTTTGTAGCACTTTCATGTAAGGGAGAGGATGAGGAAAAGGGGAGAAGATCTACAGGGTTTAGGGTTGAGAGGGCTTGCATGAGAGAAGAGGGTTTTTAAAACATAAAATATTGAAAATATTTATGGACTAACAAACTATAGCTATACATTGGTATAAGCATGGTAATGTGGATGAAAAACATTAATCGGGACATTGCTATTTTGCTGGCACTACAAGGACTTGGTCCTTTAAGAAAGATAGATTTTTTTCAAGAAAGATAGATTTTTTTTTGTCTCTAGGCCCCATTATCATTTTGTATGTGGATATATATGTCAGTAAAAATATCTATATATATGTCAATAAAAACATCTATATATATATGTGAGATATATGTCAATATATACCTCGATAAGAGCGACATATGCATCAGAGAATTTTTTTGGCATCAATGGTTTTGAGGAAAAATCCTTAACAATTGATTTACGTAAATTACATGACTGTTCATCTTCCACAAGGTCCATTGGTCTGAAGAGATAATTTCTAATGCCATCTTTGTATTCCCTATATCTTCAGCGACCAATAGTATGATTACAAGGTAATTCATTCTAGCATCCATCGAAGGATCTGAGGAGATCTCTGATTTTATATTCACGTGATCACAAAATGTTTTTTGTTAATAACATGTGTTAACATGTTATTAACATGTTCACATGTTAACATGTTCTCAAGAAAGCCGGTGGCAAGCGACCTGGTAACCGGATAAAATCCCGCCGGGCTTTTGCTATACCCGACGGGCCCGCCGGGATAAAGCGAAACCCGACGGGTCCCTGCGGGGTCGTCATATAGCCCGGCGGGGTACAATTTCCTATATATATGGGCCCGGGGGGCCCTTTGGGAGTTCATTGCTGACAGCATACACAGGTAATGCAACTTGTGTGTGTGTGTGTGTGTATGTGGGTGTGTTCGTGCGGGCAGCCGCCCACTGTCGCAATGCGCGGCAGGATGTGGGTGGTCCGCCACACGAGGGATGTGTATGTGGGTGAGTTCGTGCGGGCAGCCGCCCATTGTCGCAATGCGCGGCAGGATGTGGGTGGCCCGCCACACGACTGGTGTGTGTGTAAGGCCATTCTTCGGAATGGTGCTTACCCTGGGACACTTAGTCGGTAACGCGGCTAGTCTGTGTCCTATGGTAAGTATGGCACGCCGTAGCGGTACTAGTCGGTAACGCGGCAAGCATAGTATCGTTATGGCGATGTCACCTTCCCTTCCCTTCCCTTTGTCAAATGCGGACATATGGTCGGTAACGCGGCCAGTGTATGTTCGTATCCTATTTGTATTCCCATAGAATCGGGCGGCATTTTATCGTTAACGCGGCAAGTTGGTGTCGTCCGCTAGTGCATAAACTGTTTTTTGCATATTGCGGCATTTGATCGTTAACGCGGTCGAAAAAGTGTCGTAAATTTGCTTGCATATTACGGCATATGATCGTTAACGCGGTCGAATAAATGTCGTAAATTTGTTTGATTTGACTTGTATTGTTTTTATTGTGTTTGATCCATGCGATACTTGGTTGCTAACGCGGCATGAGTATTTCATGGATCAAAGATCGTGATTCGTGATTCGTAACTCGAAAAATATGAATATCTCTCTCTTCTTACCCCCCTCTCTCTCTCTCATGATACACTTCACAACTCTTTCTCTATCTCTCTCATGATTCACTTCACAACACGATAGATGTGTAGATAATGATTTTTATTTATTGCTCTTAAAATATACATAATTCTTAATAATTTCTTTTTTCTCTCTCTATTTACTTAAAAATTAAAACAGTACATTATTTTCCTCTTTAGGAACTCACAAAAACATTAAAAATGTCATCTAATGTTTCTTCTCTCTATCTGTCACAACTCTCTCTTCCTCTCCTCTCTCTCTCTCTCTCTCATGATACACTTCACAATTCTCTCTCTCTCTCTCTCTCGCAATGATACACTTCACAACTCTCTCTCTCTCTCTCTCTCATGATACACTTCACATCTCTCTATCACGATAGGTGTGTAGATGAGGTCTCTCTCTCTCTCGCAATGATACACTTCACAACTCTCTCTCTCTCTCTCATGATACACTTCACATCTCTCTATCACGATAGGTGTGTAGATGAGGAGTGCTTTAGGATTACAAAACATTATTTTTCTCTCTTTAGGAACTCACAAAACTATAAAAAATGTCATTTAATTTTTCCTCTCTCTATCTGTCACACCTCTCTCTTCCTCCCCCTCTCTCTCTCTCTCTCTCATTCGATAATGTATACACTTCGTAAGTAATAATGCATTTGTTGCGGTTGTCTCACGTTCGATAATGTATTGCATGATGTTGAGTTCAGTAATATTGTTTGATATATTCTGTTTTTGTTTGATCATTGATAAGTAATGATACACTTGTTGCTATTCTCTCACGTTTGATGATATATTGGATGATATTGAGTTCATTAAAATTATTTGATATTCCGTTTTTGTTTGAACATTGATAAGTAATGATATACTTGTTGCTGTTCTCTCACGTTTGCTTGATGTTGATTTCAGTAATGTTTGATATTTTGTTTTTTTTTTGTTTAGTGATATTTGCTAGATTTACGAAGACGATCAACATGCTTTCCCCCGAAGAGCGTAAAATCGTTCTGCGAGCAATTCGCATTGAAGCCGTCATCACAGTGTCACAATGTGCTGATGATGTCGTCAAAAAGATCAATGAGTCTGAGATACTCATGCGAGATCTAATAGACCAAATATGGAAAAATGCACAGCGTCAGCTTCGAAGCGGAGGCAACGCTGAGTTGCTAGATAGACAGAAGATAGCAGATTTCAACCATCAACACATAACACGAACCATTTTGGGGAGCATGCGTGTAGCATGCAGTGATCTTAGAGATGCTGCCCCGCCTGAAGCCAATATGCAACGTCTACAGTTATGGGACATTGTATGGAGCGAGCAAAGAGCCAAGAGCAAGCGTATGAAGGCGTTGGATGCAGAGTCCCTCCCCAAAAGAGTGCGCATTGCCCAGGACGTCGCTGCAACGTCCAGCCAGGCAGATGCAAGTGGTACAGGTGTCATTAATCGTACCATCTACAATTCTATGTGCACACATCTCATTGGCATCCCGCACGAGGCTTTGTTCGAAGGGCGAACAATAGGCTCCGGTGTTTTTGGCACAGTAAAAGAGTATACTGTTAAAGGTATATCATTTTTACCGGAGCACATTACTTTTTGCGGAAAGCACTACAAAAGAGAAGCCAGCGCCAAATTCGAGAGCTTCCAGGCAGAGCAGGGTATGCAAGTGCTACATCCATCAATTGTCCGGTGCATTGCCTTTACAAAAGAGGCTCCTTGGATCACTATTTTTTCGTACTATAATGGCGGCGCTCTTGGTGATACTCTTCTGAAGGTTCCCTTCAGATTCAGTGAGTTCACCAGAGCAATTTTCCGTTTGGATCGAGGATGGAGAAAACCCCTGCCTGATAATATCCCTCTAAGTCATCTAGAACTTTCGAAAATAAAACAAATAGTAATAAGCATGCCACATATTATGCATGCCCTGGTGGAAGGCCTAGCGACAGCACATATGGCAGGAATTGTACATACCGACCTACATCCATTTAATGTAGTGTTGGATTTCACAAAAGAGCTAAAGCCACGCATAGGTATTATCGATTGGGGGTTACTGCTGAGAGCGCCCAAAAAACGGGTGTCTCTCAATTTTGTATTTGAAGCAGACAAGAACCCTGAGAAGGTGGCACAGGCAGTCTCCTACGCAGACAGAGAGCGAAATAAACGGCCGTGGATAGCCCCAGAGCTTTATGATCCATTTTTGGCAGATGCATACACTCCTGCATCTGATGTTTTTGCCTTGGGATATTTATTACAAACTTTATATGACTTTTGGCAGAAAGTGCAAGAGTTGTGGATGGATAATAGTTCCCATGACAAAGTTACAATGTATACTATTATTCATAGAGTCAAAAATTGGATGTTTCTGCCTAATCGCGATGAGCGAAAATCAATTTTGCAAGTAGTTGAATTTTTTAGATCACTAAATACTGACCCAACGAGGGCACAACGTCCTCTTGTAGAGCTATCGGTGTCATTCACCCCAACTTTGTAATGATACAGTATCAAGAGATTAAGTTTCAGGAATGGCATTTTGTTTCTCTCTTCAAAATTTGATGTGTCCAATGTTTGAAATATTATCTCATTAAGTCTTTGCAATATCTCTCTCCTCTTGTGGTGTTTAAGTTAAGGCCCTTGCACATGGCCTGACAGCCCGCGAAGCTACAAGAACAGCGTGCAGGTTGTCGAAATGGACAAATCCAACTTATGCCCAATGGAAAGACATAAACAAACGCGTAACCACAGAGATGATAAAGGAAATATGGCCATGTCCAGATGGCGAGATTAAGAAGGGAAGATGGAAGATTTCACGTTGCACTCACAATGATATCAAAACTAATGCCGAGCGCATTTTCTTGGAGGTGTACGGTCGTCCTCTCCATAACGCCGACGCTCCACTCTATTTTGCTAAGATGTTATATGCTCAATTTATCTTAGAAACTCCAGTGGACTTCGCCTCCAGAGAGGCCACTGTCAACACCCACGACATACGTGAAGAGACAGTGACATTCACAAGAGAAGAACTCGCTCTCATGGTGGAGGGCACTGGATTGGAGTTAAACAAGGTCAAAGAAAGCTTAGGGGCACAGCTAGCAGAGAAGGAGAAAGAAGCTGACCGATTAACTCAAGCGTCAACTCCTCCCCCGGCCAATAGAGGGATTCAAGAGCAGCTAACAAAGATCAGCCAAGATGTGCAGAGCATCTCTTCACGTATTGCTCCTGTGTGCCAAGGAAACCACATCTCTCATTTTTTGATACATCCTGATCTTGTGGGAGTTTCTACTGAGGCTACAAGTTCCTCCACCCCCCAATGTCCTGTATGTTACAAAGTATTCGATGGGTGGAGCGGCCAGTATATACTACCATGTGGACACTACTATCACTTAATATGTTTAGTGAGGCAAATGCAAAATACTTCCACATGTGCATTTTGCAGTGTCCCAATAAATCAAGGTATTTATACAGTGTTCGGCATGGCTAGCGAATATAAACCACCAGGACCTTTAGATGCAACTCCTAGTGCAATTTGTAATTTATTTCAAGATGAGAGCTAAGAAAAACAAATCCTACTTTTGTATTGATAATTTCTCCAAATATGATCATTTGTACAAGTACTTTTTATTAAATTAATGAAGTGACTTCTTCCTCTATATCAGTATCCTGCTCCAAAATTCTTTCACCGTTTACTCTCTCGTCTGCTAAATTAAGCTCATCTAAGTCAATGTCTAAATTGTCTTCTATCTCAAGGGTGGTGCACAACGTGCGTCCTACATCAAAGTTCTCCTCTACTACATCATCACAATTGTACATCCATCTGGGCATATCTTCTTCATACTCCTCGCTTTCAATGTCTTGCAAGATCTTTTCATTGCAGTACATGTAAACAAGTTTATCTGCTCGATCTACAAGAAGTCGATTGCGAATAGTACTGTGAATATATTTGTACATGCTCCAGTTTCTTTCTGAGCCTGAGTTTGAAGAGCACTGACTTAGAACCTTCATTGCAAGGTTGCGCAATAAAGCATAATGCTCACCACCATTCATCATCCACCACTTCCATGCAGGTTGCTCTTTAGCCATTTGTTGAACAAGGGAGTTGGAAAATAAACCCTCTTTCAATCGAAATGAGGTCATCTCCTTTATGCACTGTACACGATCATCATCATTATTATAGAAAGTGTTTACCACTTTATAAAAATCTTGCACCAACGAGGTGTCATCATCATCATCGTGATTTTTTTCATTATGATCATGGGTATGATTTACTTCTTCCCTTTGAGATTCTGTAGTAATAATTTACTCCTCCAAGTCTCTATCTTCAAAAAAATTGTTTGCTACCAAGAGCAACTTGAATTATGTACCACCATTTCAAATTTGAAGGATCTCATTGAAAAATTACATGTTAATCTTTTATTAAGTATTATTCTCTCACTAAGTGCATGCTACAAAAGATAAAGTAATAAGAGGTAATATTTAGAGAAAATAATACCTGATCACATTGTTATGGTAATACAAATGGTTCCCAAAGATCTTTACACAACTTAGTGGAGTAAGTTAAAGCAAATCCACTATTATCTCTTCTCACTATTACAGTTGGACGATTGGTGATCACTTTAAGCCATTTCACATCAAGAATAAATATGTAAAACTGTCTAAATACAACTCCAATTACGTCTTGTATAGTTGTAATAGTTCCACAATAATCAAGACTGGAGAAAGTAACATTTTGAGTGGCTAGCACTAGCTTGACTCTCTCGTTCAAAGTTAGCCATTACTCCATAGTCAAAACTTGTTATTTTCTTATCTATTTTCTCCACACGAAAATGATTTCCATGCGACCATAGTATTCCATATTTTTGATACTACATTAAACATACAAAAAAATAACTTTTAAAGAGTGTTATATCAATTATACATCAAGAAAAATAATTATTGACTATGAATGTGTTAGTTTTCTTTACGTGCATGCCAATCACATCCTCTTGCAAATTCCATCTCTTTCTCACTAATTCTTTCACCATCCTCTCCTGCTTTCCTAAGATTTTATTCTAGTAATCTAAGCAGCATAATACTAGGGAGTTGTGCAAGATCAAGAGGATATATGTAAGGAAGCAAATATATATGTACATGTGTGGGTTTGGGCCTAGGCACATGGACCTTGGGTCCCTTGGGAATAGATTTGGGGCATGGACATATTGCTAAGTAGTGTGAAATGATCAAGAACTATATAAGAGACCTTTGATATCTTTTGATATCAAAGGTCACACATATTGTTAACTAGTGTGAAATGACTAGGCACTATATAAGTGACCTTAGTCTAGGCTATTTGTACCTTTTTGACACCTTATGACCTTTGATATCTTTTGATACCTTTAGACATCTTTAGCTTTCTCTCTAATCCATGCTAATCAAGGCTAAGCAAGGCTAAGCTAGCCTATCTTCTGATACCTTTAGACATCTTTAGCTTTCTCTCAAGTCAAGGCTAATCTAGGCTAGGCTAGGCTACTCCACATTAATCTAGAGGTAGCTTTCTTTCACTATCGAAAAGTCTTCTTTTCGTGCGTTTAATGTTTCCATTTGGCCTCTTTATATCTATCAAGCTGTTTTTTCATTTTTGGAGAATTCAATATATAAAATCTGTTAATCTTATCTCTAATATCTCATTCATCTTATGAGTTAGGCCTTTTGCCTTGTGGTACCTCTCTAACTATCCATTCATCCTCTTTATTGTGCCAAAGTCAAGGCATGTTAGGATCGATTTGTTAAGAAACTAGGAGATATACACCAATAAATCTAATAATAACCAACCTTCTGGCTTTGCTCTTTGTTAAACAAACCCCTTCAAGTGCTTGATGAATCTCTGTGAGAAAAACATCTGTCAGCTATGAATAGAGCCAGTGATTGCAACCTTCTCAACTAAATGTTTGAGCGAGTGCATCTGAATCTCGTTGACGTGTCCGCAGCACATATGGTGATGAAGTGCTTGCATGCTCCCCAACATTCAAAGCATGATTTTTTTTTCTTGAGAATTGATACTATAGACTTCCATAAGTAACTAGCTTTTGTGAGAGTAAAGTCATAACTAAAATATCCACATTTTCAAGTACCAATAGACTTGGAGTGTTTTTGTTTCTCTTTTGTTTTTCCCTGCCATCATGAGCCTCGCTTACCCTCTCTTGGCTGTAGTTCCCTTCAAATCCATTTTTGTGTGTTGTCCTGAACCAATGAAAAATTAGAGAA
The DNA here is from genome assembly GCF_041138505.1 of Cibotium barometz. NCBI lineage: Eukaryota > Viridiplantae > Streptophyta > Polypodiopsida > Cyatheales > Cibotiaceae > Cibotium > Cibotium barometz. The sequence continues at coordinate 12,701,138 of NC_141058.1, forward strand.
ATTGTTTTATGAGATTCTTCATCTGCATGGATACTTATAACTTTAGCAATCCAAAATGGATGGCCTAAAGAATCTGCATGTGCCAGAGTAGCTACTAAAGTGCATTCCTTTATGTCTTATGCATCGCCATTCCACATCTCTTGAAGTCATAACCATCTTTCCGTGGATCATCAAGATCCTAAATACATGTAGCAGTTGTTCTATCTCCATAGGTATGTGTCTCTCTTGAACTGGGACCGTTGTTATGCCATACAAATGTAGTGTTTAAATCCCAATTGTTATGAAGACACCTCTCAAGTATGTATTCTTGTTCTATGAAGAATTCAACCCACCATTCTTTTGATCACTTGCGTATTGCTTTGCCTTCTCAATCAACTCCTTCCTTTCCTCAATACACTTCTTAAAATCCACACCAACGACCAATCTTTTTTGCTTCCTTTACTTCTTTGGAGCTCTCTAAAGGTGTCATCTTCATTGTTGTGTTTGGAATAAACTTAAGGAATGCTAAACCACCTGTAGTAGGCAACCACTTTGTATCTATTAAAAATTTCTTACCATTAAGCAAAATTGCTCACTATTCTATGATCTCTTTATAAAAAAGGCATGGTGGTAGCTTAAATCATTGAACTACTCCAAGCATCTTGTTTTGCAAGCTCTCCGTACATCGACAAAATGTTTGAAATCTAATGTTTCTTTAAGATGAAGTATGATAGGCTTTGGTTTGTAGTCTTGTGTAACAAGTTCCATCATAGTAGGTAAACTAAACGCATTATGATGTGAAATTTTTTTGGAGAATGTAATGAACATTTGATCAATGTGATCATGAGTGTGGCCAACTAGTAGAAAAATCCATTTAGATACAAGCATGCTTAGATAGCAAAGAATTGTTTTATTTTTGTTCTCCCTTGCTATGTTGTTAAGTTACAAGTACCATGTAGAAATGACATGATGTATAATAGTGACGGTCAAGTTTGGATCATTATGAATATTTGGATAAGTGAAGAAAACTTTTGGGTGAACTTCACCATTGTACACTAAGAACCCAACCAAATGCATCTTTAACAATGTATCCGTTGGTGATGTCCTTGGGTAGCCTTGAGAAGTCAGACAAACATGATTTTTTCTGATCCATTCCATCAATAACTAACCCTAGGAATTTCTCTTGAATTTTTAAGCACTTTCTCCTATGATCCATAACTTTATTTCTTTCTTTCTCTTTTCTATGAGTTTTTAGAGAAACTTTAATCATATTCTCCTCTTTAGGATTTGATGTTGCCTTTCTTCTTGTCTTCTTGTCTTCAACCTTGCACATATAGCACACACACCCATTCTGACCTTGCGTGGGATAGTGACATTAGAGAAGAAGCCTTTCCAAAGCCTTGTAAAATAAGAGTATCTTGTGAACCTCTCATTCTTTTGAATCATATCATCTCTATACAATGTGAAGACCTCTGTTCATGTGAAATTATCAGATAAATGAAATCTACCTGTAGTTGGCATGCACTCTACGTGGTATTTGAAATAACATTGCATCCAAGTCAAAGCATTCTAACCTTTTGGACTGATTGATAAATATGGATCGAATGGTGTTGACGTACCCTACTTTTCAAATTTGCAATTCACCCTTTCTAGCCACATATTTTCCAAGCTTAAGGCAAGTTTGAAAGTAGCCCTACAAACCAAATCACTCTCAAAACTGTACTCAAACTTTCCCTTATAGCAAGGAACCAATAAACCACAAAGGAAGACATCTTGATCTTTATTGCTCATATCAAAGTAGCACATACATATTTCCTTAAGTCTCTGTAATCCAATCTTTTCTAAAAATGTTTTTATAGCACTCCTCTTTGATTGTTGCTCTCAACTACTTGTCTACACATAAGTAATCTCTACATTTCTTTCCATGGTAATTCATGCCACAATACAATGGTGATGATGTTAGCTACTCCATTAAATTCTCATTATCATCCATGGTACTATCATTTCCATTCTAATGAAGTGGAGTGACTAGATTATTTGAAGTTACAACTTTAAATGTTGAGAATAATAGACCTAACGAGTTTGCCCGTCTCACACAAAATAAGAGGAGAACGATAGGCCATGTGAATGGGATGGTGAAGAATTTGTTGAACCACCAAATCAGCTACTAGCAAATAAGGCAACCAACAAAACTTATCTACTCATGGTGCTCCTCAACAGATGGACTTAGACTTGACAAATGATAGATGGACACTTCTAGTAAACAAGCAGTAGGGCAATATTATGTTATGAAATTCTATCAATTTTTAAGAAAATATTATTCGTGGATAGTGTTGCCTACTATTTTTAGTAGAGTAGGCCTCATTTACATTCTATAAGGAGAGAATAGGAGACTAGCAAGAGGAGCAGCACAACCAAAACTTGCAGTTCAACCTAACATCAATTTTTACGAAGATGACTAGGTAGCTCAAATCACTCTCCCAAAAAAGATTTCATTTGTAAAATTTTATGTATACAAAAATTTTTGAGAGTTTTTTTTAACACAAACAAAATGTTTAAAGTAAAAATTCATAATTATCTTGATTCATTCGTTAAGTAGAACTTAGAAAAAAGGCTTAGACTTATTGTTAGATGAAAAATATCTTGTAAGATTAAGTTTGGATGTTTGACAATCAAACATTACTACTACATTACCCCAATTTGCATGTTGAATATCCAAATTGAAAAAAATGGATGTCCAATATACAATTTGAATAAATTTGGATGTTCAAAATCCATTGTGTTTCAATTTGGATGTCCAACATCCCTTATGTTTCAATTCGGATGTCCAAAATCCATTTTGTTTCCATTTGGATGTCCAACATTCATTATGTTTCAATGTGGATATCCAACATCCATTATGTTTCATTTGGATGCCCAACATCCATTATGTTTCAATTTGGATGTCCAACATCCATTTTGTTTCCATTTGGATGTCCAACATCCATCAATTTGGATGCCCAACATCCATTTTATTTTAATTTGGATGCCCAACATCCATTTTGTCACACAAGAGGATGTTCCTCATCCTCTTCATTGCATTATGAATGTAGGACATCTAACTTGAAGAAGAAATGTAAACTATCACACCAACCTGTTTGTAACCATTTGGATGTGGGACATCCAATTTGTCGTAACCCTAACCTCTTGTTCTTTGATGTCACCTATAGTGGTTTTTGACTTTTATAAGGACTTTGGTTATTCTTTTTCTAAGGATATCCTTGACCTTCATTCTAGTTGTTGTATTGTTACATGTTTGGACATTTTTACGAGACTAGTCTTTGATCTTCTTAGTAGGTTCCCTAACTCCATACATATAGTTTTGTGTAATGTGGTTGGCACAGTATAATTGTGAATTTGGTAGAAGAATATCCTTTATTGATACCGTGGATGCTCACTAACAGTGTTGACCTCCTTTATTATTTTTGTGGCTGCTCATTGGTACTATAGTTGCCTTATAACAAATAAAAGCTCACTTATATCACTCTAGGTTAAGTTTTGCAGCCTGAACATCCAAATTGCTATAAAAGTTTACAAGTTTTGTGGTAATTTGGATGTTGAACATCCAAATTTCTACAAAAGTTCACCTCTCTTCCAAACTTAACATGAAAAAGCTTCAATACAAGAAGGCACCTTCTTACAAAATTGTTGGAACAACACATGCTCTACAGATGGTTGAAATGTAGGTACCTAGCTCATGTATTGATAAAATACCAATGCAAATAGCTTTTCATGGAGGTTTACATCAACATTGTCTCACTCTAGGTTGAGTTTTGTGTCAATTTGGATGTTTAACATTCAAATTGCTACAAAATTTCACCTCGCTCTAAAAAATACAAATGCATCTTCCCCTCTTCCAAAAATAAAGACCATCGTCATCTTGTATCTTAGCTCCATCATCGTGTTGATGTTTCCTTCTGTTACCATTTTACCAAGGCTCCATTGTAGTTGCTACCGACTGCCTACACCATCATAGTTTCTCCATCGTAGTTGCCATCTATTGTTGTCTACTTGGGTCTATGCCTGTTGTTGTGGCTCACCCTAACCCTCCTTGAAACACATCCAAAAAGAGATTACTTGGTGAACTGCAATTGTCATGAGGATCTTTCCAATGGTCGAGCTCGTAACCCTTGAGGTCTCCAAGCTCTACAACTCCTTAAGAAGCAATTCCACCACACCTCCTCTGCGAGCGTTGTCACACCGCCCACGGTTGCACTATGGGTACTCATCCTTCCTCTCACCTCACTTCAATCACACACTCTCATTCGCATGCATTAGGGAGAGAGATTAGCAAGAGCAAGACTTAATTACACAATGGGAGAGTGTGTTGTATTATGAGAGATATTCACTTATATACATGGCCATAAGTGTTCACACTCACTTAAGCCGACCGGGCACTTTAGGCTCATAAGAGGCCTAATGTTATTACAATGACCACATGCTCTTGAAGCGGAAATTGCCATAAATACTCTGTCACATCATTATTACGGGCGTCCATCCAAGTTGTAGCTTTGGACACTATTGCTTCATATCTTGAATGTATGACCCTTTGGTGTATCTATTGCATGTGACTCCTTGATGTAAGATAATGGAGGTAGATATTTTTAACCCTAGTAATGGATTAACAACGCCATCTGCTATTGTTGACTATGCCGCCTACAATGGCTACACCACCTACACTAAGTTGAGAGCTGATGTCTGTTTGCTGCATCTCACCTACACTGTCTCACCTACACTGCCTACGCCGCCTACACCAAACTGAGAGCTATTGTCTATTGTTGCCATTGCCTAAGCTGCCTACACTAGCTACGTCGCATACACCAAGCCAAGAGCTACGCTGAGAGCTGCCGTCTGCTGTGCTATATCCCGCTCCAATATCATGTCAAAAATCTATCGGGCCATAAGGTGTTGTTATGCATCTTCTTTCCTTTGTCAATTTCTAACTATCTTCTACTTGTACTTGCATCAAGTATGGTAAGTGCACCATCCCCCCATCTCGTTCATGCTACCCCCATCTCTCCTCTCGTTGCCCTTTCTTCCGCCTCTGGCCTCACCCCCCTCTCCCTTTTCTGCACATTGCCCCCCCCCCCCCTCTGAATGTTTTTTATTCTTTTTTTTTTCCCTTTTTCATTTCCTCATCAAAGCTCTCAATTAGGGTTTTTATGTAGGAGCTAGGGTTAGGTTTCAAATTAAAGAGAGAGGGGAATCACTTAAAGAGAGAGACAAGAGAAGATTTCATTGAAAGCTCTCAATTAGGGTTTTTATGTAGGAGCTAGGGTTAGGTTTCAAATTAAAGAGAGAGGGGAATCACTTAAAGAGAGAGACAAGAGAAGATTTCATTGAAAGCTAGTTTGTACAAGCGAGGAACATGGAGATAAAGATGAAGCTTTCATGGAAATCTTGAATGTAATCACAAAAACATGGACCTTACAACTAAAACCTCGGCAATGCCAATCCTCTAGGTACATCTCTAGATGGAAGGTATAAAAGAGGGAGATGAAGAGCACTTACCTTACTTGAGCATAGAATGGGATAGGTGGAAGAGATGGAATAAATACTTGTCTGCACATAATTCCAAAGAGGTGAAAGACATTTTAAATTACATTGTCTTTCAATGACAAAATAGACGGGAGTACACTTTTCACAGGTCACTGTTAAATAGTGAAATTTTACTTGCTACTTTTGCTACTAAACAATTACATAAGTAGTGATTTTTCATTTCAGCAAAATTTCATTGCTCAGCAGTATTAAAGGCCTCAAAATCCCTCATTACAAAATACTATTGAAACACTACTAAAAAACAATGTTGTGTCTCTGACGTGTTGTGTGGGCTAGCGTAGCAAAAGCAAGCAACTATTGCTTTACCAAGTGCAAAGGCCGATGAGTACAGGGTCACTACTATGGCAACATGTGAGGTATCTTGGTGGGACAATGCTTGGAGAGAAAATTTAGGAGAGCAAGGTATTTCAAATGAAATCAAGAAACTAATAGTTCAAATAAACATGCACTCAAACTAACCTAGTATAAATTAAATTCATATAAATTAGTCCAACTAATCAAAACCAATCAAAAATATGATGAAATGATTTAAAAATAATCTTTCCAAACTTAGTGATCCAAATTTTTTTTCCGTAGATGCACCATTACAAGTACACTAGTCCCTATAGGTTTTAGATGATTTACATCAAGAATGCAAATTCACTAATTAGATTATTAATATTTGCAGGCCTTCTAATAGCGTGAAAGAATTTTGGAAAAGAGATCATTAAAAATCTAACCATTGGATTTGCGATTTTGACTAACCACCACATTCTACTAATGTCTCACTAATTACCACTCTTTTGATCTACAAGATTAAGCATTCTAAGTGGTAGTTATTTTGGGTACAAAAGTGGCATATATTATAACACTTTAAAGACCTTGAAATATTTAAAGAAAATAGACAAATGGCTTAAAATTTTCTTTAAAAATCAAGTTAAGCTCTATATTATGTGAAGATCTAAGGTCTAAAGTGGGAATCTTGTATGAGTTTATATGTAAGATATTAGCATTTAATGGAATCAATCTAAATTTGAGACAAGGTATATATATTGACTTTATAGCTAAGGAAATGAGGACTTTTGAGTATCTATTGATTAATCAGATCATGCAACTATATTCCTAACTTTGTATGTGATGTTCCAATAACAGAACTTGAAAGGAAATTCCTTCGTTAGCTAGGAGGTATTAGCCACTAAAGGTAAATAAATGCTTGTTTTTTTACTGTTTGCAGGGTGCCTGAGTGGACAAAATTGGGCACCCTGATCCTGCAACAACCATCTAGATATGGTAATTATGCCCATGGATAGGGTTATTGTCATTTATTGTGAGAACATAAGCACTATAGTAACTCAATGTATCATGGTACGACAAAGCACATAGAGGTGCATTATCACTTTTTAAGTTCTAGCAAGTCATATGGATTTAGTGTATGTTAGCGCACAGGCTCGGACAGATGAAATCTTTACAACGGTATGATACATTTTGTGTTACTCAATGTATCATGGTACGACAAAGCACATAGAGGTGCATTATCACTTTTTAAGGGTGAAAGTTCTAGCAAGTCATATGGATTTAGTGTATGTTAGCGCAGAGGCTTGGACAGATGAAATATTCATAACGGTATTCGATCTAGAGAAGCTCTCTAGGTTTAGGAGATTACTTAGAGTGCTCAGTATGGACACAAGGGGGAGTGTTGAGATGTCAAGCTGAATTATGTATATATGGATGACATGCCACGATAATAGCTTTGCTCATATGCCACTAACATGGTTGCTGGTAAGATTATGGGTGATATGCAGTGGTAGTTTATAGGCTATGTAGCATCTATTTTGGTTTACTAGAGTCACGGCATCACTAACTAATGTAGTCACGTTTACATTATAATGACTAGAATAATCTTTAAATGACAACAAAAAGGAAGAAATCTCCTTTACGATAGAGATCTAGATTTTTACTAAGAAAGTGTTCAAGCCCCCAAGCTCTTGCTTTACTAAAATATGAAGAAACGTTAACCCTTTTTTTTTGTTCTCTTTTAAATGTGCTTAGGATTGCTTATGCTTGATTCACATGAAGAATTATCGCACCATGAGAAAATAAACCTATAAGATTACACTCACCACTAAGGTATGTGTGCAAATGAATGAGAGTGAGTCGGCCTTTATACACTTAAGGCTTGGATTTTACTCACAAAGTTTTAGCACACAAACTTCCCTTCACCCGGCATTTGACCATACATAGAGTTCCTTCACAGAAAGATTTGAGTGCTTTATACACTTGGGACATTCCAAGGCTTGGATCTTACTCATAAAGGCTTAGCACATAAGCTTGGCTTTTGACCATACATAGAGTTGCTTCACACAAAGATTTGAGTACCACTTCACACACAAAGGATTAGTAGGAGTCCTAATAATCTTTAGGACCTTAATGAGAGTCTAGGCTCGTCCAAATCTATGCCACACTACCTCACAAAGTGTGTTTTATAAAGGTATCGTCACTTATACTAAGGTTGAAAATATCCCTATTTTTTAGGAGTAAAAAAAGATTAAAACCCTTTAATTTATGCGTCGAACGTCGGCTACCACCAACTTGTGATAAGCGTCGTCTGTTGCCGCCTTCTGTCTCTACAGATATGCACTGGATGGAATCGCCTTTTGCTATTGAGAATGAGCTCCTCTGTGAGCTTAACGAGAGCTCAATGTTGAGCTCAAAAACCACTGTGACCAGCAGCCTTAGGAGCTATGAATGTATAATCTTATCAGAGCCCGTTTGTGTTGCACCCACTAAAACCCCATTACTAGCAGAAAACGTCAAGTTAAAAACACCACATCAACCACTTTATAAGCTCAAGGTTGATCTCAAATGAAAAATCAATTCTCCACCTCAAAGAGCTCACACAGAAGCTCTCTCATTGCTTCCATGGCAGATTGAAAACAGCACAAGAAGGGCTTTAAAGTCAACAGGAATCCACAAGGAAGTTGCACTTCTGTAGACCAAAATGCGCCAGAAATTCACCTTCCATTAAAGCTTGAATTGGAGTAGAAATCCTCACTAGTTCAGTTCACTGAGAGAGAGAGAGAGAGAGAGAGAGAGACTCATATTTGGTGATCTTTCTCTCTCTATCTCTCTTCAAGATTGACACTCATATTTGGTGATCTCTCACTCAGAGAGATCACCAAATATGAGTGTCAATCTTGAAGAGAGATAGAGAGAGAAAGATCACCAAATATGAGTCTCTCTCTCTCTCTCTCTCTCTCTCTCTCTCCAAGATTGTTCTCCCTCTCACTTGGAGTTGTTAAATAAATGAGATGCACAAAGCTCTCTCTAATTAAACCTAATACATGCCCAATTACTAACTCAAACTAGCTCTATTGGAGATGCTATTCTCTCAAGATCATAGCCCTCTCTTAATCAAGGCTACTAAACCACTAATATAGAGAAACACTAATGCAACCTAGATCTCTAATACGATATTGTAACGTAGATTAGCATAAACACTAGAGCTAACATAGATTCAAGTTAAAGAGTTAAACACAAAGTAAAACTCTACCCTAATCAACTAGTGATTAGTAAAGCTTAAATAAGATTATGAGCTAAGATAGAGAGCTTTCTATAAGGCCAAAGATCTTACTTAAGCAACAAGATGAAAGAATGAGACAATGCAAGAGTATGTTCCACAAAGGATCACCAAAAGTGTATTTCACCAATGACCATGGACCACCAAGATTACAATAAGTAGTGTACACCCACTTTGGCTGAAATGCGTTATGTAGGCTTTCTAGAAGAAGGCACCCTTCGCCACTTGCATAGCCCACTAGCCATGTGCAAAGAAGCTCCTCCACCCTAGAGGAGATGCCTTGAATGCTAGGTGCCTTTAATTTTTGGGTAACCAACTAGGATTTAGTTAGACCATAGTACCTTATCCTAAGGACAACATCATCTTCAATGAGGATATGTGACCTTAACCCACTAATGTAGATCACATTTCCAATAACCCCATACTGATGTATGAGACTAAGGATAGTTTTGACCTGTTTTTCCTCTCATCATCAGTGGAAGCGTTGATACATGACTATCACTATAAGCATCACACTATAACATAATTGAGGGGGTTAGCGAGGCAAAAATGACATGATGATAGTTGGGTGAGCCCACCCGACTATAGCCAAGATAAATCTGGAACAATAGCCAATAGTAGCCCGGCTATTAGCTAATCATTTGCCATTCATCCACTAGTATCTGAGGTAGTAGTTGGGCTACTAGTGGGGTCAATAGCCCACTGTAACCTGTTCACAATGTAGAGGTAGTATGAGTCTTCTTCGCAAAACCACTCTAGACCTCTAACTAATGGTGAACCATAACTATAAGAACCAGTAGAAAACATTTGTACCGCGCATAAAAAGTGTGCAATTAAAAAATTGAATATAAATACATGCACTAAGTCTAGTAGTGTCAATGGTATATGCATAGGTTTGCTCTCTAGAATTTACCCAGCATTCTACAACATTTCTATAAGTGGTGCTAGGTGTCATGTTTAGCAGCGCTTATAGAGACACTAAGAAAATTAACTTTTCGAACCTACGACGTCGTTGACGCCTTATCTTTGTCTCCCCCAAAAAAATTTCTCCACTCCTTTTCTTGAGTTCCTGCACCGACTCCTCTCTTCCATCAATCTAGATCTCCTCGCATGCATTTGTACTCTTTATATTCCCATCCTCTTCCCCTTCCCCTTCCTCTTCATTAGACTCTTTCTCTTCATCACCAAATGGCTATGGTGTAAACTCTTGAAGGCATTTTTCTCTTATGTTTTATTTTAATGCATTTGTTTAGGGTTCTTCTTCCCCTTCCCCTTCCCCTTCCCCTTCCTCTTCCCCTTACCTTTGCTATTCGTCTTTCTTTTCCTATCCATCACTTTACGAGTGATGGTGTGACCTAATGATTAGGGTTTGCTTGTATTATACTTACCTTAATGATTAATAAGAAACATAATGGGATTAAGAATAATGCATAGAGTACTAACCTTCTCTTTTTGCTTCTTCTACTTCTTCTTTTTTTGTCTATGCTTCATGTGTATTGGTCTTTTGTATGTTTTTTATGTTTGGTAGGTAGAGTTCATTAAATGTGTTGCTAATCACTCTTTTGCCTTTTTATGTTGTGTAGGTCTTGCACTAATAATCTCTTTTAGCAAGATAATATAGAGGTAAGCTCTCTTTTTCTTGGCGTCTTTAGGGTTTTGTATCCATGCATTAAGCTTCTAGGGCTTTGTATTACTAATTAATTAGTTTAATCTTTTGTTTTGTAGGCCCTATAATCCTCTCCTTCAACTTCATAAAAAAGAGGTAAGCCCTTTAATCATTTATGCTTTTCATCTACTTATTATTGCACCCTTGGGTGCCGAAGTTTAAGATTAGGTTAGGCTTAAGCATGCATGCATCTAGCTTAACCTCAATGCATAGATTAAGATATATGCATACAAATTAACCTATACATTAAGCTCTACGCATAAATCTTAATCTATGCATTTAGATCTATACAGAGCTTAATGCATGCATAGATTAAGCTCTATGCATGGATTAAGTTCTATACATAGAGCTTAATCTATGCATTAAGCTCTCGAAAGTAGCCCAAATAAGTCTCATAAATCATTGGAGGAGAAAATAAATAGCTAACTCCTATCATTCCCTCTGAATATATATATGATTAGTACCGTGTATGTGATATATAGTTCAATTCACACGTAATAGACCATTTGCCTCAATTGCCGGCAAGGCAGCTATTCGCCTCAAACGCCGTCGCGGCGAGGCAAATCATCAATTTAACAAGAAGACATAGATGCTTCCCTTATAGATGCTCTGATACCATGTTGAAATGTAGAGAGAAAGAGACGAGACAAGAGACACATCATGTACACTCCCAAAGACTGATTCATATTGAGGACAAGATACATATATATAGGTGAGACCAAGTTAGGTAGAGTGAGCCATATATAGAGCTCCAATATATTTGAGGTGGATATTGAGAGGATTATACAGAGATACGATCCAAAAGTCTTGGTCACTCATCTTGAAGTGCTATTGAATGAAGAGAGTGCAAAGGAAGATGACAAAGACACTTAAGACAATATGGCAAAATTGCGGGCCAAGTAGAAGGCTATGATGGCTCTCAAGCAGGAGGAAGACCAACTGAGAAAGCAGAACATCATAGTCGAGGACGATGAGCTTGAAGAAGTAAACCAGGGAGATGAGAAAGAGTCCAAAATAGCTAGAGTCAGTGCTAAACTAAATCAAGAATTCATAGGAAGACTCCTGAAACTGTTAAAATCCTACAAAGATGTGTTCAGATGGAACTACTCCGACATGAAGGGAATTGATCCTAGCTTCTACCAACACAAGATCAACCTCTAAAAGAGGATGTAATTCGTATCAGGTAGAGAAGGTATAGAATGAATCTTAACTACGTCAAGCAGGTGAAGGAGGAGATTAATAGTGGGGTTCATCTATCTAGTGGACAAAGCGAAATGGCTTTCACCAGTAGTCATTGTCCTGAAGAAGAATGGAAAGCTCAGAGTCTTTATAGACTACCACAAATTGAATGCCTCCACCATATCGGATCCATTCCTGTTACCATTCATAGATTTCCTACTGGATGTGGTAGCTGGGCATGAGACATACTCCTTCTTGAATGGGTTCAGTGGGTACAACCAGGTACGGATGGCTCAGAGGATAAAGAAAAACAACCTTTGTGCGATAGAATGAGGGGATTTTCATCTCCAATGTAATGACTTTTGGGATGAAGAATGCTCTAGCCATGTTCCAAAGGATGGTTCAAGAAATATTCTATGAATATTTAACCACCTTTATGAGGGTCTTCGTGAATGATTTTAGTGTGTTTGGAAAGAAAAAAGACCACATAACACACCTCATGATGTGCTTAGAGAAGTGTAGAAAAGCTAGACTGAGCCTCAATCTAGCCAAGTGCACCTTTGCTGAACGAGTCGATCCCTATTAGGGAACATAATATCTGCAGAAGGACTAGCAGTAGATCCGATTATTGTAAAACTACATCCGTCCAAGAATGCCAAAGAACTTGCTAGATTTGTGGGGTTAATCAAATGGAATAGCAGATTCATGAGGTTCATGGGGCAAATGTAGCAATACCTGTGTACAACCTGAATATGAAAGATGCATAATATCTCTGTTCAAGATCCTTTCAGGAGGCATTCTTGAATCTTAAGCGCATACTGTCATCAACATCCATTCTTCAACAGCTGAACTTTGACCTAGTATTCCATGTATTTGTTAATGCTTCTGATTTTGCCATTGGTAATGCTTTGATGCAGAAGTCATAAGAGGGCCAGTTTCGAACAGTTTACTATGCAAGATGGAGACTATCCAAGCTGCAAATGAACTACTCCACCATAGAAAAGGAGTTACTTGGGATGATCTACTCAATCAAGAAATTTAGGCACTATCTATTAGGAAATGTGTTTGAATTTCATATGGATCACAAAGCACTCTTTTACCTGGTGAACAAACCAGACGACCTGGTAGGAAAAATAGCAAGATGGATGCTGTTGTTACAAGAGTTTGAGTTCACTATGACGCACACTCTAGGAAACAAGCATGCAATAGCAAATTTCTTATCGAGACTAGAGTCAGGAGAAGATCCAGAAGGGGTGGAAGATTAATATCCAGATGCACAACTCTTTATCATAGATGGAGAAAAAGCCAGCTGGTACGATGAGATGCTGCAGCTCATCTCTCACTTGTCCTTTTTGGAGTATATGTCTAGAGATTAGAGGAAAAAGGTGACTCTCTGGAGCAAGTCATTTATGGTGGTAGCAGGTCATCTCTATAAGATGAGAATTAATAAAATACTGAGAAGATGCATCCCCAAGCATGAACAACAGGCGGTGCTGGTTGAATCACATCAAGGAATAAGTGGAGGAAGCCTTTTCGGAGGTCACGAGGAAGAAAGTGTTCCAAGTAGGATTATAATGGACGACGGCATTAAAAAATTAACACACAAGTGCGACATGTGCTAGAGGCTGGGGCAACCAAATGATGTAGACAGAATGCTGCACAACCCAATATTGCCACTAGAGCCATTCTAGAAGTGGGGTCTGCGGTCCATTCAAGCCAGTAGCTTAGCTAACAAGAAATAAATACATTCTGGTGGGTACGGATTACTGCACAAAATAGGTGGAAGCCAAGGCTCTGAGAGATTGAATGGGCAAGTAGAATTCACCAACAAAATCTTGAAGGGAATTCTAGTCAAGACAATGAATGAGAACATGACCGACTAGGACACAGTTGCACTCGGCATTCTTGGCATTCCGAACAACTTACAAGAACGCAACGAGACTTATGCCTTTTAGCATGGTGTATGGATTGGAAGCAGCACATGGATTTCCTCACACACATCCTAAAGATAGCAGCGGCGGCAAAAAGACTGCTCTCCCTCGGAAGAGTCAGAGGTGCCCAAAATTGAGCAACTCCTTCAGCTGGATGAAAGGAGGCTGCATAGTGCATGGACAACTGCAACTGTACAGAACAGGAGAAAGTTCCAGGTGGACAAACAAAAGCACAAAATTTAAGATCTTTGAAGAAGGAGATGTGGTTTTTCTTTTCTTATTAATATTGGGACCCACTCACGAAAGATAGTAGCGGCGGCAGAAAGACTGCTCTCCTCGGAAGAGTCAGAGGTGCCCAAAATTGAGCAACTCCTTCAGCTGAGCAGCGGCGGCAAAAAGACTGCTCTCCTCGGAAGAGTCAGAGGTGCCCAAAATTGAGCAACTCCTTCAGCTGGATGAAAGGAGGCTGCATAGTGCATGGACAACTGCAACTGTATAGAACAGGAGAAAGTTCCAGGTGGACAAATAAAAGCACAAAATTTAAGATCTTTGAAGAAGGAGATGTGGTTTTTCTTTTCTTATTAATAATGGGACCCACTCACGAAAGCTGAAAATGAGATGGACAGGCCCATTCAGAATTGTCAGAATGAGGTCATGAGCCTTTGAGCTAGCAAGCTTGGATGGTGAAAGGCTAAGGAAACTGGTGAATGGGTATAGGCTGAAGCCTTATTCATGGACGAATGCCAGAACAAGAAGGAAAAGTGTGTCCAAATCCAGATAATGTCCAACAAGTAGAATTCGAGTCCAGTCAAGATCGGGAATCAGAAGCCGGACACGATTCTAGAGAGAATGAAAATAGAAAAGAACAAAATCCGAAATTAGGCACTATTTACTTATGTAAATATGAATTCAATAGTGTGCACAAAGAACAAGGAGCCAGCTGGCAATAGTGTGGAGGTGGCAAGAAAATTGAGGTTGCCGTCCAAAAAAAGGATGCACAGATGGAAAGGGAAACATGTTGCATCAACGTCACCCCTCCTTAACCCGATCATTAATGACCTCGCAACTCGTGCAGTAGGCACTCATGGTTAGATTTTGAAAAGGATTTGGGAAAATCATGGAGATGACAAGAAGTTATGGACGTACCAAGGGGAGGTGTGCATCATGACAACCGCTGGAAATTTTCATGTCACTATTGTGAAAAACTTCCCTACTGCATTACGCTCTCAAACTTTGCTCTGCTGCTAAACTTTGCTTTCACCTCTACCTTTTGTCCCTCAACCCTATCTATCTTGTAGCTTCAAAGGATGGTGAAATTCAACTACCTCTTGTCCACCCTGTACAAGGAGGCATATAAGCATGCCTAATGGCTGGATAGAATGGGATTAGAACAATTTGTGGAGCTTCCCTCAAGGAGCTCCAGCATAACTTCAAAGGTGTGGAGCAATTGGTGCATGTTCAAATTGTCGACTGAGGGGAGGCCAATATCAAGCCAACCGATGATGAAGACTTGATTAGGGAATTCGATTTGCAAGAGGACAAGGCCAAAGAGTTCAAAATTATAGGCTCAATAGATGAGGACAGAGAAAATTAAATGCATTTTGTGGTGGAGATGATTAATCTCACCCACAAACCATAGTGCATGTCAAGGAAAACTTCGGGGATGATAAAGGCTGTTGAGGCAGAAGTAAAATATGAAGGAGCAGATAGAGAAACTCATCTGGCCAAATACAAATACCAAAATTGTCCCATATCTGATGGCCCTGCTTAAAGCACAAGAAAGATTCGGAAATGATGAGGAAGGCTTCAAGGAGGGTGCAATAGGAAAACCCGAGGAACATGCCAGTTCTAGACACGGCAAAGACCAAGCGATGTTGGGATTGGGGACGAAAAGAGTCTTTGAATTTGGGGAGAAAAATAGAAGCAACAAGAAGGGGAGGATTGCTAAGGAGGGGACGAGCGGGGCAATAGAGGCAATAGGTAGTCGCCAGCTAAAGAGGACCTAACCAATATGGGCAAGTCAGTCCTATCCCAGAGACCGGAGTAGTAGTAGTAGGAGGCTTACAACACCGTGAACTTGCAACTAGAACCTAGACATTTAGATATGTCTACAAACTAGCTTTGTAAACTTTCTAGATTCCATCGACACGGAGTGGGTACAGGGAACCCTTAACTACCTCCAAAGCTACATGACTGATGGTCTAAAGGAGATGACTAAGCTATAGTAATCATCAAGGGGAAGAATGTTGCCATCCAGGTGATGAGGAGTCAATAGGAACCCTTGCAAGAGGAGCTGCACAAGAGAAGCATGGAAGGTGGCTGGCTAGATGAGATGCAGAAGAAAATCTAGGAACTCTGGCCAAAAAAGACACGAAGGAGAAAATTGAAAAGATGAAGGAAATGATGGCCATAAAAGAACAAGTAACTGCAAAACTGTAGGAAGATTTACATAGGGCCAATGAAAGCCAAGCAAGAATGGAGGGTCAAGTCACCATGATCCATGAGGAGAACCTCAAAATCATTGAGGAGGTGCAGGAAAAGGCTGACAAAGACAAAGTAGAGTTGGTAAAAGGAGAAGCTGGGCTAGGAGTCTTGGATGTAGAGGAGTCCCAAGATGTATACAAGCTAGAGTTGGTAAAAGGAGAAGCTGGGCTAGGAGTCTTGGATGTAGAGGAGTCCCAAGATGTATACAAGCTAGATGCCGAGAAGATGAAATAATGGGAAGGTCATGCAATATATGACCTTAAGGAGGTGTGGGGAGAATATCTAGAGAAATTAAGCTGTAATGTAAGCCCCCACACCTTCCTGCTCTGCAAACAAACGGTTCCCCACTAATCACTCACAGGGTGGAATGTGGACAAGGGATCCAAAAATCTGAATCCATCCTCGGCAGTAGGCCCGAGGCCAACAAGGCCTTCAAAGTAGCTACACCTGGCCAAGTGGGCAAGGAGGGGCTGGCAACGCGGTGATGACACAGAAGCGGTATAGCTATATATGCCTTTATAGAGTGTCACACTTCCACACAGTGGTACAAACACACCCAGAACACCAGACCCAAGAGCATGTACAAAACTTTATTTCAATACAAGTCTTCATCTTTACAGAGTTGAACATCCATTACATCCTCAGAACCATCTTCATCTAACACCCATTCATAATCAGCCCACTCCAGCTTCTGGTCGCTCCTAATCCTTCTCCTTTAGCCCACGACAGTCCTCCCAGGACCATTCCCAGCCTCCCTTCTCCCTGGCCACTCTATGCAATCGACAGCCAGTAGCCCACGACAGTCCTTCCCCTCTCCTACTGATGGCGCCCCTCCTACGGATCTCCCGACTTGCAGTAGCGACCTCTGAACCCGAGAGCTCTCCAAAGCAACAATCCACCAAAAGAAGCACCAGCCTACGTCCAAGGCTTTAGTCTCCCAGCTAGCACGTCAGATACTGCCTCCTCTCTCCCTCCCTGGCCTGCAGTCGATGCCACCATCAACCCACGATGACTCTTCCCTAAGCTCCTCTGAGGGATCCTCTGCGCTCCCCCTCAGTTGCCCATCTCCCCCCTGCTTCTGACATAGTTTTTCAGCAAATATTCGAATGCATACCTCTTCTGCGCATAGGGAAAGCAAAAGAACAGTAACTTCCCGTGATGGAAATGCCTTCTTTGTCAAGAACTTGTTGCCCAAAGCCTTTGAGATGTAAATTCAGCAACCTCTGCTGGCAAAACTGCATTCCAAACTCACTCGCAAGCTACTCTGGCTTTGGTTCTTGCTCCCTCCAACCTCCTCTCAGCAAATTCAGTGGCCTCCGCTCGCCATCTTCTCTCAGAACAATCGTAGCAAGCCCACAGTCGATCTCCTCTGCTTCCACAGCTTTGCAGCTTCCCCAAATTCAAAAACACACAGGCGCCCACTTCAGCTCCACGCTCTCCCCTTCATCACCTTCTCAATTTTTATAGCAGCTAGCTAGCCCATCGACGTCCTCTCCTCTATCCCTTCTTCCCAATATAGCAAGTTCACTCCTTTGAGGCTATGTGGTCTCTTTCAATCCCTAATGTCCATGCCATTTCAGATTTTGGCGCACGCGATGAGGGTAGACCTGCCAGGATGCCGTTGGCGGCCGCCATTCTGAGTTTCTGGAAGCTTGAAGCTTCTAATTTCATATTAGAATTTTTATGATTTATGGTTGTTCATGCTGCGCAGCCCTTTCAGCCAAGTCCCCGAGCCCCTTAAGCCTTCCCATCCCTTGTTCACATGCCATTAGCACCACCCTTTTTGCCTCCTCATTAGCCTTAGGTCACACGCCACAAGTCATCCATGCTATATATTTACAAAGGGCATGCTCAAATGCAAACAGTCAGCACTCATGCAGGCCACTCATGCAGGCACTGACATACACACCCGAAGACTCGCCAATAAAAGCAACAAGATCACCACATCATGAGGATGCAAGGCCCGATGGTTATGCCTTTGCTCCTCTTGTACAACAGATTTAATCTTAACCAAAACTCAAAACTGACCCAAACTGATTACATATTTCCTGAAACTCTTAATACTCTGCACAGTATATACACATCATCAGTCTCTGTTTTTGTCCACACATATTTAGCAACCCCCTATTTCTGCTGAGACATTCATGTCCAGCTGCTGTACAAACAGAGACTATTTATTCTCCTGGATTAAACAGAAATCTCGGTGCATACACCTTCCAATTCTTCAAGCATTTTCCTCTGTCAAATAACCATTGATACATCCTGTCATAATCTTCCATTTTCAGCAACCCCCGGGGTTCTTTATATATGGCATCATCAATATATACTATTGCATTTCCTCCTCCATACCAGCTCACACAATCTTGTGATGGAAACAACCATTCCTCACCTCTACTCCTCTCTAACACATCTGAATCCCACTCATAATCATATACTGAATTAACAAACATCTGATCATCAACCTCCATCTCATGGTCATCCAATTTGCAACCTACATCATTGGTTTCCAACTCTTCCTCTGGACAACCTGTCAAACTAAGACTATAGCCAAACCACTCATCCATATGTTGAGCATCAACATGAGGTGTATCCACCATAAACTCATTTCCCTTTAGCCCATCAACATCAAACATAGCAACTTCATGCACTGTAGACTCATCATTGCCACTTCCCTGTAGTTTCTCCAGCTTCAAGACCATTGGTGATCCTTCAAGATTCTCCACATCTTGCACAGGCATCTCTACCAAGTCTAAGCTTCCTAAACTGCCAGGCAAAGCATCTTGGTCCCCTTGACCAACAACAATAGCCTCACATGCATTCTCACTACTGACAACTGAGGGTGAGTAGCATGCGCAGGAAAAGGTCTTACGAGCCAAGATATGCCTAGGACCACCCTATCAAATTCATCTCAAGGGGCATGACAACAGAAAAGAAACCAGAAGAAGGTGGCTGGAATAGGTCATAAAGCATCTAGACTCTGGAGGCTCTAGACTCAAAGGCAATCGGAATACACAAATTTTCCACCGTGATTGCCAGGTGTTGACGGTCAATCCATTTAGCAGCCACCCAAATTGCTGTCTGGACTAATCGTTGTGCAACAAACTACGCCTTCTTGTTTTGTAAAAAACTTTTAACAATTTCTTGAAGAGCAGGTAGACTTGTGTGATTGTAAAGAGGCAAAGAGGGATTAGTCGGATAGGTAGGGAAGACTTGGTCTACCCGACTGAGATTGTCAAAAAAGAGTGTGTTTTTTATAAGATGGTTCGAGAATCATGTGGTTCTACTTGGACGTGAAGGATAGGAACAATATGGAATAGGAAGATATGGGAGAGTTGACTTAGCAAATCATGAGCACATCTCTTGCTAAGGCATTGCACTATATTGTTCAAACTATTACTCAAGAATGACACATGGTTTGGTCTTCGTCTTATTTCTGTTTCACTTTACATAGCTTTGTCAATTCTTCATTCACTCTTGTGTTAAGTGTAGTCCTGTCTGAATGTGGACTCCTTGATAGACCTAGGGACTACCCTTCTTGTAGTTGTGATCAACTCCCCAAGCTTAGGCAAACAGGCAGGCCGGTCTCTACTCATCCTCCTCCTCATCGTCATTTTCCTCACCCATTGCCTCTTCATCATCTTCTTATATCACACAAAATTTAGTAATGTTAAAACACAAACTAGATAAATTTCTAAAAGCTTATAAAACCAAAATAATATAAACTTACAATGAGCATAGCTTCATAATTCAAAGCGACACCCTATTGTCGCAACCATTCAAATGTGACTGAGATCCCATTGCGAGATAAGCAAAGTACTCCTCACGAGAAGGAGAACAGCCCACCACATTTTCCTATGTTAAACACACTAAAAAAAAGAACAATTTATATAAGATTTAATTCTTTGGAAACCAAAGTTTTGAATAAAAAATTTTAAGAGTTCAAATACTTACAAACTGAGTGAGGAAAGATGGCCTTCCACCCGATCCAAGATGAGAAGCCCCTCTTTTATGCATGTGTACTCGTAGATTAAGATTAATTTATGCATTAAGCTTAATCTATGCATTAAGCTTAATGCATAAAGCTTAATCTATGCATTAAGCTTTATGCATTAAGCTTTATGTGTAAAGCTAATCTATGCAATAACCTTAATACATAAAGCTTAATCTTAATGAGATTAATGCGTAAAATTTATGCATTAAGCTTTATCTATGTATAAAGCTTTATGCATTAAGCTTAATGTGTAAAGCTTAATCTATGCAATAAGCTTAATGCATAAAGCTTGATCTATGCATTAAGCTTAATGCATAGAGCTTAATGCATAGATTAAGCTCTATACATAAAGCTTAATCTATGTATTAATTTTAATACATAAATTAATCTCTATGCATAGAGCTTAATGCATAGATTAAGCTATATGCATAGAGCTTAATGCATAGATTAAGCTCTATGCATAGAACGCAGTCTATGCAATAACCTCTATGCGTAGAGCTTAATCTATGCAATAAGAATAAAGCTTAATCTATGCAAAAAGCTTAATGTATAAAGCTTAATCTATGCATAGAGCTTAATGCATAGATTAAGCTCTATGCATAGAAGACTATATTAGGGATTTTGAAAAAATTTCACTTTTCATTTTGCAAGATCAAAAAATGGGGGCACAGTAAACATTTTTAATATTTTATCAAAACCTTCTCATGTGACATATCATTGGAAATCTATTGAAGAGTAGATTCTAAATCTCATTCTCCGACAACTTTGGAATTGGTATGCTCAAGATACACCAAAAAGTAGATTGAAAAGAAAATTCCCAAAGTAACGGGATTTTTTCAAACTCCGTAATATGGTCTTATAGATGTTAATCTATGTAGAACACTCAATCTATGCATGCATTAAGCTCTATGCATAGAGCGTAATCTATGCATGCATTAAGCTATATGCATAGAGCTTAATGCATATATTTAAGCTCTATGCATACAGCTTAATCTATGCATGCATTAAGCTCTATGCATGGTACAAAGCATTTGCCTCGCCGCGACGGCGTTTCATATATTTAAGCTCTATGCATACAGCTTAATCTATGCATGCATTAAGCTCTATGCATGGTACAAAACAGAACGGTGTTGCTGAACGTAAGAATCACACTATTATCAATGCTATACGATGTATGCTGATTCATTCTGGGTTATCTCGTGTTTTCTGGAGTGAAGCTCTCTTGACAGTAGTCTTTGTTCAGAATCATCTTCCTACTACTGCTCCTTCTGGTAAGATACCCATCACAGCATGGACAGGTGAAATTCCTTCTGTATCTCATTTTTGAACCTTTGGATATATTGCTTATATTCATGTTCCTAAAGAAACACGAGCAAAGATTGATGCTCCTGGGCTTAAAGTTATTTTTATTGGGTATTCTGACACTTCCAAAGGCTACAAATTCTATGACGCGTCCTCCAAGAAAGTGCTTATGAATCATGATGCTATTTTCAACGAACAGCTTATGGGCGGTACATGGTCCATGGATGATTCTGATGATACTAAATCTTTGCTTCAAGCTTTTCCATTCTTGTGTGATGATGAATCTTCTTCTATAGAGCAACTTTCCTCTTCTTCACAACCATCTAAAGAGCAACTTTCCTCTTCACAACCATTGATTTCGAATGCTGTCGATGTTGACATTTTTATTGATCTGCCTATTGATTTTGAGCATGGTTCTTGTCATGTTTATGATGAAGATTTTGATGCTAATGTTTTCTCTACTTCTGAAGATCCTGCCACATGCAGTGATGCTATATGTTCTTCACAAAAGGATCAATGGCAAGAGGCTATGGAAGCAGAGTACGATTCTCTTATCTCTAAAGGTACATGGATACTCACTGAGCTGCCTCCTGGCCGTACTGCCATTAAGTGTAAGTGGGTATATAAGACAAAATTTAAAGCAGATGGATCCTTTGACAAATTCAAGGCACGTTTAGTTGCCAAAGGTTATTCTCAAGTTGCTGGCGTTGATTATCATGAAACCTTTTCACCAGTTGTTCGCATTACTAGTATTCGGGTTTTATTGGCATTTGCTGTTTAATTTGACTTGATTTGGGATTTCTACACCAAATTAAGCAGTTGTTATCTTTGGAATTTGATATGGTGGATCTTGGAGAGCTTCACTCGTGTCTTGGCATTCAGATTCAAAGGGATCGCAACAAAGGTATTTTATTACTTCGACAGTCAAAGTTTATTGAAGATACTATTAAGAAGTTTGGTTTGGAATCTGCACATTCAGCAACTACTCCTTGTCTTGCAAGTTCCATGAAAAACACTTCTGATGGTGGTGGCTAGCATATGCTAATTTGGTTGGATGTCTTCAAGTTGTTGGTTTGAACACTCGTCCTGACATTTTGTTACAAATCAACCATATGCTAATTTGGTTGGATGTCTTCAAGTTGTTGGTTTGAACACTCGTCCTGACATTTTGTTTATTGCTATAACTATCTCGGGCAACATCTTGCATGTCCTTCTCTTAAGCATTGGTCTTCAGCAAAGCGCGTGTTGAAATACTTGAAAGGCACTGCAGATTATGGTTTGGTTTATCAACGACAATTCACATCCGACTCCATTCCATCTCTTTCTCTTTTGGGTTACATAGATGCAGATTGGGCTAGCTCACATTTATCTATGCGATCTACTAGTGGCAATTGTTTCTTCATTAATGGTTGTCTTATTTCTTGGACCAGCAAGAAACAACGTTGTGTTGCAGTTTCTACAACCGAATCTGAATATGTTGCGGCATCACTTGCAGCTCGTGAACTCATTTGGCTTCGACAAGTGTTGACAGATATTGGCCATTCTCCTCTTTCTAGTACACCCTTGTGGTGTGATAATCAAAGTGCTATTAGTCTTGCAAAAGACTATGTCCAACATAACAAGTCAAAAGATATTGCTGTGCATTACCATTATGTTTGATACAAAGTACACAAAGGCACTATCATGATTGAACATTGTCCAAGTGACCAGATGATTGCAGATATTCTTACCAAAGGTCTCAATGAGTCACGCTTCATTCTCTTGCGTCTTGAACATTGTCCAAGTGACCAGATGATTGCAGATATTCTTACCAAAGGTCTCAATGAGTCACGCTTCATTCTCTTGCGCTCAGAGCTTGGAGTTGCCTCGAGCTCACTCTTTCTAGATTAGGCTCTTTACTCTTATGGTAGCTTTGTACATATATCGTTGTAATCTTCTAGACACCATGCACTTTGCACATTTCACAATTGCACACTATGACCTCTTGGTCCTTTTGTATATTTGTACATAGATGCACAATGCACTTTCACATCATTACTTCTGGTTCATATTTTCACATTTGTATAGGGGCTTGGGTTTTTCCCTTGTACTCCCCAAGGATTTTTTAATCCATAGCTAGAGACCCTTGTTTGAGCGGGGGTGTTGGAGCTCTATATATGGCTCACTCTACCTAACTTAGTCTCACCTATATATATGTATCTTGTCCTCAATATGAATCAGTCTTTGGGAGCGTACATGATGTGTCTCTTGTCTCGTCTCTTTCTCTCTACATTTCAACAAAATAGTGATAGCAGATCTAGATTTCCTTTTAGGATCTTCTCTTCTTCGTCGTCTTCTACCCCTTCTAGGTAATTTAAGACCAGAGAGGTTCAGCTTGTCTTTTCTTGTGGCTGAGATATAGACATTCTTTTTTACCCTATGGATTGTGATCCTATTCGTATCCCAATTGTTCTCGATCCTTCCACTTTTGAGCCACGATCTTCCCAAGATCATGGGATATGCACCCGTTATCTCAGTCATTTTGAGGACTATGAACATGGTAGTGAACGTGCATCCTGCCACTTCAATTTGTTCTCCCTTGATTATCCCAACTGGTCGGACTCTTCTCTAATGAACCATGCAGATTTGGAATGGAGCGGTTGCATGTCCGTGATTTCTAGCGTTTTGGCTAGGCTGTCTAATATTACATTCACTCCTGATCCTCCATCTAGGATGACCCTCACCACTATCTCCCCTTTGATCTTTATGGTCACCTCTAGAATGACTATGTCATAGTCTTGGATTGTTTCCACATTCCTGCATTCTGTTGGCAGATTTTTCATTTCCTACACAAGCATATGTGCCAATCTCTCATTTCCTACACAAGCAGATTTTTCATTTCCTACACAAGCATATGTGCCAATCTCTCATTTGGTAATATGGTCTGAAGAAGCTTCTATCTATAGTGGGGAACTAAATTCATCATTTGGTCTAATGTGATGTTAAGTTTCATCTTGCTAACATCCTCCCACAGGTTATATTCCTTCACAGAGTTGCTACTTTGCTCCTTGTCTGTGGGCATACCCTGGCTTCTATACATTCTTCCTTGCTAACATCCTCCCACAGGTTATATTCCTTCACAGAGTTGCTACTTTGCTCCTTGTCTGTGGGCATACCCTGGCTTCTATACATTCTTCCTCCCTTGCTTCCCTTTCTTTTCCCGGACATTACCTTATTAGCTTTTCTATCCGGACTTCTTTCGCATACCACGGTGGCCTTGCCATGCAACGTTGTAATATACTATCTTTTGACGGAGCTCGGGTGGCCAAGAATGTCGTTTCTAAGGCAAAGATGTGGACTTCTGGATCCTCCTCTGTCTTGCTCTTTAACCTCAGGTACTTGAGAGACATTCTTCCTATAGCTGCCAATTCTTCTTTTTCTTGAGCTTCATGCCTCCTGTTTTGAAGTTCCCGGTGCTCTCCTTCTTAATTTCTCGGTGGTTCTTAAATCTACAGTTCTTATTGGTGCACAATCCCTTCTAGATCTCTTTTTTGACCATAGAGTTGTCCTTCATTTCTTGCACCTTTGGCCTATTTGTGACGACGATACCACATTGCTCTCCCTTCATTATCCATGCACTCTCCATTGTACTCTTATAACTTTTTCGTAAACATTCCTGACACATTTGTGTGTGCACTTCCTTTCTAGATCTATTCCAACTAGCTTTTCTCTACTGACTTACTATGCGGGATTGACCTTAGAACTAACCTCTATCTTCTCTTCCCTACCTAGTGTACCAATTTCCCAGCAGCAGCAGGATCGCCAAAAGTGTCAGTGTCTGGTCAACACCTGACACTTACATGGTTTTGGACCACCTAGTCAGCTCTAGAAGAGTGGTGACTAATGCAACTGTCCCCAATGCGATAAGCCAACGCTAGGACATTGAGCTACATATATGTCTACCTAAGCTTGAGGAGTTGATCACAACTACAATCAGGTTAGTTCCTGGGTCTGTCATGAATCCGAACAGGAGTTCACATTTAGATAGAACTACAGTTAACACAAGAGTGAATGCAAAATAGACAAAGCTATGCAGAGTGAAACATAAATAAGACAAACACCAACCCATGTGTCATTCTTGAGTAATAGTTTGAACAATAAAGTACAATGCCTTAGCAAGAGATCTACTCATGTATTGCTCACTCAAATCTCCCCTATCTTCTTATTCAGTACCTTCGAGTCCAAGTAGAACCACATGATTCTCAAGCCATCCTAGTAAAAACACTATTTTCCTACAAGCTCAGCCAGGTAGACCAAGTCTTCTATGTCCTCTAATCCACCTATCGGACTTATCCCCCTTTACCTCTAACAACCACACGAGTACTACTCGTTCTTCAAGAAACTGTTACAAGTTTGTTACAAAACAAGAAGGCTCTGTTTGTTACACAACGATCAGTCTGCAGGACGATCTGGGCAGCGACCAAATGGGCTGATTGGCCGCCAACACATGCATATAGAGAGTCACCTCAAAGTAGGCTACAATCACTTGGATTCAGATTGGTATATCTCAATCTAAACCTATCTAGGAGAATTCATAATAAATAAAATCATGGGAATATAAATTTCATGAATTACTCATCATAAAATGCACCAAGACTGAGAATATCACAAAAAAATCTCAAAGTATCATACAAGAGTATCCATATAAGATTAGGGAACCATCAAGCCTCTTCTATGGGATGACCTTTATACTTTACTAAATATCTACGATAAACATGAATGACCTTTTTGTGTTGTTGTCTACTCATGGTCTAAAATTATTTTAGTCTTTACTATCTCAGAGTCTTATTTTAGTGAAGGGGAATCAACATGAACTAGGAGAACTAGAAGAATTATCTCTTTCAATACTCCTAGAAAATGGTGATTCCCCTTCACTAAAATGAAAGGAAAGTGGAACTAAAATTAATTCTAAATCATAAATTAAAAAATAAAGAAATCCAAAAATGATTTGAAAAACCAAAAATCATGCCTCGATCTATTTTTTTGCTAAGCTCCTTTGCCTATCTTGAGCTCCTTCCCCTCCCCACTTGTCGAGCTCCTCCCCACCCGTCGAGCTCCACTATCTGCATCGTGATCTCCACTGTCCATCTTGCCACCGTCGAGCTCCTCCCTTCATCATTGCCGAGATCCACAATTTTTTGTCTCTCTAGCTTCTTTATCTCGTCGCTAATAATAAGCACTAAAAGTTGAATGTGTGTGTGAGAAGCATATTACATTATGCTATTATAAAATTGTGAGGAGCCATTGTGGGTTTGAGTAATGTAATTGTATTCTAGTTATGTGTTTATCTATGATGTGCCTTTGTATTTTTTGCATTTCACATAGTTAAGTGGAGTGAGAAGATAAGTGGCATGATTGCATGGAGTAATTGGGGGCAGAGGAGAATCCTCTGTAGTTAGGGTAAGAAGAGAGACTAGAGAAGAAAGGCAAGGAGAGGCTAGAGAAGAAGGTAAGAAGAGAGGCTAGAGAAGAAGGCTAGGCTAGAGAAGGCTCAATGAATACAAGCTATGGATCATTCCTTTGACAAGAATACTTTCGAGAGTTTAACCCACTAAGTTCTCTCATTCTCTTACTCTTGTGTGGAGTGATTGTAGATGTAGAGTGAACAATCTCAATAGTTAATCTACAATTAACTAAGATTTTACCAATCACAGAGGGACACCCGCTAAGGTCAAGGACATCCTATTTCCTTGGTGGTAGTAGTATATGCCCCTTGGAAACTATAGCTTCTGCTGGTTCTTCATCCTTGCTAACCCCACTTAGACAAAGTCATAAAAACCTTCCCCATTTTCTTACTCTTCCCAAACCTGACTTACTTCCCCAACTATGGGTGCTCCACAAGGGTCGAAACCCTTAGCTACTATTCTTAGCCGAGTGCAAGTGAAGTTGTCAATCTTTAAGAGTTCTATCATCGCAGATGCAAAAGATCATGTAGGGCAATTGCTCTCACGATGTGCAACTCTCAAGGGATCATGATACATGGTTGGTTCTTGTTTCCACACAACTCTTGAGGATGGAGCTAGCCTCGAGAAGCACGAGCTCAACTGTCGCTGTCGCACTCGACCGCTGCTGCTGCTGGGCTTGAAGAGGTAGTAGGTCAAGTGGAGTAATCACACACCATCCTCCCCATAGTCAGAGAGAGAGTCGAGTAGCACATTACAAGTTCGAGGAGAAGCTTTGCCAGTCAGAGGGTTTCCCTTAGTGTGACTGAAAGATCTCATTATAGATTCTCCTCCTAAGACGTGGTCGTTCAATGACTCCATTTCTCTTGATGAGGCTATAGCAAGGTTCCTTCCTCTCTCCAACCACGTATCAAGATAAGGTTAATGAACTCAATTTTGACAGAGAGGAGGATCCCGAAACAATCTTGGTGGTCGGAGGATGCAACCACCTTGAAGCCGGTCAAAGCTTTCTTCTCCCAACACTGAGAATTTTTTACATGGACTTACAAGGACCTCCTTGACATCAAATCTCGCATCGACATAGAAATGTTCTATGATTTTTCTAAACGAGTCTCATCATTCTTAAAAGCATGCGAAGTCAGCTTCTATGATTTACCTAAATTACACTTATCAGTTCTAACACAACAATGAGACAAAAAAAACACCAAATCCAACTATTAAAAAACTTGTTAATGTTTATTTTTCATGAAAGCATGCTCACACATGGATCTTTTATCATGTGGCAAGAGAAATAAACCCAACACAAGAATCTAATCAAGCACATAGACAAAGTGACGGTGCTCCGAGGAGCAGCACCAATGGAAAGGACAAATACACCACCCTCACTAGCACAAGACTAACCAGGTGGAGTGTACTTACTCTTGTCTTGTCGTGGGGAACTTGGATGCTTAACTGCCATCTTGTAGAAGAGGAAGCTGATAAAATTCTTGATACCCTAATCCTAGATATGGAAGCTTAATAATGGTAATCCTAATTACATTGATTAACTTAATTTAATCCTATGGAGGATGAAGCCTAATTATAAACCAATTGAATTAATCAAGAATGACTCAAGTTCAGTTAGATTACAAGATGGAAACTTGTACTCATAGAAAGACTTGAGAGAAGCTTATATTCATTGCTTGAAAATGACCCCTTTTATATGAGGGAGGTATACCTCTTACAAATGTGCTCATGTGGGATAATGTCCAAGGGTGATGGTTGAATGCTCCTAATTTTGTTCCTCTACTCATGCCTTGCCCTTACCCCACGCTCACTTGCAACACAAATCTCAACAGAAGCCGCATTGTACCAAGCTTGAACTTGAGAATAACTCCTCCTGTCTCATTCACCATGTGAGTTGTCTATGGTGAGCTTTGAACTCCCATGGCTTGAAGCATGAACTCTCTTATTTCTATGAGCTATGCTCTTAGGAGCTATTCAAAAAAGAGAGCACTTATAAGATCTTTTTGTGCATAAAGAGAGCTATGCATAGGTCTTATTTATATGAGCTCTCGCATAACCATGCATGAGATATGCATGAGCTCCTCATGAGCTCTCATGAGCTATGTGTAAAGAGAGCTAACTTTATTAAACTAAAACTAAACTAAATTCTTTTTTGTGTGTTTGTTTGTGTTGATGTAAACACTCTTTATGGAATCCCCACTCTTCATTCCAAATGTAAAGCTATGCATGCTCCATTTATGTGTGCATAGAGCATATATAGCTTATAGCTTTATGCATGCATGAATTGATCTCCACTACTTTATCCACTTTTGTTAGCTGGAAAAAAAGTAATAAAGAAGTTCTTATCTCTCCAACATGGCCCTTATGTTTATACATGGGGCATAGATGAAAAACAACCTATAGCGAGATGTTACACACAAGGAGTAGACATCCCTACGGACTTTGTAAGCATATTACCTCAAACTATATTTTATCTTTTAAGAAAAAAATATTATCTTATAACAACTTATAGTTTATGTTCATTTGAATGTATTCATGTAGCTTGAAGCTATGGAGGACTGCCCCTTACGTAAGATGAATATGAGTTTACATAAGTGAGGTGTGGAAACTCTCCTTGGAAGGATGCATGAAGAAAGATAGATTATTAATTATGAGGCCCTACTTGGCAAAGCATGGCAAGCAAGTTATTAGCCTTATTTATTTTCTAAACTATGCATCACTTATGTTAGTTTCTTGAGTTTTAGTATCATGTTATAAGATATCTTATTACAAACTGTGGCCATATGCAGTCGAAAAGTAATGGAAATATCCAACCTCAAAACAATAGAAATGTGAGCATTACTAGAATGAAGTTGGAAAGGTTGACAACAATCAAAATGAGTGAAAGGAGAGAAAATGAAGATAGTGATTAGTAGTGCTGATATTGTTCTCTTCCACTTTGTAACTTGTCATTTGGCAATTTTGGGTACTATTAATATTCTCACTTGCCATACACTCTTTAGGGCATTCTCATTCTTTTATGTTTCTATGTACTTAATGTTCGAAAAAAAACAATGGAAAAGACCATTTTGCCTTGTTGCAATCTACAACGCGACTGTCGGTTACACGCGAGGCTATGTACGAGTCTATGAACAAGCCACTATAGCTACACCCGTAGCTGATTTGTGGAGGTGTCACAATTATTATTATTTTATTTCTTTAGTTCTTGCGCGTCTCTGGGCACGTCTTCTCTACTTTCTTCTCAAGTGTCTAGCCATACTCTACAATGAAAGGGTAAAATATTCCTCATCTCTGGTCACAGCTGCCATTGACTCCCTCTTCTTGAATACCAGATGTGCCTCTGTGTCTCTTATTATATCCATGGTGTCCTCATCAACAGCATCAATTCTCACTTAAAAAGCTTTTTGTAATTAGTCACCTCCGCCTTTTAATTAATATAATTTAAAGCTTCCTTTTAAAAAAAAGTAAAATATTTTTAGTATCTACAATGTACAGGCAACTCAAATCCCTCTTTCATGGATTAAATGCCATCTCAGTAATTCCACTTTGGTATCTATGGGTGGAAATCGCACGTGACTCTAGGGTACAATCCTATGGTCAGTAGTAGGTTTCCCTTAAGTAAACCAAATAAAAGTTTCTTTTGACTAAATGCCAGGACGAATATGGATGAAATCTTAATACTTAAAGGGCTTTGAACATAATTTCGAGCGATAAAATTACACTGATAATGTCTTTTCCTTAGTGCAGGTATGATCAGGCCCTGCCAATTTTGTTGGTTATAGTTCCGGAAATACATGCTACCTTAAACAAAGTGTCTCACTTGCAGAGTGTAGGATATTTCTACTGCGCCTTACGTGGATTTTTTTCACCATGATGGGTTGACAAGAAAACCATATAACTTCAAAATTTTGACGAGCTGTTTTTCCATTCTTCTAGCAGATTATGGGCTCTAGATTAAAGCGAACCCTGACTTGTTCTACTGCTCGCAGAAATATTTGAAAGGATAGTAGCCGGTTTTGGGACTTACGATGGTACTGTGTTTTGGGACTTGAGCAATGCGACAATCCGAGGGCGAAGATAAGCACTCTAAGGAGGGCATATCACTGTTGTTTCGGGCACAGATGCTCGAGGGCCGAGCTGCGTGATCTACTTCAACACACTTAAGGAAGTTCAACAGCATCTCTGGCCTGTAACAGCTGGAATGCATGAAAATCCCTCTTCATCATTCCTTCAGATGGAAGTTATCTCATGGGGTGAGAGAAACGTCTCTTGTGAGTTGTGAATGCTCGCGCATCATAATACATCTCGTTTTGCTACTAGCACGGCTGGTCGGTTACAATCTTTTCTGTACGAAAGTAGTGATCACTTACAACTTAAGGTCGGTAAAGAAAGAATGTCCACGGATTCACGGAAGACGGAACAGCGAGATTAAACGTTTAAGCACACGCAAAGTAAGGACAGAGTAGAGCTCCTACCTGTGACCGGCGCGAGACTTCTGAAGGTGGAGGACGGAAGAAAGCTGATCCGCACAGGCAGCAGCTAGCGGCAAGCAAGCATTGCGATGTCTGCAGAGTTTGCAAGTCGTTAAACAAGACCTTTAAATGTTGAAACAAAAGACTTCTGTCCTCGCCAGAACTCTAGTCCAAGATGAAATTACCGCGTTATCTTTTGCTTGGCCCCTGCAGTTTTCTAGTTTCTGCGTGTGTGTGTTCGCGCGCGCGCAGTGTGTTTTTGGGTAGCTGGCAGCCTGGTACTGGCAGCTGCAACGGTGAAACACGATTCACGCGCACAGAGTCAGAGATCACGGGCACAGATTCAGTGATGGCTTCACTCTTCAATATCGAAAGCGCGAAAATGAACCGTTCGCACTGATGGCTATTTAAGCCATCCATATGCCAAACAGGCCACCAGCCTATCGCCTTTCATCATGTCACATGTGGCAGCTTTCCAAAGGCAGCTTGCGTTGCGCCGGGCAGCCAGTGCCAGCCATCGATGCCTGTCAGACTGTCACCCCTCTGCCTCTATGCTCGGGAATCGGACCAATACGAGCGGAAGAGTGACTCTATTTTTACTCGCAGCCAGGCCTAGAATTTGAAGGGCACACCTATTTTTTCTATTGAAGGGCTTTTCCTTAACCAGCTTTTCTTTATGACGAGATTTAAAGAACATATAACTAAATTTCCCAAAACCTTTCTCTTCTTTCGAAGGATAATTTTATTTTTACCTTTCTTGTGAAGGTTTTGACCCTTTGAAGGGTACTACAACCTTCGTAACGAAATTAGAGAGCAAAATAGATACGAAGATTGGCTATTTTAATGCATACTCTCCTATTCACTCTCCTATTCGGAAAAAATCATAGCTCCACAGAGACAAGGCCGATCAAAATTCTGTCACCACAGATATTTTTTAAATATACCAAAGAAAATTCCTATGGAGTTAGACTTTGTGTCGGACCTGGCTGTCGCCTTTGCTTGAGCATGTTGATTTGCGCCTCCCACTGGCAATTGGCAATTGGCACTTCATTAGATGAAGCAGGAAGAGGACACATTGATACTCACAGTATCCCAAATCTGTAATTTGACAGGTTTGCTTGCTATATTTATCATTCGTGCACCAAACTCCACACCAATGGTAAGATCATGGACGGGTTGAAATCTCTTATCTGTGAACTGGAGAAGAAGGCATGATTTGCCTACACTTGGGGGCAAAATAATTGATAAACTGATTTTAATGATCTAATTAAGCTGCTTAATCAATCAATTAGATCAAATGCTAGCCCCAAAAGCACGGAAACAAGGTTAAATTAACCTGTGTCGCCGATGATTATGTACTTAAACAGGTACTGGTACGACATGGTCAGAAGATTGAGAAATGGAAGGCTCCGGTAAAACTTTGATGGACGGATTTTGCCGGACTGGAGAAGTTCCGTTCGATCGATTGATTGACGGACGGGCTTTTGCCGGATTGAGAAATTATCGGCTTGTAGAACTCTGAAGAGCCAATCCTCTCTCTGCGCGTACCAATTTGTATGGTTTTTGGCTTACGAAGAAAAACAAGCAGGGAAGAGGTCGAAGCCTGCTTTCGAAGGCTGGGCCTCTCTCTCTCTCTCTCATTCGATTGGCAATGCATTCGACGAGAGATCACAAAAGCTTCCGCTGAACCACCCACAACCGCCACCCTTACTAAGGCTAAAAATGTTATCTAAAAAATTTTATCTAAGTTCCCCTCCATTAATTAATTGAATATCTTTTTTCACTCATTGTATGCCCCTATTTTGACAAAGGTGTTGATTATGTCAATGAAAAAACTATTCTTAATGTTGAATGTTGTCTGTCATATCTATAATATATAAAGGACCATCAACTTCTTTATAATATATATAAGATCATCAATTTCTTTTGTACACGTGTTGAAAGAATAGAAATTTTATATTTATTAATTTTTTCATTTTTAAAACAGTTGTAAATGTCTCCCAAGGATTTAGCGATGGCAACCCCGTCTTCCACCGGTCTCGACTCCCATCGCCTCCGCCCCTGCAAACGATGGCTCTTCCCCCCCTCGACGTCTTGCCGCTCCTCAACCCCCTTTGCATGACTGGGAGGTTCTGTCCATATCCACCATGTCAGCCTCAACCCTGGGTTTTCCTCGGCCAGCGAATCTCAGCAGCGAATGAGCAGAAGAAATATGAGAAATTGATTGCAGAGGTGATGGTAGGATCTTATTCATCCTTTCCTTCTGGTCGTGGCGAAGGGGCCGCCGTTTCCGACACCTTCGGCATCGAGCTGTTCACCGAGGGCTGGAGACCTTACCTCAAGCCCAGAGAAGCTAGGGTTCCGTTTCAGGAGAACTATCCTAGATCTTCAGTTAATATGTAGCAAGATGGTGAGTCAATGAACGTTTGCACGTCCACCGGTTTGCACAGGGTTGTGGTAGTGCTTCTAACAGGCTGTGGTGGTAGGCTCCTAGCCGTGGTGGAACTACGCAGGCTGTGGTGGTTCTCCTACCTGTAGATTTTCTCTGTTTTGGTGTTTCTCTGCTTGATGTGATCAATTGTAGAATGTAAAGAGTTAATGGTCGTACGGGTGTTGTTCTAACTTCTCTTGTTTCTACCAATATCAAAGCCCACTTAGGGTCACACGTGTCCAACAGTTTGGCCAAGGACCTATTCCAAAGTTGGTAGGAACAAAACCATCAAAAAAGAAAATTTATATTTATAAAAATCCCCATGCCTATGATGGAGGTATGAAGGCTCTATATCTCCGTATCTCATCCGTATGAAAGACATATGAAAGATTTAGATCACAATGACGATGGTTGCTAGAGCATCTCAACCCACGACGGGTGGTGCCTAGTTTCGACTATGCATGGTGTTCCCTCCTTTTGATCGCACTACTAACTTATTTGGTTCTTCGTGAGGCTTGTCCACTACCTTAAATGTGGCCAATATTTGGAAGGGAAGTACCCCCTTGTGGTTCTCGGGTGTGTCAGGGTAGCGAATGAGGTGTCATACTAGGGGCGTGTGGGTAGGCGGGTGAAATCTTCATGTGCGTCTAGGTAAGGGAGTGGGGGAAGGACACACGGTAGCCTAATACCGGCGCTTATACCGACGTCATTGAACGGGGTCTAAAAAAGCTCCGTCATCGGTATAAACGCCGGTATATGCGTCGGAACGACGACGTCAGTATAAGCGTCGGGAAACAATACCGGTGCCTATACCGGTGTCTATATCGACGTTTCACCGGGCCAATACCGACAACTATACCGGCGTTTATACCGGCGACTATACCAGCACTTATACCGGGGTGTATACCTGTCCCTATACCGACGTTCACCGGCATCTATACCGATGGCAATACCGGCATATATACTAGCACAGATACCGGTGACTATACCGACGGCAATACCGGCATGTATACCAGCACATATACCGGTGACTATACCGGTGTCTGTACCGGGGAATATACCGACGCTGAACCAGAAATTTTTTTTTAGACAGAATAGTGTTGCCTGGCTGTTGGCTGCGTGCAATGAACAGGATCAACAACAGCAAACAGACAGCACCATTCTGTCTAAAATAGAGCACAAAAACAACCGTGCTCGTTTTTTTATTTTTCAGATCGATAAACAAGAAATTAAATTAAACATTAATACTCAAGAATCTTTTGATCATATACCATTAGTTTGAAGGTCATCTTACATCATGGTAATGCCTCCCAATTGACGGTCTCTCCTTCTTCTTTAAGCATCTCAAATAAGGCCACAAGGCCATGTTTGTGAGCGTACTTCTCCTCTCGCCTACTTGGTGGGCAATTCATATGGCCAACTCCTACACAAATGATTAACAATTATAACTTTTAGAAATCAACATTTAGCCCACATACATACATTTACATAAATAAAATTGCTACAAATACTTACGAATTCATGGCGCATGGTTTCGTAACCACCACTCCCAAGATGAGAAGTCCCTACTGTTTGGAGTCTTGCCCTTGCCGCCTCTCTTTGTTGTTGAAACCTCTCTGGTGTCTTTGTGAGCTCCCGAGCAATGGCTTCCCACTCCCTGTCATCTAGCCAAACAGGTTTCTCTTTCCCCTCTCTAAATGCATCCCTTGCCTCTGACCTACGATGCCCCATCAAAATGCGAGCTGTATACTGTATCCACTCATTAGAGACGACATTCATAGGGTCAGATGGCTGAAACTCTTGCTTTATCTTTGTATTTATATAATTTTTCTTCCCCTTATCTTGCTGATCCCATTTAGTCATGACAGAGTCGTGAAACTGTATAGTGCACAATTGTCGAATGCGTGTCTTCATTGCCTTCCCTGCACTATTCATTATTGGTGCCCCATCCCTAATTGTGTATATCTTGCTGTTGTCATAGTCATGTGCAACCCAGGGAGTGGAAGGTGACCCTATGGGTGTGCTATCAACAGATGAGAACGAAGGACGACGCTCACGTGGTGGTGGTGTCACAGCATCTGTGGCACTACCACCACAACAACCTCCCCCTGAAGACCTACTACGTGAGCGATGTCTATGTGAAGAGGTGGTAGATCGAGCTGTAAGAGGAGTGGAAGGCTGTGTGGTATGAGGTATGGAAGCTGCTGTCGTACCTCTACGGGTGTGGGAACTGGCGTCGGGAAGCCAGATGGTGAGGCAGATGTCCCTGCTCCAGAACCCCAATAACTCTGAGCCATGGCTCTCTGCTCTGGAGTCATGGACGAAAGAAAACCATATAACTGCTGGGGACTCATGCCCTGCAGTGTAGGATTAAATGAGAAATCAGGACTGTAATCGTAGGGCGGTGAGTCATCACCCATGGCCTGTTGGACAAAAAACCATATGACAAACTTGTGCGAAATGAAAATTACACGGTAAACAATGAAAGAACCATATGACAAACATTAACAATGATAAACAACAATGGTAAAACTATATCAACTTGCACCTACAGTAGTGATTATGACGGTAAACATTAACAATGGTAAACAATGAAAGGACCATATGACAAGCATTAACTTTCCTAAACAACAATGGTAAACCATATCACTTTGCACCTTCAATGTCATAAAATCATTACAAATATGTCATAACTATTTGCATAATCATTAAGATACATCATTTTAAAAATCATTATCTATTCTATCATCCTCATTAAGATCAGTAGTCCCAAAGAGATCTATGTCTATGTACATTTCAGCATCCTCATCATTAAAAGTCCCTTGATGAAGGATGTCCTCATCATCTATGTCTTCTTCCTCAACATGTTTTTCAGCTTCATTGGTTTGCACCTCTTCATTTGCTTGCTCCTCTTCATTGTTGATATCGGCTTGTTCTTGCTGCTCTCCACCACCCTGTGCATCTACATCACCCTGTTGTAGCTCAAATTCTTCAAAAATTGAGGTTCCTCACCAATGACTCGCCTGTTAGACTCTTGAGACCATAGCCGAGGTATCTCTGGATCTGAAGAACTTAAATATTCAGTGATGTAAACAAGGGACTCTTGTATCAGCCACCCTTCTGACATACTACCCTCTGGGCGAGCCATTTGGCGAACAAATCCCTTTAATGTCTTCATAAACCTCTCCAAAAAGAACATCCATCTTGAATGGACTGTTCCAGCAACTGCAACCTCATCTACAACATGAACTAGCAGATGCATCTGGATTGTTAATAAACTTGTAGGGAAAAACTTCTCTACCATGCAGACTGTCTCTATGGAGTTTAAACGCGCTGTCTCCAAAGTGTCTCTCTTTATCTCTTTTGAAGAAATCCAGCGCACCAATGTGCCAATCTTATAGATAGTGGCTCTAATGTCTTCAGTGAGGCAATCTTTTATTGCTATGGGTAGCACAAATTGTAGAAACTTGTGCCAATCATGACTCTTGAGGCCACTAAGATGAATCATCCTTTGTAAATGCACTTTTCAAGCAATGCATACAACCTGTAGTAGTCCGAAACTCTGAAATTGTCCTCTTGACTTGTTGTTCCTCCATCTTACTAAAAACCCATGGGGCTCTTGGAAGTAGCACCTTTCCATTGGGTCTAGTGCGAGCCCACAACTCTTGCATGCAACCAATCTCTTCCAAGTCATCCCTTTGGCCTTTAGTCACCTTTTTTCCTGTCATGGTCTTCCACAGAATGTCAGCTACATTCTTGAAAATATGCATCGGGTCAAGCAAATGGTTTATAAGGAGATCACCCCAATAGGGGAGTTGGTGAAAGATAGAGAGCCTCTTCATCCCAGGACATGCCAAGTTGCCACATTCCTCCCATTTGATCTTCCAATCGCTTGCCTTCAATGCACTTGGAGGAGGTCTTCCTAGATTACCATCCCGCAATTCATAATTTTCTGGAAGATACCTAACATGTCCTTGGTAGACATTCTTTCGTAATGCTTTTGAGTATCTTGAATCAAGTCGAGGACCACATACAGGACATGCATTGTAACCCAATATAGACAAACCTGAGCATTCTCCATAGCCAGGCCAATCATGCATTGTCCACATGAGAATACCTTGCACAGTTGCAAGTCTTTGGCCACTCTGCTGCTTTGACATGTCCTTCACTTCAATTCCGTTCCACAAGATGCGTAACTCATCAATAAGTGGTGCCAAATATACATCCATGTTCTTCACCTTGTACTTTCCTGGAACTATTAATGAGAGCAACAAATGACCTTTCTTTATTGCTAACCATGGCGGAAGATTATAATTCACAAGGCAAATAGGCCATGTGCTCCATGAAGAGCTCCTTAAACCAAAAGGGTTTACACCATCCATTGCTAGGCCAAGACGGAGGTTTCGAGGTTCTTCCTTAAAAGCCGGCCATTTCTCTTCAATGTGCCTCCATGCGGATGAATCAGCAAGCACACGCATCACTTCATCTGTGGATCGAGTTATGGCATGCCATGTCATCAAGCTTGCTATAGATTTGCACCTGAACATGCTTTTTATTCTTGGGATGATTGGAAAGTGCCTAAGAACCTTTACCGGGACAGCTTCCCCCTGAACATCTTCTCTATATCTGTTAGAGCCACAATGGGGACATTCTTGCAAATGCTCATATTCATGGCGGAAGAGGCAACAATCATTGCGACAAGCATGAATATTATTGTAATCCATGCCTATGGATTTCAATAACTTCTTGGCATCTGCACGAGATGGAGGCATCTCGTTGCTAGGGGACAATTTCTAGTCTTTCAAAAGCCTGCAAGTATGGCAATATCTGATCGTTACTATTAAGATTTAGTCAAATACAAGTTGAAAATTTATCATTTCAACATTAGGTGTAATCTCCAAAAAAAGTCCTTACTTGAATAGTTCAGTGACACTTGTATTAGACCATCCAAAAATTGACTGCAAATTTAGC
Source organism: Cibotium barometz (assembly GCF_041138505.1). NCBI lineage: Eukaryota > Viridiplantae > Streptophyta > Polypodiopsida > Cyatheales > Cibotiaceae > Cibotium > Cibotium barometz. Next base: position 12,740,145 of record NC_141058.1, read on the forward strand.
ATCGTAAGAGATGCACGCAATACAGATATGTTGGCACCATTGTATAATGGAAGGCGTGCAAGTTTACGCATGGCCTCTTCCTCTGGTTCATAATTTGACCGTTGAGAATGTCGTGGTTGATGATCTTCATGTTCATGCTCCTCGAAGAGAGCTTCTTGTTGCTCGATGAAGGCATCCAACATTTCTTCCATTGGACCTTCTTCCATTTCCTGACCTTCTTCCATTCCCTCGGGTGCTGTTAATTGAGCTCCATCTGTCACTCCCTCTTGCGATATTCTCATCCTTTGTTGGGGACGAGAATTCACAGGCGCAATGTTATCAAGATGCGGCTGCACACTTGCTTGGTTGTACGATTGAAACCGTAAATTTTGCAAGCGCTCCATTGGAAATATGCCAGCGTCATGAACATGCTGGTTGCAAATCCTTCGTTTTCGAAAGATTTGGTACTTACATCGCATGCATGGACACGCTATTCTCTCTTCAAGATTGAGAGGCTCCATCTAGCAGGATAACATGTATATGTAGCTCATTAAATACAAATCATTATGCATTACACAAAGCATTATGTAAACCATAAAACAGGGCTTCTTTTCCCCAGCCGTGAGGGAGATTTTAAAAATAACATTTAAAGCGTCAAACGGGCTTCTTTTCCCCAGCCGTTGAGGGAGACTTTAAAAATATTAAAAAAAGCGTCAAACGGGCTTCTTTTCCCCAGCCGTTGAGGGAGATTTTAAAAATAACTTATACATTAGCTTATCTTCTCTCCATACAAAATTAAGAAGGTAATTAGAACAAGGATGGAGAGAGAGAGACTATCTCTATTCATAAATAGCTATTTATAAAGGCCTTATGCAAAAATCTATATGCATAGATTCTGTAAATAGAGCCTACACATTGAGCTCTATGCATAGAAGCCTACACCTAAAGCTGAACGCATCGAGCCTTATGCATAAAGCCTATGCATAATGATCTATACATAAGCTTATGTGTAATGCTCTATACGTAAGTCTTATGCAAGCTTTATGAATAAGGTTTATGCAATCGTATGCATAGTAAGGCTTGCAAGCCTTAAGTATAAGCTTGCATAATAAGGCTGCAAGACTTATGCATAAGCTCTATGCATAAGCCATATGCATAAGCCATATGCTATAAGCCTTATGCACTATGCTAACCCTTAATCCCATCACCCAATGGTGTAATAAACATGATCTTGTCTTACATGGATAGAGATCTTACCTTGATAACATATATAAACTCTATGAATAAAGAGAATACCTTATTCATAGAAAAACAGAGCATAAGAAATATATGTTATATGTATAAGAGAGTATAAACATTCAAAAAGCTTATGCTCTCCATCCATGCAAGGCACTCTACATCAAAAAAAGCTTTATGCATAAAAACATAATGCATGTGAAGCCTTATGCATAAAGCTCATCCATAAGATTTATACATAAAACATTATGTATTAAGCTTTATGCATAGATCTTAATTCATGCATTCAGCTAGATTCATATAGCTCTATGCATAAACTCTATGTATAGATCTTGCATAAGCTTACAAGCCCTATGTATAGAGCTTTCATAATCTTACAACCTCTATGTATAAAGCCTATACATAGAGCATACGCATTAAGCTTTTACAAGAAGGTATGCATAGAGCTTTCAACAAGAAGGCTATGCAAGCTCTATGTACAATGTCCATGCAAGCTTTCAAGAAACCTATGCATAGAGATTTTATAAGCTTGCAAACTCTATGCATAAAGCCTATGCATAGAGCTTATGCATAGATATTTCACAAGCTCGCAAGCTCTATGAATAGAGCTTATGTATAAAGCTTGCAAAAAGGCTATGCATAGAGATTGCAAGCTTATGATAGGTTTTATGCATAGATCTTGAATTAGTCCTATGTATAAGCTTGCAAGAACCCTAAACTAACCCTAAACCATAAAACAGGAATGCAATAATACGAGAAAAAAGCATAAACAAGGAAAATCGAAAGAGGGTCTACCTCTTTTTTGCGAAGCTGAAGGAGAGGATTGGTGAAAGATTGGTGAAAGAGCTGCAAAACAAAATATTAAACAAAGTAATTAGTAAATTAAATATAAGAATAAGAACTAATACAAAGTAATACAAAACCCTAAAATCTCTATGCATGCATTAGGAGATCTATGCATACATAGAGAGCTCTCAACATGCATAGAGAGCCAAAAAAAACACAAAACCCTAAACGTCCTATATCCTAAATTAAAAAGCAAAAGCAAGAGCATATTAGTAAAAGCAAGAGCATATAAGTTAAAGTGGAGAAGGAGAAGAGGAGAAAAGAGGAAAGAAGGAGAAAAGAGGAAAGAGGAGAAGAGGAGAAAAGAGGAAAGAAGGAGAAAAGAGGAAAGAGGAGAAGAGGAGAAAAGAGGAAACGCATACCTTCTCTGCAACGCCGCGAAAAACAGAGAACAATACGCTCTCGGCTGTAAAAACTTACGAGCCTCGGTATGTCCGTCGGTAAAAGCGCCGGTATATATTTCGGTATATGCGTCGGTATAAGCAACGGTATACCCGTCGGTATACCTGTCGGTATACGCGTCGGTATACCCGTCGGTATACGCATCGGTATACCCGTCGGTATACGCGTCGGTGTACGAAAATTTCAAATTAACTCGCCCGACTTGTCTCCTCCAAGATTACGACGGGCATACCGACGTTCGACATTTGCGTCGGTATTTTAAAGTCGGTATGCCCTCAAGCTCTAGTAGTGACTCATCTAAATGAAAAAAATGCTTGTATAATTAATATGAAAGACAAGTGGAAGCCTTTGACATGTGCGAGAATACTTTTGCCTATTGAATGGGCTATACAAGTCTAAAAATCTTGTTATATGTGTAAATATTATGGATTTATCCATTCTTGGATATCTCCTTATACATTTGAAAGCATAGAGGGGTGAGAATTGAGGAGCATCCACAAGCCACAAGTCAGTAGGGTCCATGGTTAGTAGCAACCACACCCTGGTCTATTGCTTGCACAAGGTTAGAATATAGGAATACCTACCTGCACTATTGATAGGTGTCGAGTATGCATATAGTCATGAATGTGTATGTGTGTGTGTGTGTGTGTGTGTGTGTGAGAGAGAGAGAGAGAGAGAGAGAGAGAGAGAGAGAGAGAGAAGGAGAAGGAGGGAAATGATAAAATAAGGAGAAGAAATAATAAAAGAAAATATTTAATTACAATCGTCATTCAAGAAAGTGAGTCATCTTATGAGGCTCTCTATGGAGGTTCCACCCACATATGTGTGTCATCACAGAAAATAAAAGAAGGAGAAGAAATAATAAAAGAAAATATTTAATTGCAATCATTATTCAAGAAAGTGAGTCATCTTATGAGGTTCTCTATGGAGGTGCCACCCACACGTGTGTCATAAGCCACAAGTCCATTTTGGATGGGAATAACCCCTCGTTCTTGCTTTCTCTACACACCAACTCTCTCCGCCTATCGTCTACCCAATGTTTCACCCCTTGAGACCACCCTCCATGATCATTTTGTGGATTCCTCTTTTCCTCTAGCTGGTCACCTACCTGCCATCTATTTTACTTAGGTTCCACTTCCTCATCATGTCCTCCTTTCTCTCCACCTATCCTCTACCCAATGTTTCACCCCTTAAGACCACCCTGCATGACCATTTTGTGGATTCCTCTTTCAACTCTAGATGCTGGTCACCTACCTACCATCTATGTTACTTAGGTTCTAATTCCTCCATCATGTCCTCCTTTCATCTCCATCCTTTTTTGTGATTTCCTGTATTATATTGATGTTTTCTGATCTTTCCATTCACCTAATGTTAGGCTCATTATAAGCTTGTTTGATAAATCTATAGAGTTTTTCAATATCGATTGACTACAACAAATGAAGTAACAAAAAGTAGATAGCATCCGCTACCCCAATAGCATGATTATATCCATTTTAGGTACTTTCTTTATAGGACCTAAAACTATTGACATGTAAAGCAATTCTCTTTAATACTCAAATCATAAGCATCAACTAAATAAGGCTTGAAAGAAAACCGTTAAGGAGAAATGAATAATGGACAATGAAAGCCATGCTAGCATGCACAAGATTAATGGCATGTCAAATAACACTCACTTCCACCGCAATCTTCTTATGCCATGGGGTGGTGAATGAATAATTAGTAAGCATTCCCAACAAGAATGGAGGTAGTTCTATTTCTTTAGTGATGGCAATGAAGCCTTTGATTTCTTCAACATAGAACTTGTTCCACCCTTGCCACATTAATGTTGAGAATGAAAGCTTACATCGACAGCTTGTGGATATCATTAGATGTGTGGACAATAGTCTAGCAGTGTGTGGACAATAATGGCCATGCCTAACTAGCCATGTGTGTGGACATTAGTATTCTAGGTTATGTTATGTGTGAACTTATCACTTGTAGAATGTTCTCACTTTAATGAAGGAGAATGAACCTAGATTTGGAGCTTCTTTACATTGTGTGAGATGGATTAAATGAGAGCAATTAGGGTTTGTGTGTGTCTCCTCTAATCTCATCTATTTTCCTTTCATGGTATCAGAGCATGGATTTCTCTCAAATTGAGTGGAAACCCTAAACATGAAGTGGTTGGAGATTGAAACTATGAAGGTCACCATTGAAGTTGTAACAAATCACCACTAGAGTGGAAATCAAAAGCAAATCATAGAGGTTGGCCAAGAGGTAAGTTAAACAAACCCTTCCCTTGTAGGTATTTGGAAGCCAAAGCAAGAAAATTTAAGGCTTCCAAGTGGAAATGTATGCAAATGAAATGTGTTGATTTATAAACATACGAGGAAAAAGCTACAGTTTGCCTGAATAGTAATAACTTTCGCCATGCTTCATAGAAAATGATTATACTATGATAGACAGAAGCTTGTTTTGTATTGACGTATTTAAACTACTCAAACATAAGATTTGGAGTTTTGTAGCTTAAGTTATGAACATAGCAAGATAAGGTTACAGATTTGGGATACCTCCTAACATTTAGTTGAAGTGTTGATGTATGTGAAGTTTGCTTGCAAGCTTGGTTGAAGCTTGAGGTTGCAAGCTACAATTAACAAATTCGAATGAATGCATTGTGATTGTTAAAAGTATTTGCTATTGTCACATGGTATTGGAAAGCTCTTGAGAAATACTTTTACCAATCCATGCATTGTGATTGGTAAAAGTATTTGCTATTGTCACATGGTATTAGAAAGCTCTTAAGAGGTTGATTCATAGGTTGTTGCAAGAGAGGAATAATTTGGAGCTTATAGAAATTTAGTAAGGTAATTTTTAGACTTCTACTTGATGCCTAATGCAACTATATGTGTATGTATGAAGAAAATAAGCATACATGTATGGATGTATGGAGAAAATAAGCATATGGGTGTGCAATGTGGACATATATATGGTTTAAAATGATTTTTCGAATTCTTTTGCATTGAGAAAGTGATTCTAGAAGTAGTATTGATACTACATTAATGAGATTTGTGCATGTATATGTATTAGTGGTTAGCATTGTACTACATTATATTGTGCTAATTTGTCATTAGGAAAAAAGGGAGCTCATTTTGGGGCCCTGTAAGAAATTATCTATTTTTTGATTTATTTCTCTCCTAAAAGACCTCAAAAATAGTAAAATACGAAAACGTGGCTCAGAACTGTCAGTAAGGACTACAGAACTGTCAGTTTAGAAAGGAATAAGATAATCTTTTGTCTAACTAACACGATTTTGCATTAAATATCTCCTTAGTTTTTTTTTGTTTCCCGAAGATTCCGCATCTCTTTTGATGATGTGTGCAGGCCTCTCATAAAGAATCCATCACTGAACTTGATGATTGCACTTTTTCAAAATATTTACATGGATACCGCCACACTTCCATGATTCGTGTTACAAAAAGACTATGAGATTGACAAGCAAACTTCGCAACCTGAGAAGCACAAAAAATGGCCGATACTAGTGAGTCACAATCTCAGAAGAAGCGATTACACCATCTTCACATCGACTTAGAAGAACAATATGCTCCAGCACAAAAAAGACGAAAGGATACAGTGCTGAATGCTCAACAACGGGAAAATATGAGAAGAGAAGGGCTTCAACATATTGACTTATGGTGCGATGGAGGCATATATCCAAAATGTCTAGTAAAAAACTCTACACCTCCATTTGTCAATCCAACCACACTACTGAGGTTTGCGGGCGATGGACAAAATGGACTTCTTGGTTATATTTCAGCGCACTCTGCATTTGCAGAAACGTATAAAATGATGTACCTACAAGAAAAGGGGGCCAGGATGCAAGAGATAGCCATTCGTGCAAAATTGGAGCAGCAGTTGTTGTAGAATGAAATTGAGGAGCATTCAAAGAGTAAAAAAGAGTTGACAAGAGCAAGAAGGAAGAGAACCGTGCTTGGAGACAGACTACGAAGTAGGAAGATTAAAAACATTGCAAATTTGAAGGCTGGGATTGGTGGATGCAAGCGAAGAATTCAAGAAGCAAGGCTAGTTTGAAATTTTTCATTTTGTATACTCAAAAAGGCTCTCAAATGACTATATCTATTTCGTCCATTAACGCAAAACAAGAATGGAGGTGTTGAATGATATAGGCATATTGTATTACTATAGGAAACTATTGGAGCCTGCAAAAGAAAATAAGGATCCCAACCTTCTTCCTGTTAAACAAATGAAAGGATTGCTTTCTTGTGGTGTAGCAAAAGGTTTGATTGAAGAAAAAAAATACAAAACAATCAAACGCAATGTTGTAGAGGACTTTATATCCAATAATCAAGTTGATGGCACTACAATCCAAGAGGCTCTTGAGGAGTGGAGTTAGCAAGAAGGGATATAGTTCGATTTTCCATGCGATATCCTCAACTTTGAAAGATCAAAGGATTAAACGAGTTTTACTGCCAAATCCAGCAAACCGTGTGGAGGATAAGAGGTCATTTGAATGAAAGTATAGATGAGTTTATTGGGCAATATATCCATATTGAAGAAATATTTCATGGTGGTAAAGGAACCACTGTGTATGACCCTTGGAACAATATATTTGTAGATCTACAACAACTTCAAAGAACAATGGTCGAGATTTATGGAATAACATTTGAGGAGTGCAAAGGCATTTTGAAATTTGTTATCAAACTGGATGAGTGTGAGGTTGTAAAGGAAAAGAAAATGGAAAGGATTACTATTACATTGATGAATGGAGCACTTGATACATCATTGACTGAAGCGAGTTCGAAGTATTTTAGTGTGCAATCGGAGAAACACATATGGTGGTTAGGCTCGTTCCAGGTATGATCATTTTTTGTTTTCGTACTTGATTTTAGTCATTGTTTTCAAATCTTTTATAGTAAGACTTTTGTTTTCTATAATCACAGGTGAAGACAGAAGACCATGAAACACTAGATTGGGTGTTTCACCACACGGAAATACCAAGAATAATTAAAAGACAAGTGCAAGGAGAGAATCTCCATGTTGTAGGAAAAGGTGATTTTCAAGTAGAGTGGCACATGGCGGGGGATCTTAAAACACTTAAGTGCATGTATAATGTTAGTAAAGGAGGCAACTCAAAGTCTCCTTGTCTTTATTGCAAAGAATCAGCTCAAGTAATGGATTCCAAATGGTGGAAGAGAGCACCTAATAGAGATAAAGTTGACCCTGACTTCAAGGCCATTCTTGACATTCCACTATGTAATGTTCACATATGCACATTGCATGGTCTATGTCAAATTATTGAGAAATTGGTATTTTTGTATATTGGATTTGCTTGGAAACTCCGTCTCGAAAAAAATAGAAAGGATGCTCTTCAAGCATTGGAAAAAGTGTTATCCGATATAGGTCTGCATGGAGGTGATGTTCATATCACAAAGGATTTTAAAAAGTCTACCAATGGCAAGGAGGTACCAATCAAGCCCTCTATTGGTGGTGTTAAGGCAAGAAGATTCTTGTCTCGACCCAAACACAGTAGTAAGCAAGTAAGGCAAGGTAGAACAGTTTCAAGGATTAATTATGGATTGTGGAAGCAAGTCCATAATGCCGTGAAAGATCATGAGGCAGATGGGGAAGCACGAAATGTGAAGGCAGAGGTGTGGAGGTCTCTTGATCAACTCTTCATGTTCTGTGACAATGTAACATGGACAAAGAGTGATTACAAGAACTTTGAAGAGGCAATTAAACATTTTGGGAAGTCAATGAAAGACCCGTGGACAGTCTGCAATATAACTCATTACATGGTAAGGTTCTATCTTCTTCTTTTACTTAAGTGTGATTCTCTTTTTTTTTATAACTTACTATGCATTCTTATGTCTCTGTGAAAATAGCATATCATCTACAACCACCTTCCCTATTTTGTCAAAAAGTATGGATGCCCAGCAATTTGGTCTACCCAAGGCATGGAGAAGTCTCACTACATGGCACGTAATGCATTTTTCAGACACACACAACACTACGGAGGGAGTCAAAAGGCAAATAGTTTGAAGGAAGTCTTCCAATGGTTTTACCGAGGCATACTACAGAGGCTGCATGCTAAAAGAAAAGTTGCTAGCTCCAAAGTCAAGCTTGCTTTTATTCTAGCCCAAAAGCTTGCTTTTATTCTAGCCCAAAAGCAAAGATGAAGACAAACTTTGGACAATTCAATGGCAGCAGAGAGACATAGACAATGGAGGGATTCGAAGATATTTAGAAACCATAAATGGACAAGTAAACATGAATAGCAGTTTGTAACTTATTGGTGTTATATCCACATGTTTTCAAACTCAATCAATAGAATTTTTTTTTGTGGAACAAGTGACTCTTGGTGTTATGTCTATATGTTTTGAGACTCCATCGAAAGTATTTCTTTTGTGAAAGATGTGATCTATATTAACAAGCATCAATACATCCATGAGCTACACACAAAAAATTCAATCAATACATCCATGAGCTACACACAAAAAATTCAATCAATACTACTTAATTATGCTAGACACACTATTGATCCTTACTAATAAGGTACTGAGTGTCAAACGCTTTTAGAAGCTACTGAGTGTGGGAAGAGTACTAAAGTGTCGTACGGTGATGGGACAAATGCAAAAGGGTATTGATCGTCCGTACGGACAAGGAACTGATGACAAGATGCATGTCAATCCACCACCACCATCGAGGAGGGAATATCAATTCGGAATGATATCTTGAAGTGTGGTTTTCTCAAATATTAATTCGAAGTGGTGGGTGGGGATCTTGCAAAACAAGAAGGAGCTCAACTCCGTGACGCGGATAGTCTTACATATCAAGGGGCCGGCAAAGAAAGACTAAGATGGCAGATGAAGGCATGACGTTGGACGTACTTCTTCGACTTCTATGAGGGAAAGGTAGAGGATTAGCCCTACTGGGGCTTATCCTGTCGGAGCTGAAAGAAAGGAATGCACCACTTCTGCAAGGAAATTACAAAGATTCCGGAGCTGCCTCCCTCCTTCAAAATGTCTATCCTAGGAGGGCTTAACTCGATTCGAGGAGGACTAGATAGAAGATGAGGATACTATTGTGATAGAGAGGATTAGGGAGATCTCTTTTTGTTGCAGTTTTGTTCAACCATGTTATTACACGCCCTTAGGAAGGATGGGTGTAGATGAATCCCACCTCTCTTGAGACTGTTGTAAATGTGAACAGATGAAATGTACTTGAGAATTTTGTGATGGGTTTTTCCCCGATGATATAATAAAATGCTTACCTTTATAAGTATCAGAGAGTAATCGTTTCATAAGCAATACCATATTTATACAAAAAGATAACAGATGTAAAAAACGTGATACAATTTGTTCACAATTTCAATATATTGTTTGTTTAATATTTAATGACACCACTCTATCTATCCCAAGGACTTTGTACAAATCAGTTCAACTTCAACATATTGTTCACCTATACAAGATCATACCAGACATCACAGACTTTGTACAAATCAACATAATGTTTGTGCTATATTTGATGACTAAATCCTATTACTCCCAGGGCCTGCTAATCGAAACTCTCTTTTTGATCTTGATTGGACTCTTTTTCTTCCTTGTTGGCTTGATGTCGACTGTTTGTTTATCAATGCTTGCCTCTGTTGCTTGTCTGGGAGGGGTATCCTTGTCTTCAGCTATCTCCACGTGTTCTTCTTCTTGGATTGTGTCGCCTGATGCAATCATGGGTGGCTCTCGAAACCTTATGAGCTTGTGTTTTCCATAGCCCTCCAGACATTTGGGCTCCTTAACACCACATGCTAATGCATAAGAAGTGTAAGATAAAAAGTAAGAGGCCCTAGAGGCTTGCTTATTCACATAATCCCCAAATATATCTATGGCAGACAACCTCCCTATCAAAATGATCTTTTCTTTTTGCCATGAAAGATCATGTCCACCTAAAACCCTAGACAAACATTTAAAGAAGTAAAAAATGGCTTCTCCATTGTTGCTCAACTGCCTATGGTAAATCAGGATCTTAGCACTGCCTAGATCATGAATATAATGAGCTAGGCTTGACAGTTTGCCAAACCCAGTCGGCCTGCTTCCACTTGTTCTCTGGAGGAATGTGTCATCCTCAATTTGTAGCTGCCACATATCAAAAGATTGGAGTGAGACAATACACAACCTACAAAACATTTAAACACAAGATAAAGTATTTGATTTGAAGGATGCTCTTCAAGCATTGGAAAAAGTGTTATCCGATATAGGTCTGCATGGAGGTGATGTTCATATCACAAAGGATTTTAAAAAGTCTACCAATGGCAAGGAGGTACCAATCAAGCCCTCTATTGGTGGTGTTAAGGCAAGAAGATTCTTGTCTCGACCCAAACACAGTAGTAAGCAAGTAAGGCAAGGTAGAACAGTTTCAAGGATTAATTATGGATTGTGGAAGCAAGTCCATAATGCCATGAAAGATCATGAGGCAGATGGGGAAGCACGAAATGTGAAGGCAGAGGTGTGGAGGTCTCTTGATCAACTCTTCATGTTCTGTGACAATGTAACATGGACAAAGAGTGATTACAAGAACTTTGAAGAGGCAATTAAACATTTTGGGAAGTCAATGAAAGACGCGTGGACAGCCTGCAATATAACTCATTACATGGTAAGGTTCTATCTTCTTCTTTTACTTAAGTGTGATTCTCTTTTTTTTTATAACTTACTATGCATTCTTATGTCTCTGTGAAAATAGCATATCATCTACAGCCACCTTCTCTATTTTGTCAAAAAGTATGGATGCCCAGCAATTTGGTCTACCCAAGGCATGGAGAAGTCTCACTACATGGCACGTAATGCATTTTTCAGACACACACAACACTACGGAGGGAGTCAAAAGGTAAATAGTCTGAAGGAAGTCTTCCAATGGTTTTACCGAGGCATACTACAGAGGCTGCATGCTAAAAGAAAAGTTGCTAGCTCCAAAGTCAAGCTTGCTTTTATTCTAGCCCAAAAGCTTGCTTTTATTCTAGCCCAAAAGCAAAGACGAAGACAAACTTTGGACAATTCAATGGCAGCAGAGAGACATAGACAATGGAGGGATTCGAAGATATTTAGAAACCATAAATGGACAAGTAAACATGAATAGCAGTTTGTAACTTATTGGTGTTATATCCACATGTTTTCAAACTCAATCAATAGAATTTTTTTTTGTGGAACAAGTGACTCTTGGTGTTATGTCTATATGTTTTGAGACTCCATCGAAAGTATTTCTTTTGTGAAAGATGTGATCTATATTAACAAGCATCAATACATCCATGAGCTACACACAAAAAATTCAATCAATACATCCATGAGCTACACACAAAAAATTCAATCAATACTACTTAATTATGCTAGACACACTATTGATCCTTACTAATAAGGTACTGAGTGTCAAACGCTTTTAGAAGCTACTGAGTGTGGGAAGAGTACTAAAGTGTCGTACGGTGATGGGACAAATGCAAAAGGGTATTGATCGTCCGTACGGACAAGGAACTGATGACAAGATGCATGTCAATCCACCACCACCATCGAGGAGGGAATATCAATTCGGAATGATATCTTGAAGTGTGGTTTTCTCAAATATTAATTCGAAGTGGTGGGTGGGGATCTTGCAAAACAAGAAGGAGCTCAACTCCGTGACGCGGATAGTCTTACATATCAAGGGGCCGGCAAAGAAAGACTAAGATGGCAGATGAAGGCATGACGTTGGACGTACTTCTTCGACTTCTATGAGGGAAAGGTAGAGGATTAGCCCTACTGGGGCTTATCCTGTCGGAGCTGAAAGAAAGGAATGCACCACTTCTGCAAGGAAATTACAAAGATTCCGGAGCTGCCTCCCTCCTTCAAAATGTCTATCCTAGGAGGGCTTAACTCGATTCGAGGAGGACTAGATAGAAGATGAGGATACTATTGTGATAGAGAGGATTAGGGAGATCTCTTTTTGTTGCAGTTTTGTTCAACCATGTTATTACACGCCCTTAGGAAGGATGGGTGTAGATGAATCCCACCTCTCTTGAGACTGTTGTAAATGTGAACAGATGAAATGTACTTGAGAATTTTGTGATGGGTTTTTCCCCGATGATATAATAAAATGCTTACCTTTATAAGTATCAGAGAGTAATCGTTTCATAAGCAATACCATATTTATACAAAAAGATAACAGATGTAAAAAACGTGATACAATTTGTTCACAATTTCAATATATTGTTTGTTTAATATTTAATGACACCACTCTATCTATCCCAAGGACTTTGTACAAATCAGTTCAACTTCAACATATTGTTCACCTATACAAGATCATACCAGACATCACAGACTTTGTACAAATCAACATAATGTTTGTGCTATATTTGATGACTAAATCCTATTACTCCCAGGGCCTGCTAATCGAAACTCTCTTTTTGATCTTGATTGGACTCTCTTTCTTCCTTGTTGGCTTGATGTCGACTGTTTGTTTATCAATGCTTGCCTCTGTTGCTTGTCTGGGAGGGGTATCCTTGTCTTCAGCTATCTCCACGTGTTCTTCTTCTTGGATTGTGTCGCCTGATGCAATCATGGGTGGCTCTCGAAACCTTATGAGCTTGTGTTTTCCATAGCCCTCCAGACATTTGGGCTCCTTAACACCACATGCTAATGCATAAGAAGTGTAAGATAAAAAGTAAGAGGCCCTAGAGGCTTGCTTATTCACATAATCCCCAAATATATCTATGGCAGACAACCTCCCTATCAAAATGATCTTTTCTTTTTGCCATGAAAGATCATGTCCACCTAAAACCCTAGACAAACATTTAAAGAAGTAAAAAATGGCTTCTCCATTGTTGCTCAACTGCCTATGGTAAATCAGGATCTTAGCACTGCCTAGATCATGAATATAATGAGCTAGGCTTGACAGTTTGCCAAACCCAGTCGGCCTGCTTCCACTTGTTCTCTGGAGGAATGTGTCATGCTCAATTTGTAGCTGCCACATATCAAAAGATTGGAGTGAGACAATACACAACCTACAAAACATTTAAACACAAGATAAAGTATTTGATTTGAAGTAACAAGATCATACCTTCTCATTTTCATCAGCAACAAGTAGTTCATCTTTCCAAAGATTTATTCCTCTCCCCTGCAGTCCAGCCTCTTCTTTAAGCTTTCCCTTGTATAGTGCTGAGAGATTCATAGCTTCCTGTGTGAGCTGGAAGGCAGCTTCATCTGGCTCTTGGAACTTTTCAGCCTCTTTGAAATAAATAGTAAGGGCCTCTGCAGGATCAAAAGTTGTTTCCAAAGCGAGTAGTGAATTGTCATCCTCTATGCCAACCTCCTTGTCAAGCCTTGAAGCCTGGGCAATAAGGGAAATGGCATAGTCCTCCCTCAAATTGAACATACACTCTATATCATGGAGGAAAACATAATCTTTACCACCAATCAAGACACCTGGAAGCATGGGCACTGCATAGTTTGCTGCTCTGAACATCAAAATCTTCAACTAGCTGTGCTGCCCTAAGAGTTTCAGTCCTCAGTTGAACAAGGTCAAGAGCAGCCACTTGCAGCCCCTCATCCTGGAGGTTGATATCTTCTTCCTGCTCTGCTATTTTTGTTGCCACAGGAACATCAAATAATGGTTTTCCATCTGGTCAATGATCTGTTCCCCTATTTCAAGGCCAAGGATTTCCCGGATGGAAGGCCAAGATGATGTTGATACTTGAGAGTGATGATCTTTCTGATCTTATTTTGGGCAATCTTGTCTGTCCATCTCAACTTGTTGATGCAGAATAGGATAACGCTCTTATTATTGTTGGTCCTATTTTTGAGCAATGGCAAATTGATTACTCCAATTGGATCCGTCATGATAAAGCTTCTTGTCGATATATCTTATCTTCTATTCATGATTCTCTTATGCTGGATGTATTCAATCTTCCTACTTCTCATGATATATGGCAGTATCTTCTTACTACTTTTGAGAAGAAGTGATATGCAATAATCTCCTGGACAATTTACAATACAAAATCGGTACTCCTATGACTTTGCATATTGAATCCTTCAAAGATGTCGTCAATCAACTTACTGCTATTGGTGCTCCTATTGCACAAAATCAGTTGGCTACACATCTTCTTCATACGGTCAAGGATCCTTCATATGATAATATTGTCACTATTCTGTTTAACAAGGATGGCATTGATTTTGACACGTCTTGTATTTCTGTCGTTGAATATTCTCAACAACATGAACATCGTACAAAGAGAATTCAGACATTGTTTCATATACTCAAGAAGCTGTAGATTTCGAAACGGCTTGTATTGCTCATAAGCATTCCTTTTCGCGTTTTAATCCTGGTGGTCACTCTTATCAAGGTGGCAATTCTTCTCGACTTTCCTATCCCAATAAATATTGTTCCTATTGTGCTAAGAATGGTCATACTATCTCTGATTGTTGGGCACATCAATATGATGAGGAACATGGAATTACCACTAAGCAACCTCGTTCGAATTCCTCCAAAAATCGTACTCCTTATGACTATTGTGGTCATACAGATCATCCATCTCATCGTTGTTTCAAAAGGCAATGTGGTCAAGATTGCAATTGTGCATATGCTGCTGAAGGTACAAGTTGTGAGATGAACATAATCTTTAGGAGAGGTAAACTATGTTCATCATGATATTTCTCCTGGAAGAGTACTTGTTCGGGATGGTTCTCTTTTTATTGTTGGTTTTGGTGCTACTGGTAATATGACTTACCAATCTCCATGGTTTCACAATTATCATGCTCTTCCAATTAAGAAATTGGTGTATCCTACTGATGACACCACTTGTCAAGTCATGAGTGTTGGTGATCTATATCTTGGCACCCTTTCCTCTACCAGAATATTGCGAGAAGTTTTGCATGTTCCAGATCTTCAAAGGAATCCTCTTTTTGTTGCCTGGCTTGTTTATCTTGGTCTTTTTGTTTGTTTTGATCATACAAAGTGTCGAATTGAGAAGGATGGGCATACTATCGCAATAGCTCCTTGACATGGTAATTTGTTTGAGCTCTCTTTTTGAATCTCTTTTTGAATGATGATGCTGCAAATGTTGTTACTACTCCAAGAGATCTTGATCTCAAGTTATGGCATCATCAATTTGTCCATTCGGATTTTGCAAAGCTTCTTGATATTCATCGCCTCCCCGTGATCTCATCAAAGGTATGGATCTTAAAGCTCGTCCTCATATGGGTATTTGTGAGTATTGTGCTCTTGGCAAGGACAACCTTTTCATATCTCCATCTCTACAAATTCACATGCCCTTTTAGACCTCATTCATATGGATATTTGTGGACCTTTTCCTCCCTCCAAATCTCACTATCATTATTTCATTACCTTAATTGATGATTTCTCTCGTTTCACATATGTTTTCTTTAAGCCATAAGTCTGAAGCCTTATCCATATTCAAGAAATATCAGAAAGTAGTTGAACTTCATACTGGTCACTTTATCAAGACTCTCCGTATAGTGACAATGGTGGAGAATATATTTCAAATCTCTTCGGTGAGACTATTATATTGAACAAGGAATTCATCTCATGAGTTCACTATTTCATATTCTCCTCAACAAAATGGCATTGTAGAGTTTAAGAATCGAACCATCCTTAATGCTATGCTTATTCATTCTGGATTATCCAAGAGCTTTTGAATTGAATTTGTTCATACAGTAGTCTTTGTTCAAAATCATCTTTCCATAACTGCACGTAACTGGTAAGATTCCCATGACAATTTGGACAGTGAAAACTCCTTCTGTATCATATTTTCGCACCTTTGGATGCATTGCTTATATTCATGTGCCAAAAGAAACACGACAAAAGTTGGATCCTCCTGGTTTGAAAGTTATATTTATTGGATATTCTGATAATTCATCATTAATCGTGATGCTCTATTCGATGAACGTTCGATGAGAGGTACATGGTCTAGTAAGGATTCTAATGATACATAATCCCACTGCTTTTCCTTTTCAGTTTGCTAATAATTGTATCTCTCAAGATGTTATGCATCCTTCTTCTCCTATGAAGGATTCTAGTGATAATCCTGATATATACATTGATTTTCTTATTGAAATTGAACATGGTTCGAATCATGTCTATGATGAAAGTTTTGATGATGCTATGAATGTTCATGAAGATCCGACAACTTATACAGAAGCTATCTCTTCTCCACAAAAGGATCACTAGCAGGAGGCTATGCAAGCCAAATATGATTCTTTGATTTCCAAAGGTACATGGGTTCTTACTGATTTTCCTCCTCATCGTGTTCCTATCAAGCGTAAATGGGTATATAAAACAAAGACAAATGCTGATGGATCTTTTGATAAGTTCAATGCTCATTTGGTTGCAAAAGGATACTCACAAGTTGTAGGTGTTGATAATCATGATACATTTTTCCTTGTTGTTCGCATGACTAGCATATGTGTCCTTTTGGCATTTGCTACTCATTTTGATTTCGAGATTCATCAGATGGATGTGAAAACTGCTTTTCGTAACGATGATCTGAAAGAAGAGATTTATATGGAACAACCATAAGGATTTTCAATTCCTAGCAAGAAACATCTTGTGTGTCATCTTCATCGCGCTCTTTATGGTTTAAAGCAGGCATCACGTTCTTGGTGTATCAAAATTGATCTCTTCCTCACGTCCAAAGGGTCTATCTCTTGTTTCTTTGATCCTAATAGATATATCAAGGGCGAAGGTATTCTATTTGTTATTCTTTCTCTAAACGTCGATGATACCATACTTGTTTCCAATAATCTTGACTTTATGCAACTCATAAAGAAAATCCTGACTTTATGTGACTCATACAGAAAATCTTGTCATCAACTTTTAAAATGGTGGATCTTGGTGAGATTCACTCTTATCTTGGTATTTAAGTTCAACACTATTGCTAGTAAGGTATCTTTTTTCTTCATCAATCGAAATTCATTGACGATATTATTGAAAAGTTTGGTCTAGTCAATTCTGCAAATACTACGTCTTGTAAGCTCCACCAAGTATACAACTACGACTCATAATGAAGCATTAGTTCCACATCAACCTTATGCTAATCTCATTGGTTGTTTACAATTTATTGGCTTTAACACCAGACCAGATACTCTCTTTACGGGCTAATTTCTTGGGGCAACATCTTGCTTCTCCTTCTGTTGGGCATTGGACTGCAACCAAAACGTATTCTTAAATATTTCAAAGGCACTAAAGACTTTGGACTCATCTATCACCGCCAACAAGAATCATCTCGCTCAGATTTTTTATGTCTTCTTGGTTATTCAGATGTTGGCTAGGCAAGTTCTCACTCGTCCATATACGATCTACAAGTGGAAATTGTTTGTTTGTTAATGGTTGCTTAATTTCTTGGGCTAGTAAGAAACAATGTTGTGTTGTAGTCTCTACAACCAAATCTAAGTACATGTAGCTACATCTTTAGCAGCTCATGAATTGGTATGGCTTCGTCTCAATTACTTGCTGATCTTGGGCATCCATTATCGTCAAGTACACCACTTAGATGTGACAATAAAAGTGCCATTAGTCTTGCCAAGGATTATGTTCAACATAGCAAATCCAAGCATATTGCTTCATTATCATTATGTTCGATATGAAGGGAAGAAAGGATCAATAGGATTGAGCATTGCCCCACAGATGAGATGATTGCAGATATATTCACCAAAGGACTGAGCGAAGCTAGATTCACATCATTACGTGGAGAACTTGGAGTTTGTACCTTCATGCTTTGGAGATTAATACTTTTCACACTCACACCACCATAAATAATTAAACTTGTGCAAAATGTACTTTTGTATCCTTGTAGATACTCTTTCACATTACGCACATTGATCTTTTGTATATGATATGTATGTATAGGGGCTCGGGTTTTTCCCTTGTACTCCCCAAGGGTTTTTTCACTCACAGCTAGAGACCGTTGTTTGAGTGGGGGTGTTGGAGCTATATATAGCACACCCTAACTTGACCTAGATCTCACCTATATATACAAACTCATAATCAATATGAATTAGTCTTTTGGGAGCATATATGGTGTAACTCTCTTCCTTCTTCTCTCGTTCATGTATTTCCAACATGGTCTCCAATGGTAGCTATTAAAACATGTCTCAACTATTAAGCTTATTGATTATTAGCACTACAATAGAATGAGGGTGTAGCAGTGAAAATAGCAATGCCTTTATAACTAGAAGGGTAGAGAGATGTCGAGCTATTTCCGCTATTAAAAAAGATGTTATTTTCATTTTGCTAAAAAAGATGTTATTTTCGCTGCAAATGGGTTTGCTGCCCAGTAGAAAAAATAGCATCAAAAATTTATTATTTATTAGCAAAATAATGTTGATGAGAAGCGATATTTCGTTGGTTTTTGCTATCAGCAAAAACGAAAGTACTGCTGAGTAAAAAAACATTGAGGTAGATTGGGGAGTCTACACAGGACTCCCCAGTCTATCCTAACTCCTTTTTTTAATTAAAATAGAGTCACAGTTTTATGATACAAACATAAACATGAAAAACACATAGATTGAGAAGAATGCAAGTGAGCCAAAAAATTATTATATTGTATGAGTTGTCAGGTCTTTAGTAATATATACAAAATATATATTAATGAAGAGGTGGCTAATCAGAATCCGCATCGCATTCTAAGTGCTCATCATCATTGTCTTTCTCCTCCTCTTCACTTCCTTCTACCACTTCATGCTCGTAATCTGGATCTTCCTCTTCCTCTTCCCCTTCATCCTACATACATGTCATCAGTAAGGTAAGCATAGGGAAATAAAATACAATTAGATATAGATAACAAAAGGATTGTTTCACTACTTTCCTCATCTTCTTGAGTCTTGAAAACAGACTCGTCCAAGTGTACGCATCCACACCCACAATTGTAGATGGGGGGCATTGTAGCCCATAGTCGTACTCTTCTTTTGATGGGTCACACCCAACAACCTCCCTCTACAAAACAAAATTGAGAAAATTTACAATTAGTTAAAGAAAAAATTATAGTACAAAACAAAATAAAAGAGGAGAAGAAATGACTAGTAAAATAGGTACTTATAAAATGAGCAATGAAGGAGGACTTTCCTCTCGAGCTAAAGTGTGAAGCCTCTCGCTTTTGTCGTCCAAAATCACTCACCACCGTGGCTTATTGTTGAAAAGTATGTGGGTGCTTTCTCACAAAGCTGAGTGCGTACCTCCACTTCTCATGCGTGCAAATGGTGGGATTTTTCAAATTATTCTTTGCTACTCTCTTGATGTTTGCTCTCCTATTAGAGAGAAAAAGCTTTATTCTTCTTTTCATCCACTCCTCCGAGAAGCAAAGGACCGCATGTGGAATAGGGAAGTCTCACTTAAGCACATCAATGACATATTGCTTTGAAACCTCATCTTGTGCTTTCCACTTTTTCTTGGAGTTCATGAACTCTAGGTTAGCAAGTACATGCATGCGGTTCATGACGTGGTTCCCTTGTGCATCCATCATGAAGGAACCATTGACATCCACGTTGTATGGTAGGGTACGTGGATCAAATGGTCGAATCGGTCTCCTAGGGGCTTGCTCATAGTGAGCAGATGCAGAGACCTCCTGTTGTCCTGTTGGGGAGACGAATCAAGAGACATAGTGCTGCTTTTGCCAAAGAAAAAGCAGCTCTCTCCCCCTCTTTAGCATGTCTACTAGTGGCTCCCCCAAACTGCCAACTACGTCGTCATGGTGAAGACGGAGATGAGGGAGCCGCAGTGGGTGTAGTCGAGGTAGGTGGTGTAGGCATATCATAGCCATACCATAATGGGCCTGCACCACTCGGACCCACGCAACTTGGACCTACGCCTATCAAAGGTGTGGTCTTCCTTGACTAGCCAAAAGTGGGATAGAATTCCCCCATGGCATCGACTGGCCTGATGGTAAGCCCGCCTGCATAAAAGATTAAATGATAAGACTTATAGAACACATAAAGGGTTAACTTTGTGTATGTGAAAAGGTTTGATGTGGAACCATACCTGTGTCTGAGTAAATTGAGACCAACCTTGCTATCCATATTGTTCCCGTTGATAATAGATAGCAGATGTTTCACATCTGGGTCTTGTCATGGGTCGATCGACATTGCTTATACACACATGCATAAGGATCGATTGCTTGAAACATAAAACATAAAGGCCTTATGCATAGAGCCTTATGTATAAAGCTCTGTATAAAGCCTACATATAGAGCCTTATGTATAGAGCTCTATGCATAGAGCCTACGCATAGAGCCTTATGCATAGAGCCTTATGCATAAAGCCTACATATAGAGCCTTATGCATAAATCTTTATCTATAGAGCCTTATGCATAGAGCTATGTATATAGCCTTATGTATAGAGCTACTCATAGAGCCTTATGCATAACGCTCTACGCATATAGACTTATGCATAGAGCTATGCATAGAGCCTTATGCATAAAGCATAAAGTATTTATTCATAGAGATTGCAAGAGCCTATTCATAGAGGTAAACCTAAGCTAAACCTAAACCTTGCACCCAAGGGTGCAATAAAGTAAAAACATGTTGTAAGCAATCAAAAGAAGAAGAGAGCTTATCGCCAGGGATTTAATATTCACGTGATCACAAGATTTTTTGTGATAATAACACATGTGAACAAGTTATTCACATGTTCTTATGTTACCATTCACAAAATAACAGGTCACTTGCCATTTGGGAACCCCTTCAAAGCTTGGCTACACATGGGAATAAGCTATTCACATGTTCTCATGTTACCATCTTCACATAATAGCAGGTCAGTGACCACCTAAGAAGATTTTTTATGCCCGACAAAGATAATTTTTTTAGGCCCTTGTGAAAGCTTTGTGAATATAACATGTGCTCACAAGATTTTTTGTGTTATTAACATATGTTATTTACATGTTCACATGTTTTCATTTACGTCAGTGAAATCCCTGCTTATCGCTCTTATGTGAAGCCGAAAGAGAGGTTAGTGCAAGAGCTGAAAAACAAAAGAGGCAACAACACAAGAATGCTCTAACAATAGAATTCTTAATTCTTAAACAAAAAAGGTAACACGTGATATTAGAACATTGTGGAGACCATCTACAGTATTGCTTACACAAGCAGGGTGGACAATGTCCCTTTTGAATGATAGCTTTTGAGGACTTTCCACACGCTCCCCACTATTAACACGTGCCAAAGGAAACTTCTCTTTTATAAGAGAAGGATAGTGAAAATATTGAGGGCTCCGCCTCCACTATAACCACCTACTAGCAGATAACCACTCCTAACTCGACCTAATCAACATTCTAGATGGCCTATAATAATGCCTTATATCTCTATGCATAAGCCTAAACCTTAAACCCGTCACCCAAGGGTGCAATAAACATGAGGCTACATGAATAAAATAGCTTACCTTAATAATGTCAAGCCAAAGGAGAGGAGGATAACACAAGAATGCTCTAACAGAAGAATGCTTAAAGCTTAAACAAAAGAGGTAGCATGTGATATTAGATCACTGTTGAGACCTTCTATGATATTGCTTAGACACAAGAAGAGTGGAAAGTACCCCTTTTGGATGATAGCTTCTGAGGACTTTCCACAAGCTCCCCACTATTAAAGCCAAAGGCAACATCTCTTTTATAAGACTAGGATAGTGAAAAGATCGAGGGCTCCCCCTCCACTATAACCACCTACTTGCCGATAACCACTCCAAGCTTGATTTAACCAACATTCTAGATGGCCTACAATAATGCCTCATATCTCCATGCATAAGCCTAAACCCTAAACTTGGTACCCAAGGGCACAATAAACATGAGGTTGCATGAATAAGAGAGCTTACCTCGACAATGTGAGCCGAAGGAGAGGACAACAATGCAAGACCTTCTACAAAACATAACATGAGAAAAAGCGATTAGCTACATATTTAAACTTCATGCATGCATAGAACTACATATTAGGCTTATGTATAAGCCTTATACATAAATCATATCCATAAGGCCTATGCATAAAGCCTATGCATAAGGGCTTATCCATAAGCCTTATTGCATAAGGGCTTAAGTCATAAGCCCTTATGCATAAGGCCTATGCATAGGACTTATGCATAAATCGTATGCATAATGCCTATGCATAAGAGCTTATGCATAAGGCCTATGCATAAGGGCTTATGCATAAACCTTAAGCCTTAAGCATAGGCTTATGCATAAGGATTAAGCATAAGCCTATTGCATAAAACTTAACCATAAGCATATGGCTTATGCATAAGGCTTAGGCATAAGCCTATGCATAGGCTTATGCATAAGCCTTAACCATAGGCTTCTGCATAGTCTTGTTGGATAAGCCTTAAGCCTTAAGCCTTAAGCATAGGCTTATGCATAGCCTTAACCATAAGCATAAGGATTATGCATAAGACTTAAGAATATGACTTATACATAGGCTTATGCATAAGCCTTATGTATTAGACTTATTACATAAGCCTTATGCATAGGCTAGAGGCTTATGCATAACTTGACCTTACCCTAATCCTGGCATCCAAGGGTGAAATAACACAAAGAGAAGAAGCATAAATAAAGAATGAAACAATAGGGCTTACCTCTTCTTTTGAGAAGCCGTAGGAGAGGATTGACCTAACCATTGTTAGTTGTTCAATCAAGGAGAAGAAGAGAAAAAAGAGGTGAGTAACATAAACCCTATTCATAATGCATAAGTGATTGAAAGAAATTGGTTTATGTTGCCCTAACCCTACCTCTATGCATAGAATGCTTAGTAGATAGCTTGATGGAGAGCTCTCCATCAAAGCTCTCTATTAGAGATCTATGCATAGGGCTTGGCAAGGGAGAAAGGGAAAGCAAAGAGAGGGGAAGGGAAAGAAAGCTCACATAGAGCTATGTAGAAGCTTTCCATGAAAGCTTGGAAAAAATTAAGAAAGGGAAGGGGAACTTACCTTAGAGAGGCTTGATGGAATAGGCTTAAGGGAAGAGGTGTGGTGAGAGAAAATGCTATTGTGCAGGCATCCTCTCTGCATGTACAAGCAGTCAAAGTAGGTAGAAAGAAAGACTCTCGTCGGTGGTGATTTAGGTGGGAGTCCCAGTTTCTAGGTCCTTGCCCAATAGCAAGATCTCGCTGCTAGGCAACGATATTAAACTTGCAAACAACTTATGGATGGAGTGATGGAAGTGTCACAAATATTCTTAGGTAAGATTGTCTCATTCGACTCTCTTAAATAGAAAATGTCTCATGCTTAATATACTCTCCTTGTTGCAAAAAGATACTTTCGTACTACCTCAACATTGTCAACAGGTTAGTAACCCAACCAATACCAAAATAAATCTTGATGTGGTATAATAAAATGTAACCCCTTTGCTTTGTGATATTAGGTTGTGTTTCACGCTGATCAAATTGATCCAAAGTGGTGGTATGTTATACTTTTCCCTCGTTCAAAATATATCTTTCAAGATCAAGATGTGGAGGTTGAATCTTGGATGAGGTGCTACCTCAAATTGGCTCATTAGAAGAAGATGATGAAGAAAACATTTTGGAGGAGGCCGATCAAGAGCATGAGGAACATCAATCCGAAGAAGATGATGAGTCACCTATCAATCATGACAATGCTTCATTGGATAGTGATAGTGATATTGATATAGAACCCCATCTTTTCATTGAGCTTCCATTAGTATGTTTTGTTTTGAGCTTTAATACATGTTTTGTTTTTTAAAGCAGCCATGTCTTGTAATCTGCGAGACTACAAGCAAGATGAGATCCATAATTTTTTCTAGATGCTCTTAGCTAGGTTGGAACTTACCCTATCTGATTTTGGCTCATCGAGTCTTGCCACTTCCAGTGCTCGGACTAATGATAGTAATGCACAAAGTTCACAACATAGGTCTTGTAAGTAGCCATAGTGGTAGTAGTGTACGAGTGTTAGTGGTAGTGTTGGTGGTGTGTTTGTGGAGGAACTTGTAGATGTGGAGGTGGTAGTGATGTTATTACTTCGCAATGCCATCCTCCTACACATTCACTTGTGACTACTCCACGTGCTACTCATGGTGTCACTCCTATAGCCACTCCGAGTTGTTTCACTCCTACATCCACTCTAGGTTTCACTTGAGCAGGCACTCCTTGTGCCCATACTCCCTTTCTATAGTGTATAGTTTGGCCGTACAGTTCAACCACAACATCCTCACAAAGTAGCATAACCAACCAGAAGAAAAAAAGAATTACATTCTTGACTAGCTTCATGGTGTTACTGCTATAGCCACTGAGCAATTCAACATTCAATTTTCTAAATTTTATGCATAATTATATATAAATTTATTTATCTTTTCTACATCTTTGTATTTTTCATGTTAAATTTTCATGATAAAACTTATGGCTCTATTTATATAGGGACCTTCGAAGGAGCAAAAGGAAGAAAGAGGAGGTATTGATGACCACAATGAGTAGCTCTTACATAGAACTTTGGTTTATACATGCTCGTACTTTTTGTTAGAGCTATGTTCGCTATTTTTTTAAGAGCGTTAGCTTTGCTCATTGTTTGCTTTGTACGACAACTTTCAAAATTCCCAAAGTATCAAAAGTTTCTCAAACTTCCCAATATAGTGTTTATACTGCTTATACTGCTCGTGAGGTTTTTAAATGTCAATGAGTTATGCATCTTGAATACAAATAATTGTGCACTTCTTCAATTTTTTAAATCTTACATTAAAATTTCAACTAGCTTATATGCATCTTTGTCTTTAACTTTTCTGCATCTTTATCTTTAATATATTTACATTTAAAGTGCCTAGCTAGGTCATGTGGGGAGAATGGGCTATGTTGGGGAAAAGTATCCCAATCTGTCCCATTCTACCCAATTCTATTTTTACTAATGTTAGTATGATGTTCGGTATGTTGGTCGATATGATGGTTGATATAATGATCGATATATATATGTTAGTATGATGAAAAGTATATATGTTGGAATATTTGTTGATAAAACTATCGGTGGGCCGATGTATATATCGATATTTATTTTACTAGAAGTGTTGGTATTTTAGTCTCGGTAAAGATGCCAGTGACCTATTTGTTTTACTAGAAGCTTTGGTATTTTAGTTGATAAAGATTCCGGTGTTTAATGTATAATGTGATGATGATATTGGCAGTCTTGTAGAATGGCGGCAGTGATACTGGCATGGGCTAGAACTTCAAGACAAAAAAACTAAATCTAAATCATCAGTATATATGATGGTATTAAGCTAATCTCTTGTAGTGTGGTTGAATAACAATTCAGTATTTGTGGCATTTTTTATTTGAATTTTAGCTCCAAGGAGTCCCTCCCTCCCTCCCTCCCCCCCCTCTCTCTCCAATTCTCACATGGTGACATATGTTCTCTCTCGGTGAAAGCAAGGTAAGGTGGACCCCTTACACAGCTTTTTTGCAATTTAAAAAGGACCTTGGAAGTGGTCCACCATACCTTACTTTAAGAGTTATTAGAGAGTTTCTAGAGCTTTTAAGGTATAAGATATCCTCAAAGCATATTACCGTATGTGGATTTGTAGTCTAAGTACCTTAAATCACCCAAAAGCAGTGTAAAAGTAGTGTCAAGGACACACCTTTTGGGTCCAACTTACCTCGCTTTCACACCTCTCTCTCTCTCTCTCTCTCTCTCTTTGAATCTATTATAATTGAGCCCTATCCCATAGTTGTTTTGTTGCTTCTCTAGGAAGGTACATGCAAGGAGTCTCTCTCTCTCTCTCTCTATCTCTCTCTCTCTCTCTATCTCTCTCTCTCTCTCTCTCTCTCTCTCTTTGTCTCTCGCTCTCTCTCTATCTATCACTCTCTCTAGCATGCACACACACATACACACCCACCTACCCACCTTGAATCAATATGTAATTACCTCTTTGTATGCATATGCTTGTGTGTGTGAGTGTGTCATTAAGGTTGATAATGGAATACTCCACCCCTCTTTGTATGCATATGCTTGTGTGTGTGAGTGTGTCATTAAGGCTGACAATGGAATACTCCACCCCTCCCTCTCATTAAGACCATTACTACTTATTACAAGTTAATTTATTGAGTCTTTGCTCATTGCTATTATAGCTTTGAAATAGTGCTTGTTAACACTTCTCTAATCAATGAGTTGTTTTCTCAACTTGTCTCAACATCCTGGCTGGGGTTTGAAGCTTGAATGGATGTTAAAAAATTGTAGTCTTTAAAGGGCATCAAAGCCCTTGAAGAATTCTTGATAAGTGTTTAGGTTATAGTGAATACGTTGCTAATTTGTAATTTTTAACATTATATATATATAATGGTATATTGTGCCTTGCATTTATGTATTTGATGAATTTGCTACATCCATTACATTGGAAAAATGCATTTTGTATAAAGAGTATTTGCATTGGGTAAATTCTTTGGATTTCTAACAACTATAAACAACAGTTGGAGCCTTGAAGTTTTTTTATCCATGCTATTTCCATTTTCAAGTCTTTGTGGAACAACATGGAGATGACCCTTTCATATGACATTGCATATGAAGTGACAACAATGCAGTTGGAACAAGAAGGCATATTTAATCCTCCTATGCTGGCATAATTACACAATGTACATCTTGCTCAAGTTGTTTAATGGTTCATCATTAGGAACTATGAGGCTTTGAGAAAAAGGGAGCAACGTCGAAAACTAAGGATTTGTTTTTCACTTGTGCTTGAGGAGAATGTTGTAGTGGATGAGCAAAGAAGATGCAAGATTTGCAATGATGTGGTGTAACGTTTTGACAAATGGAGACAAGGGGAATCAACTCAACCACAAGAAAGGAAATCTTTTAATAATCATCCCTCTTTCAACAAGGATGTGCAAAAATCAAGAAAAGAGCTTAATGTTAAAGCAATAATTTTGTCCAATATCTACAATACCTTAATCTTATTGAAATCCTAGTGAAGTAACCAAGATCTTCCAATGAGCTCCTCTTGAAAAGATCTACCTTGACGATGTTGGTGAACTCAAGTGGATCACGTGATTCCCAAGACTTCAACATTGTAAAGGCTTTAAAGGTTTTGGGGATCCACATGAGGAATTTTTTCTCAGCCAAATCTTGCTTATCCATTGAAGAGGATGCATTGTTCAACATGCTCAAGACAAAATGGCACAAGCACCCTTACACAAGAGGTTAAGAGCACCATGTTTATGTATAAACTTCAAACCATATACATGTGTACATCTTTTGTAAAATTAAAGATGCATAAGGGAGCTTCCACATGTCCAAATAAATATATCCATTGCTAATAAATATGGATGTCATCCAAATATGGGTGCCATCGTCCAAAATGGAATAAATGGTGCGTGTTGCACAAGATTAAATAATAATGTATCAACACCCAAAATCAAGTGTCTTAAAATCTTCCTAACTGCCACTACCTTGCCTCCATTATATCCAACCCAAGGATCAAAACTTACATCAACTATTCTAATCAATTAATAAAATAATTAATTAAAAATACAAATGATTATATGAAACTCAATAAATCAAGACGGTGTAATTCATACTCATGCATGTATAGAGACATCATTACAGGCTCAGACAGCTCCAGAGGGGGGACGACAGGCACAGATTACTAATTTTTTCAGATCACTACATACGCACAAAGTAAGCTACGATTACGTAGATTTAGAAACGCATCCCAATCTAAACCCAGCTAGGAGAATTCATAAATAAGGAACATCGGAATATTCAATTCCATGAATGTACTCAACATGCCCTAGGGGTAAGAAGCAACTTTCGTCAACTGTCATAAAATCTAAAATAATCATGGGCGAGTATGAATATAAGATGCAATCATAGATGGATAGGCAGCATGAGGGTATGATCACGCAGGAGAAATTGTGTTATGAAAATGAAAATTATTGAAATGTTATTTTTGTGATATGTTTCATGTATCATGGATATTTATTTTTTATTATTTACCGCAAGGTTAGTGACTTACGGCAAGGTATTGGTTGCATCATGTTGGGCATATAGTCCTTGGATATAATATTTAGCATGTGTTTTTGATAGAGAAGATCAGTGGTAGAGGGCTAGTGCAGGCGACTCAATGAGGGTCTCGCATGTGTGCACCGTTTGGCAACATTATATGTTTGTAGCAGATTTATGGCCAATATTATTTTGGATTTATAGCCATCATTATTTTGTAGCCAATTGGTAGCCAAATACATTTGTGCATATGGTTTCTTTACCCTTAGTAGGTTTGTGGACCAATTTATTTAAAGTTATAGCAAGGTTTATGCATAAAAGCTTAGACTTTTCGATTTCTAAGAATAAGGCCCAAAGTGGATTGTAAAAACTATTTTTAGCTCACTAATAATGAAGAAAGATATTTAAATTCATTTGCTTGAAAGCATGTATCATTAAACAAGTGGGGGAGATTTAACCCATTTTGGTGTCATACATGTGTTGTTCTTTGTGTATTCTAGCAAGTTGGATATATTTTTATGCTATGGCTTTGAACAAGCAATTAGAGAGAGAGAGAGAGAGAGAGAGAGAGAGAGAGAGAGAGAGAGAGAGAGAGAGAGAGGGATTATTTTAATTATTTTTTTTGTAAGAGGACCATCACCCTCTTGCAATAGTGGTATCAGAGCCAAGGGCAAGTCCAAATCTTGAAGAAGCGAGGAAGGACCAGTGGAAAAGAAGGTGAAGAAATTGAAGGGAGAAAGGCCAAATCAAAGTTTTTAATTAAGCCTTAGAAACTAGAGGTAATTTTATACATTGGTTATTTTCCAAAGGTCCATAGGAGGTGAAAAACCATTTATGGTTTCACAAATCTACTCAAAAAAAGTTTTCTTTAATCCAATCTTAATTGGAAGAAGAGAAAAGATGATGCATGAACGCAAAATCCTTATTGGAGTGTGAGAAGCACACTCGGGCCAAGGATTCTCAAGAGGATGATCGCATTGCCAAAATTCTCAAAGCGGCTTTTGATGTTCAACATGCACATAAGGAATCCAAGATAAGTCACCACCCTTTTAATTTTGCAAAGTTTGATGTTAAAAAGGGTGTCTGCTTAATTCTTTCATGGTTAAGCCATTATTTTGTGGATGAAAGTTTCTCAGAAAAGGATAAGATCAATTGTGCTACTAATCACATGGTCTATAAGGCATCTTTATGAACAGAATGTATTGCATCATGCTGTCGACAAACCAATCACTTGGGTTGATTTCTAAGACAAAGTCGAGTGTTTTTTGCCACCCCAGTTTCATCTACAAGCATGTCATGCATGGAGCAAATTTTCTTGGAAATATTGTGACACTATATATGAGTAAACATAGCATTTTTTGGTAGACTTTACTACATCTTTGCATGCTTGGGATGTCCCTAATGATACTTTGCAATAAAATACAAAGATGAACTTGAAGAAGGTATACAAGAAGAGGTGAATATATTTAAATTTCCTTCTCTATAATATCAAGATATTTCTCTAGCTCATGATGTAGAGAAAAAGCTTCTCTCCATTGGCAGTAAATTTGTTGAGAGCCTATGCAAGGCCCTCTCCCATACAATTAGAAATCATCTTTTGTGGGTAATAATCATCCATTGAAGTATCTTTTCAACATTGTAAAAACTTCAACATTGTAAACAAGTAAATTGTATGCCAAAATTTTGTGGCTTTGCCACAAATCCATTTGAATGCCTTTTTAGGTGTATGCAATAGGATGTCTCCAAAATGTAAGTGTGTCTCTACATCTTTTCTCAATATAAAACATTAATTTTATATAGTTATCATATACATTTTTTATTCGGCATTTTTTATAGTGTACACTACAAGATAATGCTTCCATACACGCGCATTTGATACACGTGATAAGTTACGGGCATGTGTATGGTCGCACATGTATATGAGTAATATCAGGCGCATGTATATGGGCATCTAAATTCGCGTGTATATTGAGTTCATAAATGCGTGTAACAGAGCGTGTATATACATGTAAAAATTATGTTTTAGACGTAGATATACATGCTTTATTACACACGCGAGAGCAAATATTATTTAAGAAAAAATCCATACCTTTCATAGTACATTACAATATATATCATTACACAATCCCACTACATGCATTTACAACAATATATATTCAAAAACAAATCATGAGATGATAATTAAAAGACAACATATACAATAGAATTGTCATCAATTTAGAACAATACAATGATGGATTGGATAGGATTCGATCTCATCTTCAATAAGATCCATCCTTGCCAAACGATCAACATCAATATCCATTTGATCAATTTGTAAGACTATGATTAAATTTATTCCGCTATCGATATTATGTCCATTGATAATGGTACCGATGCCCTGATCATCCTCATCAACATCACCATCATCAATGGTAGGGTCATCCTCATGATCATGAGAAATGGCACGCTCATCCTCATTATCATGATCATCTCTTATTTCTTGATCATCGATCACAATATCTTCATTGGCATGTTCGACATCATCTTCATTGCGGCTTGCTACATCCTCCATATCCTCCATATCAGTGAACGTATTGTACATCACTTTGGAACGTGGTGCAACAGGGAAGACGTACCACCATTTAGTGTCATGCACCATTGGCAGATAGATAACCTACTCAAATACACATACTAAAATGTATTAGCATATCAAAAGTCAAGGGGTACGTGAGCTTAGATATATATGTACATGAAACACATTAGTAAAAAAACGCATACTTGCTCACATTGTTGTGGCAATACGAGCCTATCTTTCTTTGTTTGCCAAAACTTTGTAGAGTCAATAGTTACGTAGCCACTTGCATGGCATTTTATCGTTGCCTTAGGCCCTTTTTCCACCACGTTCATTTGCCATTTGACATCCAAAACATACACAAAGAAGCGACGAAAGTCAAGCCTAAATATGTCTTGGATTGTGCCACAATAATCATTCATTTTTCCAGTGGCTCCCTCAAAGCTACTAATGATACCGCAATCTTGTGTATTCCTCTTATCATCAATTCTTTGTGTTTGAAAATACTTTCCTTCACACCATATAGCATTGAACATAGTGCACTGGACCAAAATAGAAGCAATATTTGTGTAAGCAATGTGAATAAATATTAAAAGCAAATCACTTACAAGTAATGCAAAACATTAGTTCTATGTACCTTTAACATGCATCCTCGTGCATACTCCCATTCTACCGCCATGATATGCAGCCCCTTGTCTCTCTCTGCTCTCTCCATTTCCTCATACAACCAATCAACATGAATATCATTCGGAAGTGTTGCTAGATGCTTAGGGTACGCTTTATGAGAGCCATGTTACCTTCGAAGAAAGAGAGCTCTTTCTAGTTGCCTTCTTGTCTTTGCATCCTCATATCTTGTAACCCATCTGCTCATCACATTACTATTAAGTATGCAAGTGAAATTGAGATCATCAATCAATGCTCTGTCAATTACTTTACTCTGTCCTTTTTCTTGAGGCACAATAGAGGTCATCCTCAAGTCCTCTTCATTGCTCCATAGTCGCGGCAAAGAGCTGTCCACTTGACTAAGAAATTCTGAAATATATACAAGAGACTCTTGTATCAACCAACCCTCGCGGCCATGCTTCCTTCAGGCCTTGCACTTTGCCTCTTAAAGTCTTTTAAGGTCTTCATGAAGCACTCTAGGAAGAATATCCAACGTGCATGCACAGTGCCGCATAAAGCAATTTTGTCCACCAAATGCACAATGAGATGTAGTTCGCTTATGAGAATGGTTCGCGGAAAAGTTTCCTCTACCAAACAAACCATCTCCACTGCCATAACACGCGCATCATCCAACGTAGATGGATCAATTGCTTTGGAACTAACATATCTGAAAAACAAATGAATAGTACGTTATACCTAGCCTCATGCACGTTCATTTTGAAAAACTATCAAATCAAAGTGCAAGGTATAATGAGGGGTGATCTGACATGGGTTTTACATACCTCACAAGCTCGCCCACCTCATAAATACATTTTTTCAAACTCTTGTTTGCACAATGGTCGATGCTAGTAGTAGGTAGTATGAACTGTGCACATAAGAGCACATGTATATATGGTTTGAGGCATTACAAAATTTAATTTCAACATACAAGACTTGGAAAATACTTACTTGGAGCATCTTGTGCCAATCGTGGGACTTCAACCCGTATAGTTGCTCAACACCTCTTTTCTTAGTGGTTGTAAAGGCTCCCTTCAATGATCTCATGCATCCAGTGGGAGTACGCAAAGTAGTGATGGCTTGCTTTACCTACTTCTCCTCCTGCTTTGATATAATCCATGGTGCATGTGGAAGACGAACGTGCCCACCCTCCTCTCGTGGGCCAAGCTTGACGCATCCATCCTGCGACTCGCAAATCCCC
Organism: Cibotium barometz; assembly: GCF_041138505.1. Classification (NCBI taxonomy): domain Eukaryota; kingdom Viridiplantae; phylum Streptophyta; class Polypodiopsida; order Cyatheales; family Cibotiaceae; genus Cibotium; species Cibotium barometz. The sequence continues at coordinate 12,772,952 of NC_141058.1, forward strand.
CCATACGCTGGCATTGTCTCGTTTACCAATAACATGTTCCCAAATACCAGATGCCACATTCTTGAAGATGTGCATGGGATCAAGAAGATGGTTGATCTTGAGATGGGTCCAATATTGTAGCCAAGAAAAAATGGAGTACCTACACAAGAGATGCCATGACATGATTGCTCTATGTGATCTTTAATCCAATTAGAGACTACACAAAAGAAGATTGAAAAACATTATTGTACCTGTTCATGCCATCTGGAGGAAGAACATTTGTAGACTCCCAAATGCGCTTCCAATCTTTTGCAGGAAGTGTTTGTGGAGGAATGTTACTTTTACTAGCAACATATTTAGGATGGTCTGACGGGAGAAATCGATGATAATTATCGAATGTGGTCTTACACAAACCATCAGCATACTCATGTACTAATGAAGGGCCACAAACAGGACATGCATGTTTACCCGATGTTTATAAATAAAAGCTAGAATAATAAAGTCAATAGTTGTAATTAATATAACCAATAGTATTAGAGTAGGGAGTTATTTGAATTCTTACCAGAACAATCGCTGTATCCTGGAAAGTCATGCATTGTCCACATCAACACTGCTTTCAAGTCGAAGTGTCAAGAGGAGGGAGGCCTACTAACATCCACCAACGCAACACCTCTCCATAGTTCCTCCAACTCATCAATCATTGGTTCGAGATAAACATCCATGTGCTTTACTTTATGTTTCCCTGGAATTAGAAGGGATAACATAAGATGTCCCTTCTTGATCGCCATAATTGATGGTGGAATGTTGTAATTCACCAAAAACACAACTGGCCACACACTGTACGCAGTGCTTTTGAAACCAAATTGATTCACTCCATCCATACCTAGGCCAAGTCTCAAGTTTCTAGGATTTGTTTTGAAGCTAGGCCACTCATCTTCAATATGCTTCCAAGTAGGAGTGTCTGTGGGAATTCTCCACATGCCATCATCCGATCGATGTGAGGAATGCCATGACATGAGCTCTCCTATGGATTTGCACTTGAACATGTGTTTGATGCGAGGGATTATAGGAAAGTGTCGCAAGACTTTACGAGGTACATCAAAACTCTTCACATATGTTCTATACCTTGGTTCACCAAGTGGGACAATGTCGAGCCTCCTTATGCGTCCCACGAAAGAGAATGCAATCATTGACACATGCATGTATGCGATCATAATCCAATCCTCCAAGAGATGTCACATAGCGCCTTGCTATGTCTCTTGAGGTGGGTTATCTACTCCCCTTTGGAAGCATGTTTGATAATAGCCTGCATCCAATATCATCAACAATTAACGATTAAAACAACGATTAAAACATATTGAGATTTATTCATTGCGAAACCCTTTACCACTAATTCAAATTTGCAATTTAGCATGTCTACTTCAATAATGTGTCAAGACTTGCATTGCTCCATCCATAAACTGTTTGTAGATTGAGTAATTCAAATGAAACACGTAAAATAGAGAATGTGCACCCTTTAAATACCGGTGTCGATGAAGCAGATGCTCTTGATTAGTTTCATTGTTGTCCATAGCTTTGGGATCATCCCTAAAAAGATGCCACACCATATCATCAACACTTCCTCTTCCACGACTCCATGGGGTGTAGGGTTATTGTCATCCCTTTCCCACTCATCTCTGACAATAGATCTCGAAGCTCCAGCATCATCTCGTCGACGCTTTGCATACTCTCGCCGAGCATAGGGCACCATGTTAGGGTGTGGTACTACATCCTGCTCCAATTAGAGTATATATATTAACAACTCCATTAATTTGGACACCATGAGTCCTTTGGATACTATCAATTTACATCTACTCACCTCTGAACCTGTTTGATTCCATTCTCCATACATGGAGATGTGAGTCAAGGTGATTCGACGTGCTCGTACAATGCATCGTTAACATCGATTACACATACACTTGATCCTTTGTCCCAACCACACATCGCGATTACGGTGACGCATTGTCTCATCTTCACCAGAACTGCTTGAGGAGGTTGATGACATTCTGTGAACAAAAGACCAAATACATAATCATAATAAGTTTTTAATCAAAGTATAAAAAGTATCTGTATATATTGCGTGTATCTACGCGTTTACCCTATGTCAAAATGCGTGTATTTGTGCTGCAATGTTACCATACATGCGATTATACACGTGATCATACATGCAGTGGTCAATGTCATACTTAAAACAAAATCCGCCGCCTACTCCAAAACCCTATCGCTTTCTTCAATTTCATCTTCTTCGTCGCCACCAAAGCATCACAAGTGCAAGGAGCTTGCAGGCGGGTGGAAGGAGCATACACACGGGTGCACACAAAAGCCAAAAAGGAGACTCACTTGTCAAGAGGTGAGTCAATTGGTCCTTTCTCTTCCCTTCCTTTTCTTTATGCAAATGTCCCTTTTCTTTATGCAAGTGTCTCTATCCTTTCTTCTCTTTCCTGCAAGTTTCCCTTTTCTTTATGCAAGGGTCCTTTTCTTTATGCGAAAGTGACGTAGGCGGCCTTTTTTTGGTACTTTTTTTCGCAGAATCATGTGTATAATCGCGTGTATGCCTGCGTATACTCTACTAGACAGTTTTTTCATGCGAAGATACACGCGATCTTGGATGGGATTTTACATGCAATACACTTCATGATGCATGATGCATGATACACTTCATGATACATGATGCGTACAAATGGATTCTTTTTGCAGATTCTTCATGGATCCAGGTTCTTCATTCGATCCATTTGCGTACGAAAATTGGATGATGGAGATGTTAAATCATTTTGGGTGCCACCCTGGCCCAGTTGAGCTTCCAGAGTATATGTATGCCCATCCTCCTCCTAGATTCCCTGGTATCATGAGTCACCCCGCTCCAGAGTGCCCATGTCACTCCACAACCTTCTGTGCATGCGAGTCCGGCGAGGAGACATACCCCTTCCCAAACACACTCACGCACCCCCTCCTAGGCACCGTCACGTCAGGGCGCAGAGCCACCATCACGTACTCCCTCATAGCCACCACCACTGTCACACTCAGTGTCACGTCCACAGTCACGTACACAATCCCCCAGTCGTGACTCCACCCGTAGTACAGAGGAGAGCAGACGTCGCAGTAGGGAGAGCAGATGCCATAGTAGGGAGAGTGGGAGTGGAGGATGGGGAGGATGTGACGGATGCTTTGGTGAGGGAGGTGGTAGGGCACGCGATGAGAGAGGAGATAGAGGGAGAAGAGTTGGAGGAGATAGTAAGGATGAGGAGGTGGTGAGAGAGGTAGAGGGAGAGATATACTATGATGTGACGAATAGGGGCGGGATAGTGATGGATGCGAGGGGAAAGAGGTAATGGAATACATGCGTGGGGTAGTATTAAACTTGTATAGAAATTGTTTTATTAAATTTAAATATCAAATTAGTTGATTAGTTGGGGAGGTGATAGATGTTGTACCCCAATCCCCCACATGCGACATTCTCGGATGTATGGGAAAGGACACGAATAAGGGAGATCTTAAGTAATAAAAGATCTCACCTTAAGAAACTCGCATATGATGATGGGGTAAATCAAGCTGTGGTTGCTATCCTGCCGAGAAACCTGCCACTACCCACAAATGCAAGTGGAAGGAGGCAAAGAAACGAGCAGAGGTTGGCGTAAAGAGCAGTTAGCATGTGGAGGCATGACGAACCAGATGGAGACCATTGGATCTTCACATTTTCGATCTAGAGGCGTCAAGTCATGGGAGGCAGAGTTCGTAAGTATCTTGCCACCTTATTTGATTTTTTACTTAATTCATTGATGCGTTGATTGTTTTAATCTTACAAATTGTGTTGATTATGTTACAGTGATGGGTTATGGGGAGGAAGCCCACAGCCCATGAGACTGCGTATGCTCGTCGACATAGCAAACATGACACGTGGGCCCTCTTCAAAACCGAGGGACGTAGCAGTTTAAGATGGCCATGAGACCGTATGGTCGACAGGTACTTGAAAACTCTAAACGAATGATTTTGGTTTATTAAATTTTGAATTACATATATATATATATATATACTTATATATGATATACTACTTGAACAGGCACAAGCTCCTGTTGATGATCCACCCACCGCCGCCGCTGCTCCTGCTCCTGCTGGACGTGAACGACAGGGTGAGCACTACTCTTCGGACATGTATACCGATGTGAGCTCATCTGATCCTGGAGGGAGCAGCTTGTCATCATCTGAGCCTGAGTAGTACTCAGACTTATAGTATCACATCCGTATTAAGGATGTTTGTTGCATTTTTTTCTCTGACGCCTTCACTTTATACCCGCACTTAGTTTTGACACACGAGCATTTTTTTTGGAGGCAAGCAAGAAGCTAACATCAGGCAATTTTAAAAACTTTAAACCTTAGCATGATGCGAATCGCCGCCACGCAGCATGATACGAAACGCCAATGCATGCATTGCATCGAGACGTCACCCACCCGAACCCGCGTGCGATTGAAGAGAGAGGAGATGCGACCATAATCGCTTTGCCGGCCTATGTGCTGTGAGCAGAGATGCTGTGAAAAAGAACTAATCCCTTGGTGCTGTGAGCTACAAGGAGGGGTCGTCGACCCTTGGTGCTGTGAGCTTCGTGAGTCGTTGTTGCCAGCCTGTTGTTTGCGGAGGCTGTGAAGGACAAGGAAGCTTCGCCGGCCTATGTGCTGCGAGCAGAGATTGTGAAGAGGAAAGAAGGTGAACAGTCGCGTTGAGACTGTAGAGAGAGAGATCGCCATCATTATTGCCGCTGGCCTATGCACTGTGAGGAGCAGAAAAAAAAAAGCAACCCTTGCCAACCATCGCTACAGTCCGGCACCGAGACAGTGAAGGAGGCTAACTCGCATGCTCCTTTACATGCACGAGAATAAAAGGGAAGTGCTCATTCCCGCATCTAGAAATGGAAGAGTGAAGGAGAAAAAAAAATAATGATCCACCCCGATTGCGTTGCAGAGAAATGACCTGCATTGCAGAGATATAACCTCAATATTATATTTCTCTTTTAAAGCTTTACCTTTAAAAAAAAAGAAAATATCATTAAAAAGAGGCTTTTCTTTAAAAAAAAAGAGTATTATTAAGAAGAAGCTATCACCACGTTCATTTGATCAAAAGGGAAAAAGGAGTTTAAAAAAATAAAAGCTTAATAATATTATTTCTTTTCATTGTATGTGAAGAAGGGAACAAGAAAGAGGAGAAGATCTTCGTAACAACAAAGCAAGTGCAATTCTCGACGACAAACAGTAACCTGGTTTTGCAATATTCAAAAAATTGAAAGCATTGTAAAATTCAACCCTTGAGGGCCGTGAGGACATTGTTTCTCGTGGAGAGCATCATCGGCAAGCACACAAAAATTTTATCAACATCAAGAAAAAGTGGCCAGATAAGATTTCCTCGCTCTCTTTTTCTCATCATAAAGAGCTACATAATTTGTCATGTAAATCAAACACGTGCACATCAAATTCAATAAAAACAAGGCACATTTCACGCTACATTTTGCTTCACTTGGTGTCGTGGTGTTATCTCGCTCTTTTGTCATTTGTCAGAAAGATTCATAGCACACATTCCTATTTACTAGTGCCTTCTCCATTGAGGTGTTGGGAGAGTGTAGCATTATCTTTGTTGGATATCTGGGGGGGTTGTCGGGTTTTGTCCTCTTTGCCTTGCTCGTACAGATATTTCCCATACAATGTGGTTGTATATATATTTTTGTAACTGAAGCCATGGGCTTTTTTAGATAAACCAATTTGATTTTGTATATATTTGTTTATATTGAAGCCATGGGCTACTTTGACATATGGACTCCCTTCTTGTATATATGTTTTTACATAATGAAAGCCATGGGCTTATTTCAGCCCACATAAAAATTTGATAGTATTGCATTCATGTCTTTCTTGAATCGTGTATTGATAATGTCGTTCGTGAATCGTGTATTGACAATGCACAAAATGTTCTCCGTGAATGGTGCAATGCACAAAAAAAAAATCCAGAGAGTGCTATTGGGTGTGCTGGAATGCTGGAATAGATTTTAGGCACCAACTACCACTCTCTAGATTTTTTATTTTTGCTCTTTGTTCGCGTGTATTTGCACGTAAATCTGCCAAAGTCACGTTTATATGCGTAGAAAATCTATTAAACACGCGTGTATCGGCGTAGCAAAACTAGTAAAACGTGTGTATAAGCCCATGTATCAATGCATCTGACGGGCATCAGGAGCATATTAGAAAATGGGGATCGTTTGAACCAATGCCAGCCAACTTGATGATCTGAGCCAATTTTTCAGTTAGTATATAAACTTATGAGATGAAATGTAAACTCATGGTTTGTCATATGTAATGTTGAGTGTCATTTTTAAATAGGGCTCATTAGGATGAGGAGGGTATGGACATTCGTGCATAAGTACTACACAATATGCCTCATTATTTTGTCATTGGGAAAAACTTGAGGAAGGATTACAAGCATTGTTAGGAGCACTTGGAAAGTGGACCATGTTCAGTACATTTGGAAGACCCAAGATTTCCTCCATATGAGATAGAGAAAGAAGATGTTATTGAGGAGATTATCACACTCACTTTTTTTAAAGAAAAAGTGAGGAAGAGACACCTAACTTTGAAACACATAAAAGAGAGGATGTGTTACACACAAGGAGGCTAACACACCATTGTACGAGGGTGCACAATACTCAACTTTGCGGCGGGCATGCTTGGAAATCCTCAACTTACAAACAACATATGGATGGAGCAATAATAGTGTAAATAGCCTACTCCGGTCCTAAAAAACAATTTGATGTCTACAAGAAGAAGTGATGCTAGAAAAATACTCTCCAATCTTGGTATGGATTACACTCGAATTCATGCATGTCATAATGATTGTGTGTCATGCAATGTCCAATTTATGGAGAGGATCGTTATAGGAACGATTTACAGGGTGCAAAAAATCTGTAAAAGGTATTGAGGCACTTTCCTATTATACCTCACATTTAACACATGTTCTGGTGTTAATCCATTGTTGAGTTAATGATATGGCATGTGAGCCATCGTTCAACCGATGGCATGATGAGGATTCCTGTCGACTCACCAGCTTGGGCTCACATTGAGGATGGATGGCCAAAGTTCAAATATGAGCCCCATAATTCATAGCATGGATTAGGTATGGATGGAGTGAATCCATTTGGATTGAGGTCTACACCATGGTCCACATGGACATTATTATTGTGAATTACAATATTGCTCCATGGATGTTCATAAAGAAGGGTCATGTGATTCTTGTGCTTCTTGTGCCCGAGAAGCACAAGGTAAAGAACATGGATGTATACCTTGAGCCCTTGATTGATGAGCTTGAGCAATTATGGAGAGGCATAAAGGTGCATGATGTTTCTCGTCCAATTTCATGCCGCAATGCAATGGTCAAGGGTATCTTGATGTGGACTATACATGATTTTCCAGCCCATACGGAGTTCTCACGTACGTCATACTCATAAATTGATTCTCATATAAGCATACACAAATGATTCATTTATAAAGCTAATGTATTGTAATGTCTATTAACTTTCAATTCTTACATGCCAATTTTGTAGGTCTCACAAGTGTAGGATATAATGCATGCATAATTTGTGGTCTATCACTTGTATCCAAACAAGCACATGCACTAAAGAAAGTGGTGTATGATGCACATCATCAATTTCTTTCTCTAAAACACCCTAATTATGCTCCATCAGAGATTTCTCCGATTGTGATGAGAGGTGCAGAGTGGGAAACCATGTGGCATTCACCTCCTACAATGCCATTGGAGGGAAGATGGAGAGATGGAGAGTTGGAGGGTGACTCCCATCACAACACCCACGGGCATGAAAAGATACTCAATCTTTTGTCATCTACCATATTGGACAAAGTTAACAATCAATCATCTTTTGGATCCAATGCGTATTTTTTAGAATGTGGCATCAATGATTTGGGACCATCTAATTGGTAAAAAAGACACCCATGCAATAAGGGATGACCTAAAGGATATCGGATGCATGGAAAATTCATGGCCCAGGGTAGTCAATCATGGAAAATTCATGGCCCAGGGTAGTCAATCACAAGGTGGTTTACCAAAGGCACCATGAAAGTTGACAAGGCAAGAGGAAAATAATGTCAATAATCAAATTTCATCTTTTTGTACACCAACCGGTGTAATGCACTCATTAAAGGGTGCATGTACAATAACAAAAAAGAAGGGTGAGCATCCATTGTATGGTCTCAAAATCACATGATTGGCACAAGACGATGTACGTACATACATAACTATATCTATTTTTTGGGCACTCCTCGGTTTATGTTTTGTTGACTATACATTGATATTTTATTGTTTTCAAAAATTAATTTCACTAGTTCATATTTCCAATATCAATTGGTGGGTGTGGAGAAGAGAAATATCGGAATGCCATCTATAAATTAGGTAGACTGGTAAGGTGAGTTCCAATAAAAACTATAGATTTGTGTGTTTGGTATAACATATAGATTTGAAATAATCTATTCTTATTTAATTTATCATTTCTTCCTTTGTTGAATAGGTGGATAGTGTCAAAGGAGATTAATCTAGATTCCATTAAGAAGGCTCGAGTTGTGAGTCAATTTTGGTGGTGGTGTGTATGATTGAAGAAATATTTTCAAGAAGCATACTCACAACTCAATTGCATCTTTTGGTACATTTGGTGGATGGGGTGGCTATATGTGGCATTGTTCATAGCTGGTGGATGTTCTTTCTTGAACGCTTCATGAAAACCTTAAAGGGATTTGTGAGATAAAGGGCAAGGTCAGAAGGAAGCATGGCAGAGGGATGGCTGGTGCAAGAATCCCTCGTATACATCTCTGAATATTTGAAAGAAATTGATTCATCTATGCCTAGATTCATGTATAACGATGAGGATGAAGAAATGATGTCATATGTGCCACATGAAAAAGTACACATTCAAAAGATGGATGAGTCCATGCACAAAAAGGTCATTACATTTTGTCTTCTTAACACTTCTATGATAGAAAAGTGAATTAAGAAATATGAAGATGCAAGAAAGATAAGGATAGAGGAGAGAAGAGCATTTAAGAGACCAACACAAAGGCACATAGTATACCACCCAATCTAAAGGCTCTTCTAAGGATTGCAATATTGAATGGCTTAGAGATGCCCTAGAGCAAGCCAAAAGGAAGAGAGAGGAGATTACAAGAGAAGAATGGGATTATGCAAGGAGATATAACTACCATGTAATTAAAAATATTTTGCTAAGATATATAATGTTGAATACTAAATTGCTTACATATAAGCTATATTAAAGATTTTTGATTGGGTTGCAGTATAAAGTGCATAATGCAATGTGGTCAAAAGGTCAACATTTTTCGCACTCAACGTGTGGACTCCAAGAGACAATTATGATTGTGGTGTAATGACAAGTTTTGCCCAAGAAAGTTGAGCTAGTAGAAGAGATAATAATACTATAGCAGAGAAACTTGAATATTGTAGAACAATTCAAGACATCTTGAAAATTGGATTTAGAGATTTCAAAGTGTTCATCTTTCATGTAAAGTGGTTCAAAGTGGTATATAGAGGTACTCAAGCAACCGTCCTCAAGAAGCATCCAAGCAGATTTTTTGCAATTGATTCAACTAAATTATGGAAAGATTGAAGAGACACATACATTCTACCACAACATTGTGAACATGTTTACACTTAATGAGATCCTAATTGGTGGTATGTAATGCAAGTCGCTCCTCGATCTAAATGTATATTTCAAGATCAAGATGTTGAAGAAGAAATGCATGGTGAACAATCAGTGGAGGATGCAACTAACAATCAATATGACGACCATGAGAACCATGATGATAATACCTTGACATCTTCTTCAAGTAGTGGAATAGGACTGTATTGATATAGGAGCCATTGAAATGGTGGATTTAGAGATAGGCCAATTGGCATGCATGAATTTATTGCAAGATGGATTTGATGATGGTACAAATTAAATATATATCATCATAACATATATACACCTTGCTTGGTTTGTATAACGATTTGATGATTTTTTAATTTTATTTTAAAAATCTCTAGATGTTTGTCAAGATTTTTAGGTTTTAATTTATTTTAAGTTTTTATTTTTACTCAATTTTAACACTATTTTTTTCCCAGCATCACTGTGAGTGGCATTTTTATAAACAGTGTTTATACCAGTGTTTATTCAACGCCACTCATTGACGCTTATAGCCGTAACGTTAAACGTTGTTAATGATGCCTTCTCTTGTAGTGCATCCTAGTGTTATCGCATTGGGCACAATTGCATTATTCGCTTCTCTTCTAGAGTTGACTAGGTGGTCCGAAACCACGTAAGTGCCGGGTCTTGATCGAAACCCACAACATTACAATATTGGTTGCGTTATTTTATTTATTTTGATTTTATATGGATATTTATGTTGGTAGTTTAATTAATTAATCGATATAGTTGATGTAACTACTATAGATCCTTATGTTAAATAATGAAGTTGAGTTTCCAAGAAAGTAAATGTTGAGATTCTCGACTTTGGACATCAATAGATTATTATTTTATCATGAGGAATGCACGTCATTTCATTCCATTTTGGGTACTGTCTATATTATTCTATGAGAGTGGATCGTTATTTACATTGGACATGTAAGAATTATCTTATAGACATTTGATTTTTGGTAAAAAAAGTAGTAAATATTCCTTGTTTGTATGGTCATTTTTTAGTTTTAACAAAAACAATGTATATTTGTAAGGAGGTACGGTCTGACCAAATTCAAGGATTACTAGGAGAGGGTTGGGAGGCACGCTCTATTTTGTACATGCGTCTACACTACCAAAGATGGATGCAACAGCACGGGACATGGATCCCACTTCAAGCCTCAGAAGAAGAAATTATGCTTATTGAGGTAGATGTGATGATGCAAAATGGATGGATTGAGTGAGTGGCAGCAAGTAAGCATTGGAGTCTAACAGACCTGCGTCAACACTTTAGCATCATGGGCTTTGACAATGTGTCAAGTTTCAAGTTGATTGAGAAGAAAGGTATATCTGATTCCACTACATGTCTAGAATTAACCCTTACACTTTCTCGTTATTGTGCCACTTTCTATATTTTTACAGATTGGGAAGCGTAAGGAGGGGACAACCATGAGAATTATGTATAGGAAAATATTTTGATTTTTCCTTTGATTGTAGAGGGTGGTTGAAATTGACGCATTTGCAGGGAGAGGTGGCGGCAGCAGAGACCAGGCCAAGGTCCATGGACATGATGCTGCATTGGCGCACTATCTTGGTCAGCTTCTTGTGGATGGCATCGCCATTATCCATAGGGACTACACCCCTCAATCTGCCTTCACTCTCTTCTTTTTGAAAGCCCTCTCTAAGGTGCTCTGTGTATCTTCTATGGCACAGAGCACTAAATGTATAGTTCTGATTTAAAAATCCCTTGTCTTTGATGTTTTTGGTTCTGGATTTAGGGGTAAGCTTCTTGCTCGTATAGGTATAGCCAAAAGCATAGGCATAGAGGATCCTCAAGAAATAGCCCAATCACTCCTTGAGCACACTCTACCCAATAACAAGAGAAGGAAGCTCAATATTGTAAGAAAGCTTTTGTAAAGATGATGTATCACTTCTTATTAAATGAATACAATACAGTTTTTGCAAACTTATTTTCATCAAGTATATCATTGTTTTTTCTAGTTTGTACCATCAATGTTTTTGTGAATGCGTCAGAAAAGACCCTGGGAGCCTAGGGGAGAGTGTCAGAATAGTGCAAATTCTGAGGCTGCACCGCTGCTGTAGAGCCCAAATTCGCACTGTTTTGGCACAACTTCCTTAGCCCTTAAGGAGCAATTCTAATGCATTGGATAACAAATAATGTATTTTTACACATGATTAAAGGTATTTTTTTCTTGTAAATTATTGTTTTTCATTTAATCAACGTACTCAACTTCATTATAAATGCATCAGAAATGATTCTAAGTGGCTAGGGAAGCAGTGCCAAAACAGTGCGAATTTTGAGCCTGCACCACTGCTATAGAGCCCAAATTTGCACTATTCTGGCATAGCTTCCCCAGCCCTCGAGGAGCAATTCTGATGCATTGGATGACAAATAATGTATTTTTACATATGATTAAAGGTATTTTTATCTTGTAAATTACTATTTTTTATAATTAATGTACTCAACTTCATTATAAATGCATCAAAAATGATCCTGAGTGGCTAGGGGAGCAGTGCCAGAACAGTGCGAATTTTGAGCCTATAGCGCCGCTGTAGAGCCTAAATTCACACTGTTCTGGCATAGCTTCCCCAGTCCTCCAGGAGCAATTTTGATGCATTAGATGACAAATAATGTAATTTTACACATGATTAAAGCTGTTTTTATCTTATAAACTATTGTTTCTCATAATTAGTGTACTCAACTTCAGTATAAATGCATCAAAAATGATTCTAAGTGGCTGGGGGAGCAGTGCCAGAATAGTGCGAATTTTGAGCCTGCATCGCTGTTGTAGAGCCCAAATTTGCACTATTCTGGCAAAGCTTCCCCAGCCCTCGAGGAGCAATCTTGATGCATTAGATGACAAATAATGTATTTTTACACATGATTAAAGGTATTTTTATCTTATAATTTACCATTTTTCATAATTAATGTACTCAACTTCATTATAAATGCATCAGAAATGATCTTGAGTCTTTGGGAGTAGTGCCAGAACAGTGCAAATTTTGAGCCTCCAGTGCCGCTGCAGAGCCTAAATTCGCACTGTTCTGGCATAGCTTCCCCAGTCCTCTAGGAGCAATTCTGATGCATTGGATGACAAATAATATAATTTTGCACATGATTAAAGCTGTTTTTATCTTATAAACTATTGTTTCTCACAATTAGTGTACTCAACTTCATTATAAATGCATCAGAAATGATCCTGAGTGGCTAGGGGAGCAGTGTCAGAACAGTGTGAATTTTGAGCCTGCATCGCCACTGCAGAGCCTAAATTCGCACTGTTCTGGCATAGCTTCCCCAGTCCTCTAGGAGCAATTTTGATGCATTGGATGATAAACACTGTATTTTCACACATGATTAAAGGTGTTTTTATCTTGTAAACTACTGTTTCTCACAATTAGTGTGCTCAACTTCATTATAAATGCGTTAGAAATGATCCTGAGTGGCTAGGGGAGAAGTGCCAGAATAGTGCGAATTTCGAGCCTACATCGTCATTGCAGAGGTCAAATTTGCACTGTTCTAGCACAGCTTCCTTAGTCTTCCAAGAGCATTTCTAATGCCTTGGGTGACAAACTGGCACATGATAGACACTCCATGTTAAACAAACATGATGACACCGAGACATTGTAAGAGAAACTTAAAATTTTAATTATCAGAAGGTTACAAATGAAAGCCAGATAGGCTTGTTACAAAGGGGGGTTTGAAACAAAAGAGTTGCTTCTATGTATCTATATGCATGTACCTATTCTCATGGAAAATTCTATAGAATGTACTAAGGAATTTATATACCTAAGTATCCTCCTTACCACATCCAAGTGTGGCTTTCTTAGGGCTTACATAAGATGACTCACTAACTTAACCAAGGTATCCCCATGCCTCTGCCACATTAATAGATAACCAGCACATCACTTTGTTGACTTTCTCATGCTCATTCTTAAAGGCCTACTACGACTCAGGGGGTGCACTACTAAGAAACCCTATGTATCACGTGCATTTAAGGGGTATTTAAAAATCCCCTTAGCTATGAATTTTTCATGAATAAAATGACCCCTTTTTTCTTTATAAACTTACCGATTTTTTTTCAAAATAAAGTAAAAAACCCTTCTGTAAATGTATTTATGTACATTTACCTCAAAATTTTCAATAAAAAACCCATTCATTGGAACTCACGTGCTATACTTACATATTTTTAGGTGAACCCCCCAGGCCTACGAGTGACATTTTCTTTTGGAAGTCCGGCTTCTTATCACTTGAAACAAACTCTAAGTATTCTTTTCCCATGAAGAAGTTTTTCATCCTTCCATGCTTGGAAAGTGTTCTTGTCTAGCTTCTTTCTCACAATCTAGGATGGACTATCAGACATGGTTACCTGCATTAACTTACAAAATAGTGCAGCTTGTAGAAACTTACACTTATAAAAATAAACCTATATTCTCTAACATAATCACCTCCTATGGTAGTGTAAACATATTATATTACAACTTCATATGGAAAAATCACATATTATGCATCCACTAATAACCTACAAATCACATATTATGCATCCACTGATAACCTACAAATCTCAAGTTCTCTACACATACCATCCCGTAACTAAATTTTTATTACAACTTCACACATAACCAGAAATTGGGTATATACAATCAAAATCAACACTCTCAAAAAGTGATTTTGTGAAAAACCTACAAAACCAAAATGGGGATGTCCTCAAATATCCAAATTCTAAAATCACTATGGGAAGGATGGCTTTAATGTGATAGTGCACACCTTACTATTGTGCATGCTTGCTATTTTCTAGCAGTTAGATTTGCTTCTAAATAAAAGGGGAAGAGGTGGAGTTATCCTTACCCACGTACAACGTTCTTTTCTTGCCTCTTACTTCCCTCTTGAGATATTTACACAAATTAGCACTCTAAAACCATGAGAAGGTGGCTGGGAGAGGTACTTACCTCTTTTTCGTGATGTTGAAAGAGAGGATTAGAGGACCTATAAACCCAACAAAAGGGTAAGGAAAGGATTAGTAATGCATACATACAAAAGCTTATGCAAGCTGTACTGCTATACAAACCTTATGCAAACTATGCCGCTATGCAAGCCTTATGCAAGCTATGCTAAAGCTTATGCATAAAGCATGCATGAGGCCTTATGCATAATAAAGATTTAAGCACAATGCTTTATGCATGAGGCCTTATGCGTAAAGCACTATGCACAAGGCCTTAAGCATGAGGCCTTAAGGATAAAACTATTCATGAGGCCTTATGCATAAAGCATGCATGAGGCCTTATGCATAAAGCTATGCATGAGGTCTTATGCATGAAGCATTATGCATAAAGCTTATGTATAAAGCATTATGCATAAAGATTATGCATAAAGCTTATGCGCAAACCTACAAAACAAATCCCCAGCACCCAAGGGTACAATAATAATAGAGGAAAGAGAGGAAAGATAGAAAAGCACTTACCTCTTTTTCATGATGTTGAAAGAGAGGATTAGAGGACCTACAAAACCAACAAAAGGGTGAGGAAAGGATTAGTAATGCATACATACAAAAGCTTATGCACACTATGCCGCTATACAAGCCTTATCCAAACTATGCCGCTATGCAAGCCTTATGCAAGCTATGCTAAAGCTTATGCATAAAGCATGCATGAGGACTTATGCATAAAGCTTTAAGCATAAAGCTATGCATGACGCCTTATGCATAAAATATGAGTGAGAAAAGAAAAAGATATTGTTCTGTACAAGATCACTGGGGCTTTGAGATACAAACATTACCTCTCTAATGGATGAATGCATAGCATAGAAAACTCCAGTGAGACTTTGGAGTGGTTGTTCCTCAATAGAATTAGAGGGAAAAATATCTACAGAGAGACATAAGAAAATGGAGAATCATAAGAAAATTTGAAAGAAAAAATCCAATATTAGCATGTTGTTAAAGCTGCGTTTATATTACACTAACAATTTGAAGGAAACCTTGGTCGTTGGCCTTGAATGTATAGGTCTCCAAGGGTATACACATGTTGCACTATGGCAACCAGTCCTTCCTTCTTAGTATGCTTGAAGCCTTGTAGGTGCCCCTTCCAATGATGTAGCATATTCCCCAGTTGTTGACGCACTCGATGTGGTCCCTTAGAGCTTGGTTGCATGTAGACCCAAGCCCCAACCTTGAATCTTATTGGAGCCCAAACTCCATTCTCATCTCTTGTGTTATGTAGCACAAGCTCTTCCACCTTCTCCGTAGGTCTTCTCACATTACTGGAAGAGGCCATGGTGGTAAGAAAAGAGAAGAAGGGAAAAGAAAAGCTTGTTTTACAACAGAGGAGTGGAGAGGAGAGAAAGTTCAAGGTTTTCAGTGCAGCAATGGAAAGCTTAAAAGAGGGTTAGAGTTTGAGAATAGGCTTCCTGAACCTAGAGTAGACTAAAGAGGGATAGAGTTTCTGCAGCAATGGAGAGGGAGGGAGCTTGAGAGAGAGCGAGAGGGAGATTGACAGGGAGGGAGCTTGAGAAGGAGGGAGAGAGGGAGCTTGAGACTGAGGGAGCTTGACAAGGAGAGGGAGAGCTTGAGAGGTATGGAGTTTCTGCAGCAATGGAGAGCTTAGAAGAGGAAGAAAGAGGTTCAAAATGAGCTTTCCAAACCTAGAGTATGTTGGGGGGAAGTTTGAGAGGGAAAACACACTTTTGGGAAAAAACTAAAAATTTTCAATTTGATTCTAGGTGGGGGGACCTCTAAGTTTGGGCCCAAGAGGTAGGAGGACAAGAGTAGTAATCAGGCCCCATTAGCAAACCAAAGCCTAGGCCCCCTAGGGTCAAAGAAGTCAAAAATGTGCACCCAGCCCTCTTCCTATTGGTCCATTCCTAATCAAAAGTTAATCCAAGAAGCCCTCTTTGGGTCCAAAAAATTCCTAATGTATGGATGGTTCTATGCATAGAAGCTCATGCAAATGCCTCTATACATAGAGGCATCAGTGCATAGAAGCTCATGCATAGAGTCTTATGCATAGAGGCTCATAGGTTTCCATGTATAGAGGCTTATGCATGAGCCTCTATTCATACAAGCAAGCATTAGCCGCATGCATTATGCATTAGCCTTATGCATGCATGAGTCTCATGCCTAATGTATAAGACTTTCATGCCTCATGCATAATGACTTATGAATTATATGCTTCATGGATTTTACATGAGCCTTAGGCATTAAGTCATATGGATGCATTGAGCCTAAGCATAAGGCTTATGCATAAGCCTCATGTGTGTCCCATGTATGAAGCTTATACATTAGCTTTATTAGGCATGCAAAATGTATGAGCCTCATAATGCATGAACCTCATATACATGCAATATCCTAACAATAAGGCTTATGCCTCATAAGGCTCATGCATCACTACAAGAGAATGAGGGTCTAGCAATGACACAACAGCACTTTTATAACTACAAGGGCACGAAGATGTCAAGCCTATGTCGTTGCTAAAAATGTTGTTATATTTACTACACAGAGCAAAAATCCTATCACTTGTTTAAAAAAAGCTTGGGCACGGACTGGGGAGTCATCACAGAACTCCCCTATCTGCCCTAGCATTTTTAAAATACAGATACAGTAAAACTAACACAAGTTCAAATCCTACTCATCGGCATGGACACATGTAATGTAAAACTTTACAAATACAAAAAATTAGAATTCATGGTTTGCAAATGTCATAATTCTATTACAATACTTGGTGAAATTACATAAGTGTATGGGTACAAAAAGGTTATAGACAAAATAAAGCATAATGAAAATCTATGGAGTTAGGGGTTGCATTTGAGGGGTCTAAATCTCATGCATTTCAATTATTATTGTCCCTTGCAGCTCCACCCTCTTCTCTCACATTTTGCATATTTGCATGACCTTTTAGAGTAACATGGTTGCACATTTTCATGACCCTTTTTAGTAATACGGCTTGTAGAAATATGATCCTAAAATACATTAAAACTAATGCAAGTGAAAAATAGTTTTGAAAAAACAAAGCCATTATGGTTTTAGGAATGTACTTACTTGCAATTCTTTCTAAGCATGTCCTCTAGAAGTAACAATCCATCCTTTATCTTGCACCCTTTCAAAGAGATCTTCCAAACCCCTTGTAATGCAAAATTGTATTCATCTTGGGTAGGGGTCCACTGCTTCAAGCTATAGCTTCCAAACCCTTTTGTGCTACAAAATCATTTTCATCTTGCGTAGGGGTCCACTTCTTCAAGCTATAGACATATAAACAAATGAACATTGATTTTATGTTGTTATTTAAGGTAACCTTTTATTGAAATATACGATACAATTTGAGGCTATATACTTATAAATATTGTTGGGATATCCACTCCTCCTTCACGTGTAACATCGCGCTGCAGGTTATTTGCCATCTATCCAAGAATAAACATAAATACTTAAAACTCTTATGCATACTTAAGACTCTTATGCATACTTAAAACTCTTAGTACCCATCACATCATGGGAGCTACCGGCATGCATTGGGAGCTACCAGCATGCCTTGGAACTACCTGGCATGCCTTGGAAGCACTGGCATGCATTCGAAGCACCTGGTATGCCTAGGTAGCTACCGACATGCTAATGTATAAGCCTCATGCATGAGGCTTATGCCTATGGCCTAGGTAGCTACCGGCATGCCTAGGTAGCACCTAGCATGCATTGGAAGCTACCGGCAGGCCTAGGTAGCTACCGGCTAATGTATAGGCCTCATGCATGAGGCTTATGCATATGGCATATGTATATGTCTCATACATATGGTCACCTCTTGAGAGATGCATAACTCTCTAAAGGCTATGTATAACGGCTTATGGCTAATGCTTAAGCCTCATGCATAAGCTTTATACATGATCCCTATGCATGAGGATTTATGCACAAGTCTCATGCATGTGGCTTATTCATAAGCCTCATACATAAATCTTATGTACAAGCCTCATGTGTGAGTCTTATGCCTATGGCCTAGCTAGCCACCGGCATGCCTAGGGAGCACCCGGCATACATTGGAAGCACCGAGCATGCATTGAAAGCTACCAGCTTAGCTAGGTAGCTATGAGCATGGTAATGTGTAGGCCTCATTCATGATACTTATGCATATGGCATATGCATATGTCTCATGCATATGGCCACCTCTTAAGAGATGCATAGCTCTCTAAGGCTATGCATAGAGGCTTATAGCCTCATGTATAAGCTTTATACATGAGCCTTATGCATGAGTCCTTGTGTACAAGTGTCATACATGTGGCTTATTCATAAGCTTGGCTTATGTATAAGCCTCATTCATGAGGCTCATGTCTATGGCCTAAGTAGCTATCGGCATGCATTGCAAGCTATCGGCATGCCGAGGTAGCTGTGCTGGCATGCTAATGTGTAGGCCTCATGCATGAGGCTTATGCATATGGCATATATGTAATCTCTATCACATCGATATTGTAATCATGTTATACTACAACTATAAGTGAACCGGCCACATACATATATATTAACCAACGCCTACAACATTTAGATTCTCTACACAAAATATTTTGCAACCAAAATTATTTTGCACTTTGCACTGAACAAAACATTAGGCATATAATATCAAAACATTAGGCATATAATATCAAAATCAACACTTTCACAAAGTGCGTGCAGAAAACTTGCAGAGCCAAAATGGAACCCAAAACGCACCTAAATCGTATTGATATTCATGAAAGTACACTTAATCAAGTTAACAAAGTCAACTACGCACAATATAGTCATCTTTCTTCACGCAGGAGGATGCCTTAATTTGAGACAGTGACTTACCTCTCTATCTATTATAACATACAATGGTCAATCCATAGTGTGAACTTTACTAATATGAGTTGGTGTTATAACTATGCCATACTCTATTAATCCAAATATGGCTATCACATAGCTTGCTGTCCACCACTAGAGGCACATAAACCATAATCTCACTAATTGTGCTAGTGGTATAAGTGCGAAATCTATCACCCAGGTAGGTCATTGTTGTTTAGTTGCGCTCGATATCTCAACATTACTTACCTTATGCCTTACCTCTTTTATGCTTCTTTTTGGTAGGTAATATTAAAAAGTTTTATATATGCATGCATAGAACTATCTATTCTCTATGTATGTATACAAAGAGCTATATATGCTCTATGTATGCATACATAGAGCTGTGTATGCAATGTATGCTCCATTTATGCATACATAGAGCTATGTATGCTCTATGTACGCATACATAGAGCTATGTATGCTCTATGTACGCATGCATAGAGCTATGCATGCTTTATGCACATACATAAATGGAGCATACATAGCTCTATGTATATATAGCATTATGTATACTCTATGCATGCATAAATGGAGCATGCATAGAGCTATTTATGGGCACTCCATTTATGTATACATAGAGAATGCATTGCTCTATTGATGCATACATAGAGCAAACATAGCTCTATGTATGCATAGCACTATGTATACTTAAAAAATGTATGAATAGAGCATGCATAGCTGTATGTATGTATAAATAGATCATGTTAAGAATCATGGTGCTAGACTAGGCAATGGCTATGGAAGCTTGTTAACCCTAACACAGTTAACCTAATCTATAGTGGGGGTGATACCTAGATGACCACCATATGGTGTATGTATGTATACTAAGAATTGCACTCAAGCTAATTAGGCTGCAAGATATATTAACTTGCACTCATAGAGAAGCTTAAGATGCTTGTGTACTTCCATTGCTTGAAATGACCCCTTTTATATGGATGAGTACAAGATTGTCTTTACTAGCTCATGTGGCTTCTTGCTAGATAATGTCTTCTTTGGCTTCCTCAACTCACTCCCTACTAACTCCTGTGCTCAATGGCACCACATTTCACAACACCCCCCCTTGGTGCCAAAATTTTTAGGCTAGTACAAAGTGATCACGCGCGAGGTTTACAAATACTTCAACCCCGTTAATGTAGGTGGTAGGGGGATTGACATTTGGACTTGGAACATGGAACATCTCCCCCTGGGGGTGCATGATTAGCTGCTCTCAGGTGGTCAAGAATGTTTACATTTGCATCAATTCCCCTATGTGCTCTTCTGGCTTCTCATCATAGGTGGTAAATTGTTCTTACAAACACCTAGACTTTCCTACTTATTTGGTGGCTTACACCATATGAATTGATTAGGTTACGATAGTGGTTGGTAGCTCCTTCATTACCGAGTGATATTGCTTGCTTAAGATATCCTTGCTTTTGCTTGATGAAGATCTCTCATTGCTTTCTTTCCTCTTGGTCTTTTGGTCTTGGCATTGATTCCGGCCTTGAACTGATTGTCCTTGCTTATCTTTGTGTCAAACTTTTGGCATTGTCTTCTTCATTATGCCTTTGGTATAGACTTTGTCTTTGTTGCCTCTTCTGCTTATTATTATTTATTTTGCTTGTGCTGAATGCTTTAATTTTTCTTCCTTAAGTGCCATTTGTGCTCCATTACATATGGTTTCATGTGTGAGTGCCATGCATGTGGGCACCTCATGCGTGTGTGCTTTTGGCATGCTAATTAGGATAATGTTTTAAGTAATCGCATTATACTTTATGAAGTGCTTTGCCTAGGTGTGTGTCCCATCTCTGGTGAACTTCCCCTTATATGCTCAATGCCATGTGAGAGGGTTACTAATGCATACATACAAAAGCTTATGCACGCTATGCCGCTATACAAGCCTTATCCAAACTATGCCGCTATGCAAGCCTTATGCAAGCTATGCTAAAGCTTATGCATAAAGCATGCATGAGGACTTATGCATAAAGCTATGCATGAGGCCTTATGCATAAAATATGAGTGAGAAAAGAAAAAGATATTGTTCTGTACAAGATCACTTGGGCTTTGAGATACAAACATTGCCTCTCTAATGGATGAATGCATAGCATAGAAAACTCCAGTGAGACTTTGGAGTGGTTGTTCCTCAATAGAATTAGAGGGAAAAATATCTACAGAGAGACATAAGAAAATGGAGAATCATAAGAAAATTTGAAAGAAAAAATCCAATATTAGCATGTTGTTAAAGCTGCGTTTATATTACACTAACAATTTGAAGGAAACCTTGGTCGTTGGCCTTGAATGTATAGGTCTCCAAGGGTATACACATGTTGCACTATGGCAACCAGTCCTTCCTTCTTAGTATGCTTGAAGCCTTGTAGGTGCCCCTTCCAATGATGTAGCATATTCCCCAGTTGTTGACGCACTCGATGTGGTCCCTTAGAGCTTGGTTGCATGTAGACCCAAGCCCCAACCTTGAATCTTATTGGAGCCCAAACTCCATTCTCATCTCTTGTGTTATGTAGCACAAGCTCTTCCACCTTCTCCGTAGGTCTTCTCACATTACTGGAAGAGGCCATGGTGGTAAGAAAAGAGAAGAAGGGAAAAGAAAAGCTTGTTTTACAACAGAGGAGTGGAGAGGAGAGAAAGTTCAAGGTTTTCAGTGCAGCAATGGAAAGCTTAAAAGAGGGTTAGAGTTTGAGAATAGGCTTCCTGAACCTAGAGTAGACTAAAGAGGGATAGAGTTTCTGCACAGCAATGGAGAGGGAGGGAGCTTGAGAGAGAGCGAGAGGGAGATTGACAGGGAGGGAGCTTGAGAAGGAGGGAGAGAGGGAGCTTGAGACTGAGGGAGCTTGACAAGGAGAGGGAGAGCTTGAGAGGTATGGAGTTTCTGCAGCAATGGAGAGCTTAGAAGAGGAAGAAAGAGGTTCAAAATGAGCTTTCCAAACCTAGAGTATGTTGGGGGGAAGTTTGAGAGGGAAAACACACTTTTGGGAAAAAACTAAAAATTTTCAATTTGATTCTAGGTGGGGGGACCTCTAAGTTTGGGCCCAAGAGGTAGGAGGACAAGAGTAGTAATCAGGCCCCATTAGCAAACCAAAGCCTAGGCCCCCTAGGGTCAAAGAAGTCAAAAATGTGCACCCAGCCCTCTTCCTATTGGTCCATTCCTAATCAAAAGTTAATCCAAGAAGCCCTCTTTGGGTCCAAAAAATTCCTAATGTATGGATGGTTCTATGCATAGAAGCTCATGCAAATGCCTCTATACATAGAGGCATCAGTGCATAGAAGCTCATGCATAGAGTCATGCACAGAGGCTCACAGGTTTCCATGTATAGAGGCTTATGCACGAGCCTCTATTCATACAAGCAAGCATTAGCCGCATGCATTATGCATTAGCCTTATGCATGCATGAGTCTCATGCCTAATGTATAAGACTTTCATGCCTCATGCATAATGACTTATGAATTATATGCTTCATGGATTTTACATGAGCCTTAGGCATTAAGTCATATGGATGCATTGAGCCTAAGCATAAGGCTTATGCATAAGCCTCATGTGTGCCCCATGTATGAAGCTTATACATTAGCTTTATTAGGCATGCAAAATGTATGAGCCTCATAATGCATGAACCTCATATACATGCAATATCCTAACAATAAGGCTTATGCCTCATAAGGCTCATGCATCACTACAAGAGAATGAGGGTCTAGCAATGACACAACAGCACTTTTATAACTACAAGGGCACGAAGATGTCAAGCCTATGTCGTTGCTAAAAATGTTGTTATATTCACTCACTACAAGGGATCGGGCTCATACCCGCGCTCCTAGCCGCTAAAAATGACTTGTGAAAAAAAGTAGCGGGCCCGTGTATCAGCGCGTGTATCATCGCGGCCAGAGACATGCGTGTAAAAGCGCGTGTATAGCACCTCTCAGACGCGCTTATACACGGGTGTGTAGCCGCGTTCTTTTTACAGACGCGTTGATACATGCGGCTATACACGCTTTTTCTTATTTTAGACGCGCTGATACACGGGTGTATAGCCGCGTTCTGTTCAGTTCAGATGTCTCAGACGCGTTTATACTTGCGTCTATACACGCGTTTCTTTAATTTAGATGCGCTTATACACGCGTAATTACCAGTTTTGACGCATTAATACACGCGTATTTTCCAGGGTATCCGCGTAGATACACGCGAGTTTTAGCAGTTCTGACGCGTTTATACACGCGAACAGAGAGCCAAAAAAAAAATCCAGAGAGTGCTATTTGGTGCCTGAATACTGTTCCAGCATTCCAGCACCCAATAGCACTCTCTGGTTTTTTTTTTTTATGCATTAGACCATCCCATTAGACCATCCACGAAGAACATATGCACGAGGGAGATTAAGACAAGAACGACATGAATGCATACATTGTCAATACACGATTCAAGACAGACATGAATGTAATACTATCGATCAATCAATTCAATATTACTATCAAAATTTCATACATGTATACAAGGGAGTCCATATCTCGAAGTAGCCCATGGCTTCAGTTTACAAAAAAATATATACAATCACATCCTCAATATGGAATGTGATACTATAAGTCTGAGTACTACTCAGACCCAGATGATGACTCGGTGCTCCCTCCATGCTCAGATGAGCTCACATCGGTCGGAATGTCCGAGGAGTAGTGCTCACGTCCACCCTCTGCAGTGGCGGCCGGTGGATCATCAGCAGCTTGTGCCTGTTCAAGTAATATATAGTATATAAGTATATATATATGTAATTCAATAAACCAAAATCATTCGTTTAGAATTTTCAAGTACCTGTCGACCGTATGGTCTCATGGCCATCTCAAACTGCGCGTCCGTAATACGTCCCTCGGCTCTGAAGATGGCCCACGTGTCACGTCTGCTATGCCGGCGAGCATACGCAGTATCCTGGGTTGTGGGCTTCCTCCCCGTAACCCGTCGCTGTTTCATAATCAACACAATTTGTAAGATTAAAACAATCATAGAATCAATGAATTAAGTAAACAATCAAATAAAGTGGCAAGATACTTACGAACTCTGCCTCCCATGACTCGACGCCGCCAGATCCGAAATGCGAAGATCCAATGGTCTCCATTTGGATCCGTCGTGCCTCCACATGCTGCCTGCTCTTCACGCCACCCTCTGCTCGTTTCTTTGCCTCCTTCCACTCGCGTTTGTGCGCAGTGGCAGGTTTCTCGGCAGGATAGCCACCCGCAGCTACATTTAGCCGGTCATCGTACGCGAGTTTTTTAAAGTGAGATCTTTTATTACTTAAGATCTCCCTTATTCGCGTCCTTCCCCATACATCCGAGAATGTAGCATGTGGGGGATTGGGGTACCGACTATGTACAGCCTCTATCACCTCCCCAACTAATCGGCTATTTTGATCTTTAAATTTAATAAAACAATTTCTATATGAGTTTGATACTACCCCACGCATGTACTCCATTACCTCCCTCCCCCTCGCATCCATCACTATCCCGCCCCTATCCCTCACATCATAGCAGCCCACTCTCTCCATCTCTCTCATCTCCTCCTCTTCCGAACTGTCTCCTCTAACTCTTCTCTCTCTATCTCCTCTCTCACCGCGTGCCCTACTACCTCCCCCACCTCCCTCACCTCCCCCACCAAAGCACCCGCCGCATCCTCCACTCCCACTCTTCCTACTGCTGCGGGTGGAGTCACGACTGGGGGATTGTCTACGTGACGATGGCTGTGAGCCCTGACGTGACGGTGGCTCTGAGGGAGCACGTGATGGTGGCTGTGAGGGTGTACGTGAGTGTGTCTGGGATGAGGTATGTCTCCTCGGTGGACGTGGAAGAGGAGAAGCTGCATGCCGTCTCGTCGGACTCGGAGGAATAGACGGCACTAGAGTGCCCTGGATACTCGCGGTAGGGGTATAGACACCAGGCAGGGAAGGAGGGGGATGGGCATACATATACTCTGTAAGCTCAACCGGACCAGGTTGGCACCCAAAATGATTCAGCATCTCCATCAGCCAATTGCTGTATGCAAATGGATCGGATGAAGAACCTGGAATATCCATAAAGAACCTGCAACAAACATCTTCATGTACATCATGGGCTGTCTCTTGACTCACACAAATATCATCATTCAAGTCAGTTGTGTTGCCTGCAAATCATGAAATCTGAAACGCCGCAGTCTCGTGCAGAAACGCGTGTATACACCCGTCAAAAAACGCGTGTATACACCCGTCCAGAAACGCGTGTATATCCGCGTGAACAGACTCTGCAGACACGTTACACGCGCTTTTACACGCGTTTCTACATGCGACCTGCGAAAATTTTTTTTCGAAAAGACCGACCCCCGACAAAGACAGAGTGTCCTTATAAAAGGACCAATGTCGCCCCTGTCAGGATGCAGTAACCCAATCGTGTGCACAGAAGCAAAAGGACAAACCCAAAGAGCAAAGAGCAAATAGCATAAACAAATCTGAGGAAAGAGACAAGGCACAGGACAAAGTGACTCACCTCTGAAAAAGTGAGTCTTCTCTACTCCTTCTCTGCTCCCTCCTTCTCCCGTGTGTGTGCTCCTTTCTCTGCTCCCTCCTTGGTGTTGGAAGAGGCGAAAACAGGCGAAAACGCAAGCAGAGTCGATTTCTTAGTTCAAAATCTATATTTGGGGAAGGCGGGCTATTTTTAGTTTAAACATACCGTCGCGTTTATATTCGCGTTTATAAACGCGTGTATATTCGCGTGTATGATATTTTAGCTGCGTTTATACACGCGTTTTGCAGAAATTACCCGCGTTAATACACGTGATTTTTAGGAAGTAGCCGCGTTAATACACGTAATTTTTAGGAAATAGCCGCGTCAATACACGCGATTTTTGTGCTTTCATTAAAAACATATAATGATTTTGTGTTTTCTGATTTGTACACAGGATGTCATCAACCTCTTCAAGCAATTCTGGGGAAGATGAGACAATGCGTCATCGTAATCGCGATGTGTGGTTGGGACAACGGATCAAATGTATGTGTAATCGATGTCAAGGATGCATTGTACGAGCACGTCGAATTACCTTGAATCGCATCTCCATGTATGGAGAATGGAATCAAACAGGTTTAGAGGTGAGTAGATGTAAATTGATGGTATTCAAATGACTCATGGTATCCAAATTAAATTAATAGAGTTGTAACATATAATTTGATAAATTGAAGCAGGATGCAGTACCACACCCTAACATGGTACCCTACGCGCGACGAGAGCACGTAAAGCATCGACGAGATGATGCTGGAGCTTCGGGATCTATTGTCAGAGATGAGTGGGAAAGGGATGACAATAGCCCTGCACCCCACGAAGTTGTGGAAGAGGAGGTGCTTGATGATATGGTGCGGAATCTTTTTAAGGATGATCCCAAAGGTATGGACGACGATGATATGGAACAAGAGCATCTTTATAAGGCTTCATCGACACCGGTGTTTGAAGGGTGCACATTCTCTGTTTTACGTGCTTCACTTGAACTACTTAATATACAAACAGTTTATGGATGGAGCAATGCAAGTCTTGACGCATTGTTGAAGTAAGCATTCTAACTTACAAATTTGAATTAGTGGTTTAAGGTTTAGGATTTAAGACTAATTATAATTGATGATATTGGATACAGGCTATTATCAAACATGCTTCCAAAGGAAAATAGACTACCCACCTCAAGAGACATAGCGAGGCGCTATGTGACATCTCTTGGAGGACTGGATTATGATAAAATACATGCATGCGTCAATGATTGCATTCTCTTTCGTGGGACGCATAAGGAGGCTCTACATTGTCCCACTTGTGGTGAAGCAAGGTACAGAACAGATATGAAGAGTTTTGATGTACCTCGTAAAGTCTTGCGACACTTTCCTATAATTCCTCGCATCAAACACATGTTCAAGTGCAAATCCATAGCAGAGCTCATGTCATGGCATTCCTCACATCGATCGCGGATGATGGCATGTGGAGAATTCCCGCAGACACTCCTGCTTGGAAGCATATTGAAGATGAGTGGCCCAGCTTTAAAACAGAGCCCAGAAACTTGAGACTTGGCCTGGGTATGGATGGAGTGAATCCATTTGGTTTCAAAAGCACCGCATACAGCGTGTGGCCAGTTGTGTTGGTGAATTACAACCTTCCACCATCAATGGCGATCAAGAAGGGACATCTTATGTTATCCCTTCTAATTCCAGGGAAACATAAAGTCAAGCATATGGATGTTTATCTTGAACCACTGATTGATGAGTTGGAGGAACTATGGAGAGGTGTTGCGGTGGTGGACATTAGTAGGCCTCCCTCCTCTCGACACTTCGACTTAAAAGCAGTGTTGATGTGGACAATGCATGACTTTCAAGGATACAGCGATTGTTCTGGTAAGAATTCTAATTACCTCCCTACTCTATTACTATTGGCTATGTATATTAATTAGACGGTTTGACTTTATTATTCTAACTTTTATTTATATTTTAACAAGTTTGGAAACATCGGGTAAACATGCATGTCCTGTTTGTGGCCCTTCGTTAGTACATGAGTATGCTGATGGTTTGTGTAAGACTATATTCGATAATCATCATCGATTTCTCCCCTCAGATCATCCTAAATATGTTGCTAGTAAGAGTAACATTCCTCCACAAACACTTCGTGCAAAAGATCGAAAGCGTATTTGGGAGTCTACAACTATTCTTCCTCCAGATGGCATGAACAGGTATAGTGATGTTTTTTCAATCTTGTTTTGTGTAGTCTCTAATTGGATTAAAGGTCACATAGAGCAATCCCTTGTGTAGGTACTCCATTTTTTTCCGGCTGCCATATTGGACCCATCTTAAGATCAACCATCTTCTTGATCCCATGCACATCTTCAAGAATGTGGGATCTGGTATTTGGGAAGATATTACTGGTAAACGAGACAATGTTAGCGTACGTGAGGACTTGCGGGTCGCAGGACGTATGCGTCAAGCTTGGCCACGAGAGGTGGGTGGGCACGTTCGTCTTCCGCCTACACCATGGATTATATCAAAGAAAGAGGAGAAGCAGGTAAAGCAGGCCATCACCACTTTGCGTACTCCCACTGGATGCATGAGATCATTGAAGGGAGCCTTTACAACCACTAAGAAAAGAGGCGTTGAGCAACTATATGGGTTGAAGTCCCACGATTGGCACAAGATGCTTCAAGTAAGTGTTTTCCAAGTCTTGTACGTACGTTGAAATTAAATTTTGTAATGCCATAAACCATAAATGTGCTCTTATGTGCGCAGTTCATACTACCTACTAGCATCGACCATTGTGCAAATAAGAGTTTGAAAAAATGTATTTATAAGATGGGCGAGCTTGTGAGGTATGTAAAACCCATGCTCAGATCACCCTTCATTATACCTTGCAAAATGAACGTGCATGAGGTATAACGTACTATTTATTTATTTTTTAGATATGTTAGTTCCAAAGCAATTGATCCAGCCACGTTGGATGATGCGCGTGTTATGGCAGTGGAGGTGGTTTGTTTGGTAGAGGAGACTTTTCCGCGAACCATTCTCACAAGTCAACTACATCTCATTGTGCATTTAGTGGACGAAATTGCTTTATGTGGTACTGTGCATGCACGCTGGATGTTCTTCCTAGAGCGCTTCATGAAGACCTTAAAAGACTTTGTGAGGCAAAGTGCAAGGCCTGAAGGAAGCATGGCCGAGGGTTGGTTGATACAAGAGTCTCTTGTATATATTTTAGAATTTCTTGGTCAGGTGGACAGCTCTTTGCCACGACTATGGAGCAATGAAGAGGACTTGAGGATGACCTCTATTGTGCCTCAAGGAAAAGGACAGAGTAAAGTAATTGACAGAACATTGATTGATGATCTCAATTTCACTTGTATCCTTAATAGTGATGTGATGAGCAGATGGGTTACAAGATATGAGGATGCAAAGACAAAAAGGCAAGCAGAAAGAGCTCTCTTTCGGAGGCAACATGGCTCTCGGAAGGCGTACCCTAAGCATCTAGCAACACTTCCGAATGATATCCATGTTGATTGGTTGCATGAGGAAATGGAGAGAGCAGAGAGCGACGAGGGGCTGCATATCACGGCGGAAGAATGGGAGTATGCACGAGGATGCATGTCAAAGGTACATAGAACTAATGTTTTGCATTAGTTGTAAGTGATTTGCTTTTAATATTTATTCACATTGCTTACACAAATATTGCTTCTATTTTGGTCCAGTGCACTATGTTCAATGCTATATGGTGTGAAGGCAAGCATTTTCGAACACAAAGAATTGATGAAAAGAGAAATACACAAGATTGCGGTGTCATTAGTAGCTTTGAGGGAGCTAATGGAAAAATGGATGATTATTGTGGCATAATCCAAGACATATTTAGGCTTGACTTTCGTCGCTTCTTTGTGTATGTTTTGGATGTCAAATGGCAAATGAACGTGGTGGAAAAAGGGCCTGATGCAACGATAAAACGCCATGCAAGTGGATATGTAACTATTGACTCTACAAAGTTCTGGCAAACAAAGAAAGATAGGCTCGTATTGCCACAACAATGTGAGCAGGTATGCATTTTTTTACTAATGTGTTTCATGTACATATATATCTAAGCTCGCGTACCCCTTGACTTTTGA
This sequence comes from Cibotium barometz, assembly GCF_041138505.1. Taxonomy (NCBI): domain Eukaryota; kingdom Viridiplantae; phylum Streptophyta; class Polypodiopsida; order Cyatheales; family Cibotiaceae; genus Cibotium; species Cibotium barometz. The sequence goes on from NC_141058.1 coordinate 12,803,124, forward strand.
TATGCTAATTAATTACTGTACTATGTGTGTATTTGAGTAGGTTATCTATCTACCAATGGTGCATGACATCAAATGGTGGTACGTCATCCCTATTGCACCACGTTCCAAAGTGATGTATAATACATTCACTGATATGGAGCATATGGAGGATGTAACAAGCCGCAATGAAGATGATGTCGAACATGCCATTGAAGATGTTGTGATCGATGATCAAGAAATAAGAGATGATCATGATAATGAGGATGAGCATGCCATTTCTCATGATCATGAGAATGACCCTACCATTGAGGATGATGGTGATGTTGATGAGGATGATCAGGACATCAATACCATTATCAATGGAGTACAGAATATCGATAGTGGAATAAATTTAATCGTAGCCTTACCAATTGATCAAATGGATATTGATGTTGATCGTTTGGCAAGGATGGATCTTATTGAAGATGAGATCGATTCCTAACCAATCCGTCACTGTATGTTCTAAATTGATGACATTTCTATCATCTCATATGCATGATTTATTTTTGAATATATTTCATTGTTGTAAATGCATGTAGTGGGATTGTGTAATGATGTATACTGTAATGTACTATGAGATGGTTTAAGAAAAATAGTTTTTAATTTTGTAAAGGAATTCAGTTTTTCTTCAGTTTTTCTCTGCCATGCGTGTATTAATCCGTGTATAGTAGCGTGTATTTATCCGTGTATAATAGCGAGTATTACCCCGTGAATATTACCGTGTATAGATGCGTGTATTACTGCGTGTATATAAACGCGTTTATACACGCGTTGATAAATGCAAACATACACGCGAACTTAAATGCTAAAATACACGCGCCCGATTCTATTCAAATACAGGCGCGACCATACACGTGTTCGTAATTTATCGCGTGTATGAAACGCGTGTATGGCAGCATTGTCTTGTAGTGACTACACAGAGCAAAAATCCTATCACTTGTTTAAAAAAAGCTTGGGCACGGACTGGGGAGTCATCACAGAACTCCCCTATCTGCCCTAGCATTTTTAAAATACAGATACAGTAAAACTAACACAAGTTCAAATCCTACTCATCGGCATGGACACATGTAATGTAAAACTTTACAAATACAAAAAATTAGAATTCATGGTTTGCAAATGTCATAATTCTATTACAATACTTGGTGAAATTACATAAGTGTATGGGTACAAAAAGGTTATAGACAAAATAAAGCATAATGAAAATCTATGGAGTTAGGGGTTGCATTTGAGGGGTCTAAATCTCATGCATTTCAATTATTATTGTCCCTTGCAGCTCCACCCTCTTCTCTCACATTTTGCATATTTGCATGACCTTTTAGAGTAACATGGTTGCACATTTTCATGACCCTTTTTAGTAATACGGCTTGTAGAAATATGATCCTAAAATACATTAAAACTAACGCAAGTGAAAAATAGTTTTGAAAAAACAAAGCCATTATGGTTTTAGGAATGTACTTACTTGCAATTCTTTCTAAGCATGTCCTCTAGAAGTAACAATCCATCCTTTATCTTGCACCCTTTCAAAGAGATCTTCCAAACCCCTTGTAATGCAAAATTGTATTCATCTTGGGTAAGGGTCCACTGCTTCAAGCTATAGCTTCCAAACCCTTTTGTGCTACAAAATCATTTTCATCTTGCGTAGGGGTCCACTTCTTCAAGCTATAGACATATAAACAAATGAACATTGATTTTATGTTGTTATTTAAGGTAACCTTTTATTGAAATATACGATACAATTTGAGGCTATATACTTATAAATATTGTTGGGATATCCACTCCTCCTTCACGTGTAACATCGCGCTGCAGGTTATTTGCCATCTATCCAAGAATAAACATAAATACTTAAAACTCTTATGCATACTCAAGACTCTTATGCATACTTAAAACTCTTAGTACCCATCACATCATGGGAGCTACCGGCATGCATTGGGAGCTACCAGCATGCATTGGGAGCTACCAGCATGCCTTGGAAGCACCTGGCATGCCTTGGAAGCACTGGCATGCATTCGAAGCACCTGGTATGCCTAGGTAGCTACCGACATGCTAATGTATAAGCCTCATGCATGAGGCTTATGCCTATGGCCTAGGTAGCTACCGGCATGCCTAGGTAGCACCTAGCATGCATTGGAAGATACCGGCAGGCCTAGGTAGCTACCGGCTAATGTATAGGCCTCATGCATGAGGCTTATGCATATGGCATATGTATATGTCTCATACATATGGTCACCTCTTGAGAGATGCATAACTCTCTAAAGGCTATGTATAACGGCTTATGGCTAATGCTTAAGCCTCATGCATAAGCTTTATACATGATCCCTATGCATGAGGATTTATGCACAAGTCTCATGCATGTGGCTTATTCATAAGCCTCATACATAAATCTTATGTACAAGCCTCATGTGTGAGTCTTATGCCTATGGCCTAGCTAGCCACCGGCATGCCTAGGGAGCACCCGGCATACATTGGAAGCACCGAGCATGCATTGAAAGCTACCAGCTTAGCTAGGTAGCTACGAGCATGGTAATGTGTAGGCCTCATTCATGATACTTATGCATATGGCATATGCATATGTCTCATGCATATGGCCACCTCTTAAGAGATGCATAGCTCTCTAAGGCTATGCATAGAGGCTTATAGCCTCATGTATAAGGCTATACGTAGCTCTCTAAGGCTATACATAGAGGCTTATAGCCTCATGTATAAGCTTTATACATGAGCCTTATGCATGAGTCCTTCTGTACAAGTCTCATACATGTGGCTTATTCATAAGCTTGGCTTATGTATAAGCCTCATTCATGAGGCTCATGTCTATGGCCTAAGTAGCTATCGGCATGCATTGCAAGCTATCGGCATGCCGAGGTAGCTGTGCTGGCATGCTAATGTGTAGGCCTCATGCATGAGGCTTATGCATATGGCGTATATGTAATCTCTATCACATCGATATTGTAATCATGTTATACTACAACTATAAGTGAACCGGCCACATACATATATATTAACCAACACCTACAACATTTAGATTCTCTACACAAAATATTTTGCAACCAAAATTATTTCTTTGCACTGAACAAAACATTAGGCATATAATATCAAAACATTAGGCATATAATATCAAAATCAACACTTTCACAAAGTGCTTGCAGAAAACTTGCAGAGCCAAAATGGAACCCAAAACGCACCTAAATCGTATTGATATTCATGAAAGTACACTTAATAAAGTTAACAAAGTCAACTACGCACAATATAGTCATCTTTCTTCACGCAGGAGGATGCCTTAATTTGAGACAGTGACTTACCTCTCTATCTATTATAACATACAATGGTCAATCCATAGTGTGAACTTTACTAATATGAGTTGGTGTTATAACTATGCCATACTCTATTAATCCAAATATGGCTATCACATAGCTTGCTGTCCACCACTAGAGGCACATAAACCATAATCTCACTAATTGTGCTAGTGGTATAAGTGCGAAATCTATCACCCAGGTAGGTCATTGTTGTTTAGTTGCGCTCGATATCTCAACATTACTTACCTTTTGCCTTACCTCTTTTATGCTTCTTTTTGGTAGGTAATATTAAGAAGTTTTATATATGCATGCATAGAACTATCTATTCTCTATGTATGTATACAAAGAGCTATATATGCTCTATGTATGCATACATAGAGCTGTGTATGCAATGTATGCTCCATTTATGCATACATAGAGCTATGTATGCTCTATGTACGCATACATAGAGCTATGTATGCTCTATGTACACATGCATAGAGCTATGCATGCTCTATGCACATACATAAATGGAGCATACATAGCTCTATGTATATATAGCATTATGTATACTCTATGCATGCATAAATGGAGCATGCATAGAGCTATTTATGGGCACTCCATTTATGTATACATAGAGAATGCATTGCTCTATTGATGCATACATAGAGCAAACATAGCTCTATGTATGCATAGCACTATGTATACTTAAAAAATGTATGAATAGAGCATGCATAGCTGTATGTATGTATAAATAGATCATGTTAAGAATCATGGTGCTAGACTAGGCAATGGCTATGGAAGCTTGTTAACCCTAACACAGTTAACCTAATCTATAGTGGGGGTGATACCTAGATGACCACCATATGGTGTATGTATGTATACTAAGAATTGCACTCAAGCTAATTAGGCTGCAAGATATATTAACTTGCACTCATAGAGAAGCTTAAGATGCTTGTGTACTTCCATTGCTTGAAATGACCCCTTTTATATGGATGAGTACAAGATTGTCTTTACTAGCTCATGTGGCTTCTTGCTAGATAATGTCTTCTTTGGCTTACTCAACTCACTCCCTACTAACTCCTGTGCTCAATGGCACCACATTTCACAACACCCCCCCTTGGTGCCAAAATTTTTAGGCTAGTACAAAGTGATCACGCGCGAGGTTTACAAATACTTCAACCCCGTTAATGTAGGTGGTAGGGGGATTGACATTTGGACTTGGAACATGGAACATCTCCCCCGGGGTGCATGATTAGCTGCTCTCAGGTGGTCAAGAATGTTTACATTTGCATCAATTCCCCTATGTGCTCTTCTGGCTTCTCATCATAGGTGGTAAATTGTTCTTACAAACACATAGACTTTCCTACTTATTTGGTGGCTTACACCATATGAATTGATTAGGTTACGATAGTGGTTGGTAGCTCCTTCATTACCGAGTGATATTGCTTGCTTAAGATATCCTTGCTTTTGCTTGATGAAGATCTCTCATTGCTTTCTTTCCTCTTGGTCTTTTGGTCTTGGCATTGATTCCAGCCTTGAACTGATTGTCCTTGCTTATCTTTGTGTCAAACTTTTGGCATTGTCTTCTTCATTATGCCTTTGGTATAGACTTTGTCTTTGTTGCCTCTTCTGCTTATTATTATTTATTTTGCTTGTGCTGAATGCTTTAATTTTTCTTCCTTAAGTGCCATTTGTGCTCCATTACATATGGTTTCATGTGTGAGTGCCATGCATGTGGGCACCTCATGCGTGTGTGCTTTTGGCATGCTAATTAGGATAATGTTTTAAGTAATCGCATTATACTTTATGAAGTGCTTTGCCTAGGTGTGTGTCCCATCTCTGGTGAACTTCCCCTTATATGCTCAATGCCATGTGAGAGGGTTACTAATGCATACATACAAAAGCTTATGCACGCTATGCCGCTATACAAGCCTTATCCAAACTATGCCGCTATGCAAGCCTTATGCAAGCTATGCTAAAGCTTATGCATAAAGCATGCATGAGGACTTATGCATAAAGCTATGCATGAGGCCTTATGCATAAAATATGAGTGAGAAAAGAAAAAGATATTGTTCTGTACAAGATCACTTGGGCTTTGAGATACAAACATTGCCTCTCTAATGGATGAATGCATAGCATAGAAAACTCCAGTGAGACTTTGGAGTGGTTGTTCCTCAATAGAATTAGAGGGAAAAATATCTACAGAGAGACATAAGAAAATGGAGAATCATAAGAAAATTTGAAAGAAAAAATCCAATATTAGCATGTTGTTAAAGCTGCGTTTATATTACACTAACAATTTGAAGGAAACCTTGGTCGTTGGCCTTGAATGTATAGGTCTCCAAGGGTATACACATGTTGCACTATGGCAACCAGTCCTTCCTTCTTAGTATGCTTGAAGCCTTGTAGGTGCCCCTTCCAATGATGTAGCATATTCCCCAGTTGTTGACGCACTCGATGTGGTCCCTTAGAGCTTGGTTGCATGTAGACCCAAGCCCCAACCTTGAATCTTATTGGAGCCCAAACTCCATTCTCATCTCTTGTGTTATGTAGCACAAGCTCTTCCACCTTCTCCGTAGGTCTTCTCACATTACTGGAAGAGGCCATGGTGGTAAGAAAAGAGAAGAAGGGAAAAGAAAAGCTTGTTTTACAACAGAGGAGTGGAGAGGAGAGAAAGTTCAAGGTTTTCAGTGCAGCAATGGAAAGCTTGCATTGCAAGCTATCGGCATGCCGAGGTAGCTGTGCTGGCATGCTAATGTGTAGGCCTCATGCATGAGGCTTATGCATATGGCGTATATGTAATCTCTATCACATCGATATTGTAATCATGTTATACTACAACTATAAGTGAACCGGCCACATACATATATATTAACCAACACCTACAACATTTAGATTCTCTACACAAAATATTTTGCACTTTGCACTGAACAAAACATTAGGCATATAATATCAAAACATTAGGCATATAATATCAAAATCAACACTTTCACAAAGTGGTTGCAGAAAACTTGCAGAGCCAAAATGGAACCCAAAACGCACCTAAATCGTATTGATATTCATGAAAGTACACTTAATAAAGTTAACAAAGTCAACTACGCACAATATAGTCATCTTTCTTCACGCAGGAGGATGCCTTGATTTGAGACAGTGACTTACCTCTCTATCTATTATAACATACAATGGTCAATCCATAGTGTGAACTTTACTAATATGAGTTGGTGTTATAACTATGCCATACTCTATTAATCCAAATATGGCTATCACATAGCTGCTGTCCACCACTAGAGGCACATAAACCATAATCTCACTAATTGTGCTAGTGGTATAAGTGCGAAATCTATCACCCAGGTAGGTCATTGTTGTTTAGTTGCGCTCGATATCTCAACATTACTTACCTTATGCCTTACCTCTTTTATGCTTCTTTTTGGTAGGTAATATTAAAAGGTTTTAAAAAGTTTTTTGCTTTTTGTTTGAAACTAATCTTGTTGCCCTTCTTCTTTCTTTATTTTTATAGGTTATTTCATCAAGTTTTCTCAAGCCCTCTTCTTTATTCTTTTTGTGTGTTCTTCATGTTTTTGCAAGCCCTCTTGTGTTAAGGTAAGTCTCTACACTCTCCCATAATCCTATGCTCTTGTAATGGCTCTCTTTGGTACCCTAATCGGGCTCTTTTTTTTTCTTACCCTAACTAGGTTATATGCCTTTACGTCGTATTTTACTTGTAGTTTCACTTGATATGAGTCCATTTACACTCTCTAATCTCTAACCACAAATCCACTGATTTGATTTCGTTCAGGCTCTCTATTTTTTGAACTTACCCTGACCAATAGGCTCTATGCCTTTATGTCCTTTTTTGCTTGTCGGGCCACTTGATCTGACTCCATGATCCAATCTCCAACCACAAATCCATCGAGAGGTATTTCTCTTTGTCCTTATACATTTCTAAAATTTCGATATACTCTTGAGCGCTTTAAAAAGCTATGTATGCATACATAGAACTATTTATGCTCTCTATATGCATATATAGATCATGAATATAGCTATGTTTACATAGATAGGGCATACATATCTTTATAAATTGGGCAATAGAGAATACATAGTTTTATATATGCATGCATAGAACTATCTATTCTCTATGTATGTATACAAAGAGCTATATATGCTCTATGTATGCATACATAGAGCTGTGTATGCAATGTATGCTCCATTTATGCATACATAGAGCTATGTATGCTCTATGTACGCATACATAGAGCTATGTATGCTCTATGTACGCATGCATAGAGCTATGCATGCTCTATGCACATACATAAATGGAGCATACATAGCTCTATGTATACATAGCATTATGTATACTCTATGCATGCATAAATGGAGCATGCATAGAGCTATTTATGGGCACTCCATTTATATATACATAGAGAATGCATTGCTCTATTGATGCATACATAGAGCAAACATAGCTCTATGTATGCATAGCACTATGTATACTTAAAAAATGTATGAATAGAGCATGCATAGCTGTATGTATGTATAAATAGATCATGTTAAGAATCATGGTGCTAGACTAGGCAATGGCTATGGAAGCTTGTTAACCCTAACACAGTTAACCTAATCTATAGTGGGGGTGATACCTAGATGACCACCATATGGTGTATGTATGTATACTAAGAATTGCACTCAAGCTAATTAGGCTGCAAGATATATTAACTTGCACTCATAGAGAAGCTTAAGATGCTTGTGTACTTCCATTGCTTGAAATGACCCCTTTTATATGGATGAGTACAAGATTGTCTTTACTAGCTCATGTGGCTTCTTGCTAGATAATGTCTTCTTTGGCTTACTCAACTCACTCCCTACTAACTCCTGTGCTCAATGGCACCACATTTCACAACACCCCCCCTTGGTGCCAAAATTTTTAGGCTAGTACAAAGTGATCACGCGCGAGGTTTACAAATACTTCAACCCCGTTAATGTAGGTGGTAGGGGGATTGACATTTGGACTTGGAACATGGAACATCTCCCCCTGGGTGCATGATTAGCTGCTCTCAGGTGGTCAAGAATGTTTACATTTGCATCAATTCCCCTATGTGCTCTTCTGGCTTCTCATCATAGGTGGTAAATTGTTCTTACAAACACATAGACTTTCCTACTTATTTGGTGGCTTACACCATATGAATTGATTAGGTTACGATAGTGGTTGGTAGCTCCTTCATTACCGAGTGATATTGCTTGCTTAAGATATCCTTGCTTTTGCTTGATGAAGATCTCTCATTGCTTTCTTTCCTCTTGGTCTTTTGGTCTTGGCATTGATTCCGGCCTTGAACTGATTGTCCTTGCTTATCTTTGTGTCAAACTTTTGGCATTGTCTTCTTCATTATGCCTTTGGTATAGACTTTGTCTTTGTTGCCTCTTCTGCTTATTATTATTTATTTTGCTTGTGCTGAATGCTTTAATTTTTCTTCCTTAAGTGCCATTTGTGCTCCATTACATATGGTTTCATGTGTGAGTGCCATGCATGTGGGCACCTCATGCGTGTGTGCTTTTGGCATGCTAATTAGGATAATGTTTTATGTAATCGCATTATACTTTATGAAGTGCTTTGCCTAGGTGTGTGTCCCATCTCTGGTGAACTTCCCCTTATATGCTCAATGCCATGTGAGAGGGTCTTACCATGAGCTTGAGACAAGTCTCTATGGAATTGTCTATACTCTCTTAAAAATCTTAGTGATATGATGCAAAAGAGGGATAAGTATTCAATTTGGATGATGTAAAATGCAAAAAGTTTTTATTTTAATGCTTGAAATGTGCTGAAAAATCACTCAAATCGAGAAATGCTAATGGATAAGATGGATTTGGATGCAAGAGAGGGCTTCCCAAAATATATTTATAACCTAATTTTTAAAATTTAAAATTAATTTGGCCCAATTTGTGTAAATCAATCCTTAGTGACAATCATTAGGTGTTAATCACAACAGTTAAACAGGGTTGAATCTTGGAGGCCTCAATTGAGCAAATCCAAAGGGATTTTGATGGGAATTTTGGCATGACCTTCTTGCCCTTGATGAAGACCTTTGGATAGAGCCAAGAAATCAACTCAAAGCATGCTCAAATCGACACATAAAGGTGATTTTCAATGACGTGCTTTCTTCTTCGTTCTTTGTATATAATGGACTGAATAAGTTGATATTCAAACTCTAGGCTCCTTGGGTGATAGACATGACACTCCTAAAAGGATTTCACCCAGAGGAGGTGGATGGTCCAAAAGGCTAGTCGTGAGATGGCGGCGTCGAGTTCGTGCTGTAGGTGTTGTTTCCACCCAAGACATTATAGGGTCTCCTACAAGAGGAAAAGAAGTGCCTAAGAAGGCTTGAGCAATGGTGCTCTTTGTGAGGAGAATGACTAGTTGCAAATTTACTCCACAAGAAGAGTGTGAGGATAAGGTTGAGATTATTGGGTTAATTTGCACTAATGAGCATGAGTTAAGCTAATAGATTTTGAGAGGGATGAACTAAGCTTATAATGAAAAGGCTCATTACTACAAAAAATGCAAAGCATAGCTGCGTGAAAAGGAGAGAGAGTAGAGAGAGGGGACCTAGGTAGGTGCACAAGGTGTACACTAATGATTTTATATTCACGTGATCACAAATTTTTTTTTGTTAATAACATGTGTTAACATGTTATTAACATGTTAACATGTTAACATGTTCCCAAAAAAGCCGGTGGGAGGTTCCCTGATAACCAGCTAAAATCCCGCCGGGATTTTGCAATACCCGGTGGTCCCGTCGGGAAAATTAAAAACCTGGCGGGTCCCGCCGGGGTCGTCATCTAGCCCGGCGGGCTACAATTTTGTATATATATGGGCCCGGGGGGCCCTTTGGGAGTTCATTACTGACAGTATACACAGGTAATGACAGTTGTGGGTGTGGGTGTGTGTGTTTGTGTGGGTGTGTGTGGGTGTGTGTTCGTGCGGGCAGCCGTCCATTGTCGCAATGCGCGGCAGGATATGGGTGGTCCGCCACACGTGGGGTGTGTGTGTAAGGCCATTCTTCGGAATGGTGCTTATCCTGGGGCACTTAGTCGGTAACGCGGCTGGTCTGTGTCCTATGGTAAGTATGGCACGCCGTAGCGGTACTAGTCTCGGTAACGCGGCAAGCATAGTATCGTTATGGCGATGTCACCTTCCCTTCCCTTCCCTTTGTCAAATGCGAGCATATGGTCGGTAACGCGGCTAGTGTATGTCTGTATCCTATTCGTATTCCCATAGAATCGGGTGGCATTTTGTCATTAACGCGGCAAGTTGGTGTCGTCCGCTAGTGCATATATTGTTTTTTGCATATTGCGGCATTTGATCGTTAACGTGGTCGGAAAAATGTCGTAAATTTGCTTGATTTGACTTGTATTGTTTTTATTGTGTGTGATCCATGCGATACTTGGTAACGCGGCATGAGTATTTCATGGATCAAAGTTTACATCATATTGTCTTTAAGTTTAATTTCATAATATCGTGACTCGAAAAAATGAATATCTCTCTCTCTCTTCCTCCCCCCCTCTCTCTCTCATGATACACTTCACAACTCTCTCTCTCTCTCTCGATACACTTCACAACTCTCTCTCTCTCTCTCTCTCTCTCTCTCTCTCTCTCTCATGATACACTTCACAACACGATAGATGTGTAGATGAGGAGTTTTTTTTTCTCTTAAAATATATATAATCCCTAATAAATTTCTTTTTCTTCCTCTATTTTCTTAAAATATAAAACAGTACATTATTTTCCTCTCTTTAGGAACTCACAAAACTATTGAAAATGTCATCTAATGTTTCTTCTCTCTCTATCTGTCACAACTCTCTCTCTTCCTCCCCCTCTCTCTCTCATGATACACTTCACAATTCTCTCTCTCTCTCTCTCTCTCTCATGATACACTTCACAACTCTCTCTCTCTCTCTCTCTCTCTCTCTCTCTCTCTGTGTGTCACGATAGGTGTGTAGATGAGGAGTGCTTTAGGAATACAAAACATTATTTTCCTCTCTTTAGGAACTCACAAAACTATTAAAAATGTCATCTAATGTTCCCTCTCTCTCTATCTGCTGTCACACCTCTCTCTCTTCCTCCCCCCTCTCTCTCTCTCTCTCTCATGATACACTTCACAACTCTCTCTCTCTCTCTCTATCACGGTAGGTGTGTAGATGAGGAGTGCAACATGTATACACTTGATAAGTAATGATAAGTAATGATGCACTTGTTGCAGTTGTCTCATGTTCGATAATGTATTGCATGATGTTGAGTTCAGTAATATTGTTTGATATTCCGTTTTTGTTTGATCATTGATAAGTAATGATACACTTGTTGCGGTTGTCTCACGTTTGATGATGTATTGGATGATGTTGATTTCAGTAATATTATTTGATATTCCGTTTTTGTTTGATCATTGATAAGTAATGATACACTTGTTGCTGTTCTCTCACGTTTGATGATGTATTGCTTGATGTTGATTTTAGTAATGTTGTTTAATATTTTGTTTTTGTTGTGTTTAGTGATATTTGCTAGATTTACGAAGACGGCCAACATGCTTTCCCCTGAAGAGCGTAAAATCGTTCTACGAGCAATTCGCATTGAAGCAGTCATCGCAGTGTCACAATGTACAGAAGACATCGTCAAAAAGATCAATGAGTCTGAGATACTCATGCGAGATCTATTAGAGCAGATATGGGAAAATGCACAGCGTCGACTTCGAAGCGGAGGCAACGCTGAGTTGCTTGATAGACAAAAGATAGCAGATTTCAACCATCAACATATAACACGAACTATTTTGGGGAGCATGCGTGTAGCATGCAATGATCTTAGAGATGCTGCCCCGCCTGAAGCTAATATGCATCGTCTTCAGATACGGGATGCTGTATGGAGTGAGCAAAGAGTCAAGAGCAAGCGCATGAAGGCGTTGGATGCAGAGTCACTCCCCAAAAGAGTGCGCATTGCCCAGGACGTCGCTGCAACGTCCAGCCAAGCAGATGCGAGTGGGACGGGTGCCATTAATCGTACAATCTACAATTCTATGTGCACACACCTCATTGGCATCCCGCACGAGGCTCTGCTCGAAGGGCGAACAATAGGCTCTGGTGTTTTTGGCACAGTAAAAGAGTATACAGTTAGAGGTATATCATTTTTGCTAGAGCACATTACTTTTTGCGGAAAGCACTACAAAGGAGAAGGCAGCGCCAAGTTTGAGAGCTTCCAGGCAGAGCAGGGCATGCAGGTTCTACACCCATCAATTGTCAGGTGTATTGCCTTCACAAAAGAATCTCTTTGGATCACTATTTTCCCATACTATAATGGCGGCTCGCTTGGTGATACTCTTCTGAAGGTCCCCTTCAGATTCAGTGAGTTCACCAGAGCAATTTTCCGTTTGGATCGAGGATGGAGAAAACCCCCGCCCGATAATATTCCTTTAAGTCATCTAGAACTTTCTAAAATAAAACAAATAGTAATAACCATGCCACATATTATGCATGCCCTGGTGGAAGGGCTAGCGGTAGCACATTTGGCAGGAATTGTACATACCGACCTACATCCATTCAATGTAGTGTTGGATTTTACAAAAGAGTTGAAGCCACGCGTAGGTATTATTGATTGGGGGTTACTGCTGAGAGTGCCCAAAAAACGGATGTCTCTCAATTTTGTATTTGAAGCAGACAAGAACCCTGAGAAGGTGGCACAATCGGTCTCCTACGCAGATAGAGAGCGAAATAAACGACCGTGGATAGCCCCGGAAATTTATGATCCGTTTTTGGCAGATGCATACACTCCTGCATCTGATGTTTTTACTTTAGGGTATTTATTACAAATTTTATATGACTTTTGGCAGAAAGTACAAGAGTTGTGGATGGACAATAGTTCCTATGACAAAGTTAGCATGGATACTATTATTTATAGAGTCAAAAATTGGATGTGTCTGCCTAATCGCGACGAGCGAAAATCTGTTTTGCAAGTAGTGGAATTTTTTAGATCACTAAATACTGACCCAACGAGGGCACAACGTCCTCTTGTAGAGCTATCGGTGTCATTCACCCCAATTTCGTAATGATACAGTATCAGGAGATTAAGTTTCAAGTTGGCTCTTTGTTTGTCTCTCTTCAAAATTTGATATGTGCCCATTGTTTGAAATATTTTCTCATTGTGTCTTTGCAATATCTCTCTCCTCTTGTGGTGTTTAAGTTTATGTTTTCTCTTCAAAATTTGATGTGCGCGCATTGTTTGAAGTATTTTTTGAGTCAAGTGGATATTTCTCATTGAGTCTTTGCAATACATATCTCATCTCGTGGTGTTAAACTTTAAGTTTTTGAGGGTAATGGTCAATTTATCTTACGTTGATCTTTAGAGTTCATTAAAATCCTAAAGTCATTTACGTTCATGCAGATATGGCAAAAGCGTAAGCAAACGAGCATCAAGAGTTAGCCAAGAAGGCATATGAGCGAATGAAGGCCCTTGCACATGGACTGACAACCCGCGAAGCTACGAGAACAGCATGCAGGTTGGCGAAATGGACAAATCCTACTTATGTCCAATGGAAAGACATAAATAAACGCGTAACCACAGAGATAATAAAGGAAATATGGCCATGTCCAGATGGCGGGATTAAGAAGGGAAGATGGAAGGTTTCACGTTGCACTCATAATGATATCAAAATTAATGCCGAGCGCATTTTCTTGGTGTACGGTCGTCCTCTCCATAACGCCGACGCTCCACTCTATTTTGCTAAGATGCTATATGCACAATTTATCCTAGAAACTCCAGTGGACTTCGCCTCCAGAGAGGCCACTGTCAACACCCACAACATACGTGAAGAGACAGTGAAATTCACAAGGGAGGAACTTGCTCTCATGGTGGAGGCCACTGGATTGGAGTTAAACAAGGTCAAAGAAAGCTTAGGGGCACAGCTAGCAGAGAAGGAGAAAGAAGCTGTATGATTATCTCAAGCGTCAACTCCTCTCCCGGCCAATAGAGGGATTCAAGAGCAGCTCACAAAGATCATCCAAGATGTACAGACCATCTCTTCACGTATAGCTCATCTGCGCCAAGGGAACCACATCTCTCATTTTTTGATACATCCTGATCTTGTGGGAGTTTCTGCTGAGGCTACTAGTTCCTCCACCCCCCAATGTCCTGTATGTTACAAAGTATTCGATGGGTGGAGCAGCCAGTATATACTACCCTGTGGACACTACTACCACTTAATATGTTTAGTGAGGCAAATGCAAAATATTTCCACATGTGCATTGTGCAGTGTCCCAATAAATCAAGGTATTTATACAGTGTCCGGCATGGCTAGCGAATATAAACCACCAGGACCTTTAGATGCAACTCCTAGTGCAATTCGCAATTTATTTCAAGATGAAAGCTAAGAAAGACATAAATCCTACTTTTGTATTGATAATTTCTCGAAATACAATCATTTGTACAAGTACTTTTTATGAAATTAATAAAATGACTTCTTCCTCTATGTCAGTATCTTGCTCCAAAATTCTTTCACCATTTATCCTCTCGTCTGCTAAATTAAGCTCATCTAAGTCAATGTCCAAATTGTCTTCTATCTCAAGGGTAGTGCACGACGTACGTCCAACATCAAAGTTCTCGTCTACTACATCATCACAATCGTACATCCATCTGGGCATATCTTCTTCATACTCTTCGCTTTCAATGTCTCGCAAGATCTTTTCATTGCAATACATGTAAACAAGTTTATCTGCCCGATCTGCAAGAAGTCGATTGTGAATAGTACTGTGAATATATTTGTACATGCTCGAGTTTCTTTCTGAGCCTGAGTTTGAAGAGCACTGACTTAGAACCTTCATCGCAAGGTTACGTAATAAAGCATAATGCTCACCACCATTCATCATCCACCAC
Source organism: Cibotium barometz (assembly GCF_041138505.1). Taxonomy (NCBI): domain Eukaryota; kingdom Viridiplantae; phylum Streptophyta; class Polypodiopsida; order Cyatheales; family Cibotiaceae; genus Cibotium; species Cibotium barometz. Next base: position 12,818,316 of record NC_141058.1, read on the forward strand.
TTCCATGCAGGTTGCTTTCAATCGAAATGAGGTCATCTCCTTTATGTACTTTACACGATCATCAACATTATTATAAAAAGTGTTTACCACTTTATAAAAATCTTGCACCACCTCAAGGTTGGACATCAAATCCATATTCCAATATTCAGGATCTAACATGTAAGCAGCACTGTGTAGTGGTGAATGCGCTCCAATCCATCTAGCATGGAAGTACTTCAATAGGACTTTTCTTTGTCTACTGGAGAATGGTACACGCCATTGCTTTTCCACCACTGAATGCTCTAATTTCTCAGGACACTCCGAACTCCGCTGGACAGTCCACCATTGCATCCATGCTTTCCCGAGATTAGGCGCTCTTTGATCAAGACTTCATACGGCATACATAACAGGCATCATTACATGGTATGCATCCATGGTATGCATCCATCACACTGTTCCACCAACTTCTTCTCGTAAGCGCTGCCTTCAAGACTTTGATTTTCTCTTTCACTTTTTCAGGTTGAGTGCTCTCCCAGTCATGAAACGCCATGCATGTAAATGTTTCGCAAACTGCATCTTTATTTCGAAGAAGAGACTCAAAAGTGTAAAAGTGAGTGCAAAACCTAGTCTCCGCTGGAAGCTTTAACATAACTGACATGCGAGGTCGAAAAATATCTAACACTCTCTGTCTCTTGAGCATGAATCTCACAAGCTGGCGAGCAGTGTCGACGATTGAGGCAAACCATTTGGTATCATCACTTTTATACCAATCTTTTAATACAAGATTTAAACTATGAGTATTACAGCCTACCGGAAAAGCATGTGGATAGTGTCGCTTTAGGATTTTGGATGCATTCTTGCAATTCTTTGCATTGTCCATGACAATTTGGACTACATTTTTGGCACCCACTTCCTCTATCACAGAGCAATGACTTGAGCAATGTAAGCCCCAGTTTTGATTGAACCAGCAGAATCCACGGCACGGATGAAAGTCTCACCTCTAGGTGAAATAACCATTATATTAATTAATGGTTTTCTTTGTACATTAGACCATCCATCACTTACTATACTACATCCAGAAAGCTCTATATTGCTAAGAATTATTCTTTGTACACGTTCTTTTACTTGCGCATAACATTTCTCTAATAGATCATTTCGCATAGCATGGTACGTAGGTAGTGAAAACCCTGGTCCAAACTCACCAATTTTCTTCCATGCTCTCTTCCAATGCTCACTGTCCACCATCATCATAGCACTCCCAGAAAAGTAAATCGCTTCAGTAAGGGCGAGTTGTGCATCATCGAGCTGACCTTGACGTAGGCTTTCTTGCAATGAAGTTTGACGCATGGGTATATTTCCCACGTCAAAGTTCTACTTGCAGGAAGATGCACTGGGTAGATTACTTTTTGGTTGCACATTGATGTTCGGAGTACAAGCAGGCGATGTAGCGAGAGTTTGATGATTAGAACAACAGTGTTCTTGCTGCCTTGATACATTAACGGTAGGAGTGTAATGTTTTCTTGAATCTTTCTTTTGAATTTCTTCTCTTATGCGTTTGGCCACTGCAGGTGCAGAGGGGTGGGTACATGACCTTTTCTTCGCTCCGCCTAAAAAGTGTTCTCTTAGTCAAGGCGCCCCACCTGATTTTACTGTGTGGCATAGCTTACACTCCCAATCTATGAATCGATCACCAACGTTAATTGCATATTGCCACTCTATCCCATGTGCCTTTTTTTTCCTACTATTTGGAATTTGGACTCTATTGGAGGTATCACTGGATCCAACATTGTCCTCCATCTCAAATAACCTATTCAACCAAGCATATAACAATGAATACACAAATGAAAAAACAACAAAGTCACTCACGTATTACAAAACATACATTAGCAGACAAACTACTTCGAAACTATCTTGACAAACACAAAAGATCATCATATAACACAAAACTACTTCGAAACTATCTTGCAAGGTCTGACTACAAAACTACTTTGAAACTATCATGCACATTGCACCCCCAATGAAGGATGCCTTTTGTACCCAATTAAGAATACTTTACACAATCAAAGATCTATGCTTGCCCAATACTCTAGTATAGGACAATAGACCTTCTCTAACATTCACAAAGAAAATCAAAGATCTATGCTTGCCCAATACTCTAGTATAGGACAATAGACCCTTGTCTACTCTAAACTATATCAAGTATCAAGAACCAACACAAGCCCCTAAGCAAGACTCTTGGCTCCATCAAACCATTCATAAAGCAGAATGAGGTAGATAACCTACGTAGCTCAAATGCAAAGCTGAATGACTCCAACTTTTTCCCTAAATCTTCGCAAGTATTAGCTACGAACCACACCCTGCCCCCAATTCAAAGAACTAAGGACGAGTGGCTCAATAGCCTTAGGAGTGCCTACAAGGAAAGACGACAGCCCCTAAGATAAGGACGTTCTTCCCAAGAGGACACTTCTAGCAACTCGAGAGCTCTACAAGTACTTTGAGGAGAGATATCACGCCCCCAAAATAAGGACTATCTCCCCAAAAGTTGCATGATGGGTGTCGGGTAATGTTTATAAACATGGCAGAAGCCCGGCGGGGTTATGGGACTAGTAGGTTCTGGCAGGTCATTGCTCAGGTCATGTGAATATACAATGTGATCACAAGTTTTAATATGTTAACAACAGGTTTTGTTAACGTGATCACAAAATTCTGAAGACGTTAATGAAATCCCTGGTGTACACCATTATAGTACGCGGCTATAGCCCTGCGGCTAATACGTGGTTGTAGCCTCATGTATAGCCATGTGTATACCTGCGTACTGGGAAAAAAATTTAGACATTTTAGAGAGCATTCCCCATAGTTTAGAATATCCCAATATCACATAAGAAGAAGCACAAAATGTGATCCCAATGTCACAAAAGAAGAAGCACCAACTATATTGTAATACAATCAAATATGGACTAAATCAAGACTTGCAAATTGAGCAATTGTCAGGGTGAGCTTGGCCCAACATATCACATCTTCCATTAAATCCACACATGCTAATTGGTCTATTTCAAGATCCATATGTCCCATTGCAAGATCAACAAAAAGATATATCCCACTAACTAGCAGTGGAATCAACATCATCATCATTATGCTCAGATTCAATTCCTCTGGCATTATCTTAGATAAGAAAACCCTCATCTTGATTAGGTATCTCACGTTCTTCATCTTATACTTGACCTTCCGCATGTTCATTTTTGACTGCCACCATCCATGAGCTCTTCAACATCAAGATCTTGAAAAATACTCTTTGAACGAGGAGCGGCTTGTATGACATACCAACATTTCTTGTCATTTATATCCACGTGTGCCACAACATTGTAAGAAGAAACACATCGAGTGTAAATTAAACATACGTAAGGATGATATACTAAAATCTTATAAGTTGATTTTACCTGTTCACAGTGATGAGGTAGTACAAATGTGTCCCTCTCTATTTGCCCAAAGTTTGTGGAATTGATCACTATAAATTCATTTGGATGCCTTTTGATAGTTTCTTGAGTGCCTCCACTTGCATCCTTGAACCACTTCACATCCAATTTAAAAATTTGGAATGTCCTGAATCCAACCTTTTGGATGTTTTGAATCACGCCACAATAATCAAGCATTGCTCCACTTTCTTGCTCAAAGTTTGCCATAACCCCACAATCTTGGATATTTCTCTTTGTATCTATAGGTTGACTGCGAAAATGCCTTCTTCCTTCGGACAACATGGAATTGTATATACCTTATACTACCACCAACACCAAATGAAATATATTTATGATATTTAATGACACTATCATGAGATTCTACTTAATAAAAATCAAGAAAATAGAGACACACTTACATGAGGATCGCATCCTCTTGCGTACTCCTACTCTTCTTCTATCACCATATCTCCATGTTCTTCAGCCTTTTCCATTTCTTCATAAAGCTAATCAATAGTACAATCTTTTGGAAGTGATACAAGCTCCAAAGAAAATGATAAGCCTTTGGAATGCATCCTGAATAGTCTTCTCTCCTCATATATGTTTGTCCTCACCTCTTCATACCTTGCCACCCACCTCTTCATAACTTCACTATTGAGAATACAAAATATCTTCACCTTTTTCAACATTACTGTGTCGAGTCTCCTTGGTCTTCCTTTGCCTTGTGGTACGTGGGATACCTTGCGCTCATGTTCCTCATTACTTCATAATCATGGAATTGTGGGATCTACTTGAGAGAGAGACTTTGAAATGTGGGCACATATCTCTTGCGCTAACCAACCCTCTGCCATTCTTCCTTTTGATCTAGCTCTTTGCCTAATAAATTTGGAGGAAGTGTGCATGATAGAGGAAAACCTCCCAAGAACTAACCTCACTAGTCAATTACATCTTGTGGTACACTTAATAGATGAAGTGTTCATGTACGGTGTTCTGCATGCTCTAGTGGATGTTCTTCCTTGAGCGTTTCATGAAGACCTTGAAAGACTATGAAGATGAAGTGTCGGTGTACGATGTTGTGCATGCTCCGGTGGGTGTTCTTCCTTGAGCGTTTCATGAAGACCTTGAAGGTCTTTCAAGGTCTTCATGAAACGCTCAAGGAAGAACACTT